>NC_141879.1:109107500-109430208 GCF_056163025.1 Triticum urartu
AACGATCAAGTGCTAAGCTAATGGAATGGGTCAAGTCAATCACATCATTCTCCTAATGATGTGATCCCGTTAATCAAATGACAACTCATGTCTATGGCTAGGAAACATAACCATCTTTGATTAACGAGCTAGTCAAGTAGAGGCATACTAGTGACACTCTGTTTGTCTATGTATTCACACATGTATTATGTTTCCGGTTAATACAATTCTAGCATGAATAATAAACATTTATCATGATATAAGGAAATAAATAATAACTTTATTATTGCCTCTAGGGCATATTTCCTTTAGTCGTATGTATGGCCGTGGGCTAATTTACCCCTACCTGTGTGATGAGGCGGGGCGGGCTAGTGTTCGGCGTGAGTTACCATTTTGTCCTGACCATGTGGTGGTCGGTCAGCCGCATTATACGATGGTGGTATGTATTCCGGCGCCTCCTCGTCAAATTGAGGTAGCAATTTGCGCTTTGGGTAACTTTTGGTTGGGCGCTTGAGGCCGTATTCTTCGGCTGCCAGGACATTGGCCCATTTATCATTGAGCAGATCTTGATCAGCTTGAAGTTGTTGCTTCTTTTTTTTCAGGCTCCTTGCAGTGGATATTAGATGGCGCTTGAAGCGCTCCTGCTCAAGAGGTTCCTCGAGCACGATGAAATCATCGGTGCCGGGGCTCACCTCATCCTCAGAGAGCGGAAGATAACTTCCGTCCTCTGAGTCTTCGTGCGTGGCCTGTTTACCAGGGCTAATCTGCCCATCTCCCCGTTCATCTTGTTCATTAGCTGTTTTAACGAGGTCTTCGTTGTCTTCGGCACCTTCTGGAGTGTTATCTTCTCCTATGCCGGTGTTGCTATCTTTACTGCGGCGTGCCTTAGAGTGGCGCCGCTGACGCCGGTGCTTGGATTGTATTTCGGAAGGTTTATCCTCAACTGGATCTTCCTTGTCATCGCCGCTGTTCTCCTTTCGTGCATCCACCATGTATACATCATACGAGGAAGTGGCCGTCCAGCGTCCGGTGAACGGCGGGTTCTGGGCCTCTTCTTCTCCGACATCGTCGTCCATACCGTCGATGTCCTCAGAGTCGTAATCAAGTGTGTCGGTCAAATCCTCGACCGCGGCTATGAAGTGGGTGGCGGGTGGGAAGCAAAATTCTCCACTGTCAGCCCCTAGTTCGAACTGGATATAGTTCGGTTGTGAGTCCTCCGCCAAGGACGGGTTCTTTAATGAGTTTAGCACATCGCCCAAAGGAGAGTGCTGGAATATGTCTGCGGCACTGAATCCAAAGATTGATAAACGATCAAGTTCAGCGTCCATGGGCTCACGCGGTTGGGAACTTACAGCCGGAGACGAGTCGGAGTTCTGGTGACAAAGACGTCGTGAGAGGTTAAGTCTATGTGCGGCTCCAACACCGTGGAATCTGTGGCCTCCGTGGTGGGGTTGATCCTCCTGTCCTTGGACATCGCAGTCTGCTCCGGATCTAAGGCCAGAGCGGTTACAGGAGTCATCTCCTAGATGCGGTCTGATGACAGATTTAGGTCATGATCATCGGGGTGACCAGGAGCGGCTACCGCGGTCTCGAATCTGGCGAAGATCAAGTCTCCACGGATGTCCGCAACGTAGTTCAAGCTCCCAAATCTGACCTGATGGCCAGGGGCGTAGCTTTCGACCTGCTCCAGATGGCCAAACGAATTGGCCCGCAGTGCAAAGCCGTCGAACACAAAGATTTGCCCGGGGAGGAAGGTTTCTCCCTGGATCGCGTCATTATTGACGATTGAAGGGGCCATCAAACCTTTTGGCGACAGCACAGTGGAACTCTCAATGAAAGCACCAATGTCGGTGTCAAAACTGGCGGATCTCGGGTAGGGGATCCCGAACTGTGCATCCAAGGTCGATGGTAACAGGAGACAGGGGACACGATGTTTACCCTGGTTCGGGCCCTCTCTATGGAGGTAATACCCTACGTCCTGCTTGATTGATATTGATGAATACGAGTATTACAAGAATTGATCTACCTCGAGATCGTAATGGCTAAACCCTACAAGTCTAGCATGTATGACTATGATAATGAATATATACTTTCCGGACTAAGTTCTCCGGTTTATATAAGCACCGGGAGGATCTAGGGTTACAAAAGGTCGGTTACAAAGAAAGGAATCTACATATCCGGTCGCCAAGCTTGCCTTCCACGCCAAGGAGAGTCCCATCCGGACACGGGTGCAGTATTCGGTCTTCGTATCTTCACAGCCCATCAGTCCGACCCATGGCTAACAGGCCGGACGCCCGAGGACCCCTTAGTCCAGGACTCCCTCACCCCTAACCTCGTGTCTCCCCTCTCGGTGACTCGAGGGAGCTAGGTCTTTGCCGCAACCATGCCTCTACGCCTGAGCTCCCCTCCTAGCCGCCACCACCGGTGGCTGCTAGTCGTCCCGCGGTGATAGGGGTCTCCCCAACGCCTTCCCTCAACACTTGGCATTTCTCTCTGGCTCTCCTCTTCCCTCTTTCAGAGTGGCTTGAACGACGTGGGTATGGCCATGGAGGTGTGTTTTGGTGGTCTAGTCGGCCACGGTGGCGCAGCTTCTCACGTCGGTGACGTCGCAAAAGGAATGGGAGTGGTCTTGCTGGCTTGTGAGGTGATGCTCCTTTATCAGCGACCCGCGCAACAAGCGCAAGATCCACTCCCACCTTGGTATCCCTTTCTATATTCCCGTCCAAGCTCTGAGGTCAGTGCGTTCATCGTTCGATGGTGTGACGCCCATCGATCCAATGCAAGGTGGCAAGGGGCTCCTTTCGGCGATGGAGTTGGTTGGCATGGTTTTGTTTGACTTATGAGTGTTGGTGATGGCATGCCTCCTACAACGGGTAGCCTTCCTCTCAAATTGGTTCTGTTCTCCGGTTGTAATGTTGGTTGTAATTCCTAGTTGTTTCTTAATATATAAAGCAGGGTGAAAGCCTTTCTCGATACTATCTTCAAAGATCCATGAATCTTTTGTTGAGCGGTTTTAGTTTGTGATGCTTTGAAGTCTTCTCCACAAGGAAAATCTCCTCTACAAACCAAAGCCGAGTCATTTCAGTAGTCTACCAACCATTCATCTCTCTCACCATGTGCCTCTCTACTAGTGGAGTACACCACAAGATGGGAGACTAGAACGAGCCCACTCGCTTCACGATGCCTTCTTCCTCCTATTCGCCCTCCCCTTCCTCCCTCGTCTCCCGACTTGGACTACCAGCTCACCACCTTCGCCCTTGATGACGTTGTTGTGAGCCTTTAAGGTCTCTGAACCTCAACACTTTGGTCCATCTGGCTCTCCACTTCTTGAGGTGGATGTAGATCTAGATCGAGGTGACCTATTAGCCACAGAATCAGACACATGCTTGAAAACAGAGTTCATGTGGGCCTCCTTGAAGTCCTTGTCAGTCCTCACCCCATTGGATATGAGGCCACACATCTTGTTAAGCATGAAACTGGACAAGAACGACTGTCATGTCGTCGAATTCCCCCTCCCTAACATCTATGCCTTTCCAGCCATGATGGTTCCCTTATGTGCAGCAGCAACGACATTAGGCACCGCCATCACAATGTTGGATTCCTCACAGGCCCCTCGAAGACATCTGAATCCGGAGGCATGTGATCGTCGGTCGAAGGCTAGGAATCCTCAACATAGGACGACATGAATTGGTTCTCGGACGAGACAACGACCTAACTAAAGTCTTGCGTGCTCATGTCCTACAAGCCTTAGCATCAGGACTAGTGGAACACCGTATACATAGACATTAAGAAAGAGCACTACACATTGACAGTAAGCATAGTACATATGGATCATGAAGTTCAACACAACCCCTTGTGACTGATCTTCAAGATCAAAGCATATGGACTTTTTTCATGAAGTTCAACACACTACCACCCCTACATATCGATCATACTTGCAAAGTAGCATACTAAACATGATATGATTCACAAGCTAGTATCACATCTACCATGGTATCATTGAAACCAACACAGAAAACAACATCAAAGCCTACCGAAGGACAATGGCTAGCCTGGTCCGGGTTAACCACATCATCCTTCCATCAAGAGAAAGGCCTCCTCGCAAGCGCACCGTTGATCTCCCCATTAGCTAGAGCACGACTTTGTCACCGCCGTTGCTAGGGCTATCGTCGGAGTGAGTTCAACCCACCGTTGGATTCGTCGTGCTAGGTTTTGGCCTCCGTCCTCAAGCTCCCTGGCCGCCGCTCGATTCTAGCTTGACCAGACGGACCAAGAGAGGAAAAATGGCGTTCCCATGCCATCTCAAATTCGTCCACATGGACTTGCTGGATGGTCCATCCATATCATAATCACTCTCAAACTTAACCAACAGTCTCACTAGTGTTCTCGTCAAATCAAAAGCCAACAACGTGGTAGGTATGAGTGACAAAAAAATAGTTCTATGGAACTCTTACCTTAAAACATGTAGTTTTATGCTATATGCTCTACTAAATTTGGCCACACAAGCCCAGAAACATTCCGCCCACTTGTCTGACCTCTTTCGTTTAGATTGCACGCAACCTCCAATAGAGATGATAAAAAAGGTTATTCGTATAAATTAGATGCACCACATTAACGTTTAACACTTTCATTTGTAGTCATCTTGGGGGCATCTTCAACACTGACCCGTAAATCGCCCGGATCCGTTCAAACCGAGCAGTCCGGACGTGATTTGTCGTTCAACGTTCTTGCAAAACAAAGGCAAACCAGGGGCATGGTGTTCAGTCCGCTACCACGTACATGATGGACACGTCGAACCCACCCACAAACCACTCACGTGTGAAGCGATTGCCGCGCATTAATGCCACTCTAGAGCGCCAACACTGTATTTATGCTGGCGTAGAGCGGACACGACCTCTCAATGGCTATGGCATTGCACAGGTGCGTCGGCCGAAAAATGTAATGAATTTGGTTCGGTTTGTTTAAAATATGTCGGACACTTTGGTTTAGTTGAAATACGTCAGAAAGATAATGGATTTATTATGGTTTAAATGAAAATTATATGGTTTGCATGAAATTTGTTCGTTTTGTATAAATTTGTATTCTGTTGTACGCGGGCATGATTAGATGGCCAGCTCTTGCATCACCGTTATGGACTGTTTTAGACCTATCCACGGACAAGTATGTTCGTTTTGGAGGTCGGCGTTGAAGATGCCCTAACGATGTTTTTAAGCGAGTCAAAATCTTATGTCAACCCGCTGATTAGTAGGTTCAGTGATATATAATTATTCTCGACTAATGTACCACAAAAATGTATTAATAAGATGATAACTACAAAAATCATCACTAGAATTTTGTGTTGTATACACTACACTTTTATAGACCAATTGTTGGTCAAACTTAAAATTTTGAGTTTCCTCTCACCTGTTCAATCTCCGAGAGAACTTTTCATGGCTAGACTTCACGGTGTGCACGGTCTCAAGAAACTTTAACAGTCGTGTGTGAACTTTTTACCAGTTGGACTGCGAGCGATGCCATAGTCCCAAGGGATATTTACAGTCCCCGTATAATTATGGCCAAAAGATTTGCTGCGAGCGTGAGATTTCTGCCACGGGGAACACTTCCCCGACCAGGCGTGCACAGCTCCCTCTTGGGTTCTTCCTGCGCCGCGCATGCACCTAGACCCCACGCCAGCCTTTCTTGTACGTACCGTCACATCGGCCGCTTCCTCCATCGTAAGTATTTTTCTGGTTTGCAGAGACGATCTCGGTAATGCCCGCAAGCGGCAGCACTCGCTTATACTCCACTACTAGTGCATGCCCGTCCGTATTCTGCCGTTTGTTTGCCATGCATCTCGGTGTAGCTCCGCGACCGATGTGAGCCGCTCCCCGTAATTAGCATGCACGCATGCCTTGGCTGGCTTGAATTGCATGTCGCCTCGCATGCACGCGCGCGTTCAATCCACCTAGGCTTGCGGGCGCATCTCTCTCCTCGGCTCCAAGCAAACTAGCGCCGTCTTCCCAGCATGCAAATCCGTAATATCTGGCTCTCAATTGCTAATGCAAACGGTGAAATCGATAACGGATGGACGGTAATTTTGAGAAAATCTGAAAACGCTGGGTGACGGGCGGAGGGAGAAGGGAGTACCCACAAGAGGTGCTACTCATCTTCTTTGAAAGTAGCCTACGATCTGACCCGACCCGAGTAGCATAGCTGTATAGGGCACATGAAAACATGTGTGAATCAGCCCGTGGAGCAAGCTGAGTTGCGAATTGACTCCCCAGTGCGGCAGACGATAAAACTACGCACCTGCAGGTCTGCTGCCTGTAGTACTCCCTCCATTTCAAAATATAGTTTCGATGTCCAACTTTGATCATAAATTTAACCAATGAGACCAACTGCGGCGGGAGAAAAATTTATATAATTGAAAACTTCTTTTAAATACGAATTCACTGATATAATTTTTGCTCCCGTCGCAATCGGTCTTGATAGTTAAATTTATGGTTAAAGTTGAAGTACGGGGATAGAAGAAGCACTACATTGTGAAATCCGGAGAGGCTAGAGTTCAGAGTGAATCTTTGGCTTCCGCAGTTCTCACCTTTGACGATACCGTGAAGCATCCAGCAGTCAAGACATCAACTCAGTCTTTACACAAACTCATCCACGGGAAAAGAGCAATGCTACGTCTACAAAGACTTACTTAAAGATTTTACGTACAAATTGATGTGGGAATTGCGATTTGTAACTGGGGATGGAAGACAATTAGTTTGAAATGTTAAGTAAACCTTTGTAATTCCAGCACTATCGCGAGGAAAAACTCCTTGGGAAGGTAAACCACAGTCGTCGGAGTAGTCTACGGACGCAGTCTAGTGACTTAATTGTAGCAGGCGTACTCAAAAGTCACTGGAGCTGGAGCTGCGTCCGTGGTCTTCAAGTAGGAGTAGCACAACAGGAGACGGGAGACCCCAGGACGGACACACAGGGCACCTTGGTGCGCCATGCCTTCTTCTTCCTCCTCCTCCTCGTATTCTTCCTCCGACGACTACTCATCCTCTTCCTACTCGTCATCGTCCTCTGACCCAGACTACAACATCGAGGATGACGCCGCCGGCGCCGACCTCCGGTTGACGGCGGAGGAATTCGTCTCGGTCCTGCGCACGCAGAACGACGTCGACGCGGTGGGCAAGAAGTACGACATCTCGGAGGACCAGTACACAGCCCGCCCCGTCGGCGACCTGCGCGCGAGCTCGTCCCCGCCGCATGGCGCCGTCTGCGTGTACGCGCACGCGCTGGAGGCCGGGATGCGCCTCCCGCTGCACCCGTTCTTCCTGGACGTTCTCAACCACTTTAACCTCGCGCCGACGCAGCTCGCACCCAACGCTTGGCGCATCATGGCGGGCTTCCTTGTGCTCTGCCACTTGGCCCGCGTGCCGCCGCCCCTCGCCGTGTTCCGGCGTTTCTTCCTGCTCCACCACAAGCACAAGATAGCCTGGTACTTCTTCAAATCCAGGCGCGGCTCCGGCTTGCGCATCACGGGGTTGCCGGATTCCATCAAGGGTTGGAAGAGCGGGTTTTTCTTCCTTTATTCGGCGAACCCGTGGCCTTGTCCGGTGGAGTGGGGCAAGCCGTCCAAGAGCTCTCTGGTGGACCCTGTGCTCTCCGCCGAAGATAGGGAAACGGAGGCGAAGTTGCTGAGCGCTTACGGAGCCTCCCCTGTTGATCTTAGAAAGTATCTTTGCCGCAGCAATCTTGCCGCCGCCATGATATCTCCCTTGTCGGCACCGAAGTCTTCATCACCGGAGCCCCCGGTACTGCAGCCGTCGCCACCACAGCCCCCGGCGCCGTCATCACCGGAGCCCCCGGCACCGAAGCCGTCGTCACCGCAGCTCCCGGCGCCGTCATCACCGCTGGCCCCGGCACCGAAGTCTTCGTCACCGCAGCTCCCGGCGCCGTCGTCACCGGAGCACCCGGCACCACAGCCTTCATCACTGCTGTCCCCGGCACCGCAGCCTTCGCCTTCTTATACTGCTACCAAAGGGATGGATCCTGCAGTCTACGTCATGATGAAAGCCATGCTGTCGGCGAACAAGGTGAAGTCCGAGCCGGACGGCAACACGACGGGATCGTCGGCGTTGCGTGGGAAGAAGAGGAAATTGGACGAAGCATACGGTGACGACGGCCCGCCTTCTTATATGTTGCCAAACACTCAGCCTACTCCCCATGACAGCTCCGACGGCCCGCCTGGGGGGTTCTCCCGGAGCCGGAAGATGCGGCATATTCCCAGCGGACATGACGGCGACAGCATGGACTGGGAAGCCGCACGGGAGAGGCTGCGGGGCGTCGTCCCTCCGCAGCTGGAGCGCGTGTTTGCGGCGACCAAGCCCTCCGACATCGTCAAGTCTACATACGTCGCTATTCTTCAGGTACGCACGGTAGCAAATTCAGCGTAGGTGTTGTGCTTGTCCGGTGTCCGGTCGCTCACGTTGTCTTGTGTGCGGGTGGCGTCGACGCATGCGTGTAGGCAGCGAACCACGCGTCCTTCTCCTTTTCCTACGCGCTGGAGCTGGACACGGAGAACGCCGCACTGCGGACGCAGCTGCAGAAGACGGAGGCCAAGCTCACCGCGGCGGAGGCGAAGGTGCAGACGGTGAAGGCCGAGCTCGCCGTGCGGCAGCGCGCGCAGGACGCGATGGATGGCTACGAGCGCTGGCGGGGCGCAGACGCCGGGCGGAGGACGTGAAGCGCGTTGCGTGCTCTGGGTAGAGGCAGTCCGGCAGATCAAACGGCCGCTTGACTACCTCATCGACTGATCTTTTGGAGTTCTCGTCTTATTTTGCATGTTCCCGGGTTATGCTGCAGGATTTGTTTGTTGGTATTCGCAAAACAAAAGTGTATGATTTGTCGCCGCAATGTTTTCAGATCTCCACTTTATTCAGCAAGTACTTATATATGTGTTCACATGCTACTGGAACTTTATGTTGCATTAACTGAGCTATGTTTTTTTTACGAAACTACTTCCCCTGTCTGGTGAAGAGTGTACATTTGGCTTTCCAATTGTTTAAAAAAAGTTTATTTTTATCTTTTCAACGCACTTTAAAATAAGAAAAAATGTTTCTCTCACATGACACGGTAATCAAGACTAATAACATTCTACATATGGTCTCCTTAATTTTAGGGATGGCAGTTTTGCTCATGGGTATGGGTACCCGCAGGTACCCTACCCGTAAACGGCATGGGCATGACTTGAAGAGATTTTCTACCCACGGGTAATGGGTACCCATACCCGCAGAATATATGGGTAGAGCATGGGTAAGAAATTGTACCCATGGGTAACCCAATGGATACCTAGAAAAAAAATGAAAATAACTCCTATAACATGTGGGATTAACATCCAACTCATATGGTCCAACCTTAAATCTCGTATTCCTTAAATAAGTCATAGCTCATAGGTTCATAATCACCTGTTCGTCACTCCTCATACGTCCTATGTGACTCCTCAAAAAAATGAAATATCGACTCTTCGCTACCAGACTCTTGTCGAACACTCGATCCAGCGATCCACAATTCCCACCACCTCCTTCCGCTACGTCGGCCTTCCACCAACGGCTGCTCATACTCCCTTGATGCCTCCAAGAGACCACCCACTGGAGGAGGCCACGTACGTGCTATACTACTCTACTATGATCACTTGAATTTTGAACTCATTTCTCTACCTCTTAAGAATTTGAATGCTATATATTGTACCCGATGGATACCCATTGGGTATAGGATACCCGATGAGTATGGGCATGGGTGTCGGTTTATACTCATGGGTATTGAAGTGGGTGGATATAAAAAGTTTCTATGGGTATGGGTTTGGGTAGAAGGAGGTTGTACCCACCCATACCCTACCCATTGCCATCCCTACTTAATTTCTACATGCATTAAGCTTATTGGGGTTGGGTAATCAAAGAGGAGAGAGGTGGTGGTTTGCACTTTTTCAATGTGTTTCCTGCATTTCATAATTTATTCTAAAATTTCTATATATACTCTTTTCATCGAACGGAAGGAGTATTTGCAATTATAAAAGTTATCCGAATTCCAAAGTATTTCAAACATAATTAAAATTCTATCAAGATTCTGAGGTTACCAAACGACCACTCCTGCTGCTAGAACAACGCGTTGATGTCGCCGTTTCTCTATCGAAGCCGGTTTGACCTTGTTGACCTTGTTAATGATAGTCAAAAAGTCTTCATGCATCTGTCTCTAAAGATCAGCACACCAAATATTACCACATGACAAGAAACACTAACCTCACCGTCGAAGGACACGACAAAAATCTACACCGGTGCTCCGTCGACTACGTCCAAACGGACAAATTCAAGGAGTGTCAGAGTCCGGAAGGCAAACCCAAAAAAGAAACGATGCCATCCGCCCGAGCGCCGCATCTGCGAAAACTAGAAAATAATCCTAGCCTAAACTACTAACCGGAGCGAAGACACAGGGTTCTCCTCGAGGTGATAACTTAGCTTAGATTAAATGGCTATGTTGCTTGGAACTGCTCGGGTTAAAGTCACTGGATTTGCTAATACTCGTCTACAGGAGAATTAGTGAAATATATAACACTCATATTATTTGATTATTTAAAAATATAAAAAATCACATAAATCTTTATATAAAATTAAATGGTACTCCATATATTCCATAATGTAGTGCGCTCGTGTTTTTTGAGATTTTTGCTCCGGCCACAGTAGCCCACGTTGGTCCAGCGCAATACATTATGAAATAGAGGGAGTATAGCAGTTAGATGAGACTTAGTTAAATCTCACCCAAATGAGAACTGGCCAGATAATTAAGTCATAGACTTGGCCTGGACGGTGACATTTTTCTGATTTGATGGTATAATTTTTGCTCCCACCGCAGTTGCCCATGTTAGTTAAATTTATGGTCAAACTTAAATCTCGAAAAACACCGGTGCAATACATTATGGAGTGGAGGGAGTATAGGAATTAGATGAGTCTTAGTTAATTTTCATCCAAATGAGAACTGGCCACAGAATTAAGTCTTAGACTTGGCATGGACGGTGACATTTTTTCTGGATTTGATCAAGCGCTTATGTTTCAACGGCATGACATGTGCCTCTACTATGAGTGTGTTATGGCTACTTGGTCAATCTCGAAATCTGTTGCTACGTCTTTCGAAGGTGTGCGTGGAGGTAACGTTTGTGTGTCTATGTTCATGGGTCGAGCGTGCGTGTTTGTTTAGCGTCAGCTCTGTACTATGTTTCTTCAAAAGAAAATTTATGCTCCTTTTTTATTTTGAAGTAAGTGCATGTAGGGGAACATAGCATGCAATTTTAAAAAAATTCCTACAATCACGCAAGATCTATCTAGAAGATGCATAACAACGAGAGAGGGAGAGTGTGTCCACGTACCCTCATAGACCGAAAGCGGAAGCGTTAGGTTAACGCGGTTGATGTAGTCGTGAGCGTCTTCGCGATCCAACCGATCAAGTACCGAACATACGGCACCTCCGACTTCAGCATACGTTCAGCTCGATAACGTCTCTCGAACTCTTGATCCAGCAGAGGGTCGAGGGAGAGTTTCGTCAGCACGACGGCGTGATGACGGTCATGGTGATGTGATCCGCGCAGGGCTTCGCCTAAGCAATACGCCGCTATGACCGAAGGAGTAAACTGTGAAGGGGGGCACCACACACGGCTAAGAGAACAATTGATGTGCTATGGGATGCCCCTGCCCCCGTATATAAAGGAGGGGAGGAGGAGGCCGTCGCGCGCCATAGGGGGGGAGTCCTGCACTCCTAGTAGGATTCACCCCCGCCCTCCTTTTTTCTTTTCTCATCGGAAGGGAAAAAGAAGGAGAGGGAGAGGGAAAGGGGGGCGCCGCCCTCTCCCCTAGTCCAAGTCAGACTCCCATGGGGGGCACCCCTTGTGGGCTCCCCTCTCTTTCCCCTAAGGCCCATGTAGGCCCAATACTTACCCGGAGGGTTCCGGTAACCCCTCGGTACTCCAAAATATACCCGAACCTTTCTGAAACCATCCGGTGTCCGAATATCATCGTCCAATATATCATCTTTACCTCTCGACCATTTTGAGACTCCTCGTCATGTCTGTGATCTCATCCAGGACTCTGAACAAACTTCGGTCACCAAAACACATAACTCACAATACAAATCGTCATCGAACGTTAAGCGTGCGGACCCTACGGGTTCAAGAACTATGTAGACATGACCGAGACATATCTCCAGTCAATAACCAATAGCGGAACCTGGATGCTCATATTGGTTCCTACATATTCTATGAAGATCTTTATCGGTCAAACCGCAATAACAATATACTTCATTCCTTTGTCATCGATATGTTACTTGACCGAGATTCGATCGTCGGTATCCTCATACCTAGTTCAATCTCGTTATCGGCAAGTCTCTTTACTCGTTCCGTAATGCATCATCCCGCAACTAACTCATTAGTCACATTGCTTGCAAGGCTTATAGTGATGTGCATTACCAAGAGGGTTCAGAGATACCTCTCCGATAATTGGAGTGACAAATCCTAATCTTGATCTATGCCAACCCAACAAACACCTTTGGAGACACCTGTAGAGCATCTTTATAATCACTCAGTTACGTTGTGACGTTTTATGGCACACAAGGTGTTCCTACGGTATTCAGGAGTTGCATAATCTCATAGTCAGAGGAATATGTATAAGTCATGAAGAAAGCAAAAAAACTTAACGATCATTATGCTAAGCTAACGGATGGGTCTTGTCCATCACATCATTCTCCTAATGATGTGACCCCGTTCATCAAGGGACAAGACATGTCAATGGTCATGAAACTTAACCATCTTTGATTAACGAGCTAGTCAAGTAGAGGCATACTATGGACACTTTGTTTTGTCTATGTATTCACACATGTATCAAGTTTCCGATTAATACAATTCTAGCATGAATAATAAACATTTATCATGATATAAGGAAACATAAATAACAACTTTATTATTGCCTCTAGGGCATATTTCCTTCAGTGCGTTATACAGTATGATTTACCTTCTTTATGAAAATTAAATGATTGACGTGATCCTTCTTTTGCCGACGCGTGTTGGCCTCATGGGAGTAGATCCATGGTCGGGCGGGTTGTGGGGTCTCTCCTCGACGAGGCGGCGCCAAGGTGCTGCCTAACTCGGGATGTGACGGCGTCCATTTTCAGCTAGGTGATTATGCTCGAGAGCCACGACAAGTAGCTGCAGCAGCACTGTTGCATGGCCTCCGGCCAGATCAACCTCATGTGCATCTATGTGTCGTCGTTGTCAGGGTGTGCCTCTTGCCGATCTATCCGAGATGGCCGTTTCGTGGTCTTGATCGACAGGCGTTGGGAGGGTGTGATAGTCCTCTCTTCTGGTTGATCGTCAACCCACGTCCTAGGGTGGCACGGGTGAGGTACGGAGTGAAAGCTTCCTGCTTCCGCGTCGATGACGACGACAGCAATGCCTGTGAATTTTGCATCCCTGTTCACGGGGTTGCAACAAAGCTCATGTTGTAGAGCGCTGAGCACAACACAAGGTCTGCAAAGACTCAACGAGTAGATTGGACACAGAAATTACAAAAAAAAAACTATTCGAGAGATTTGCAACATGGCTCATGTTTTGAGAACAATAGGAGGCTTATTACAAAGCCTCGCTGACTAGATCAAACATAGAAAAAAATCGAGGGATTGCAACAAGTTTCATGTTGGAAAGCACTAAGCGCAACATGATGCTTGTTGCAAAGGCTCGAGTAGATCCGATGGTTGTTGCGCTAGAAAACATTTAGGGTGGTAACAAGGCTCGAGTTGCAAAGCATCGAGTGCAATACAAGGCTTGTTGCAAAGACTCGTCGGCTCACGGGGAAGGATCAAATGGTTGCCTATGGCTCCATCATATGGTATCTCGAGTAGTCGATCTTCTGGTATTATCATCCGACCCACACGTGGCATGTCCCATATTGTATAGAGAGGTGTAGACTATGGAGTCTAGTGTAGCTTTCCATCAGCGAACACTCTTCCATTGCCTGAGAAACCCAATATGCATGTCAACTCTCTCTCCCTCCATCTCTCTGTGTGTGTGTGTGTGTGTGTGCGCGCGCGTGTGCAGAAACAATTCTCTCCCGTTTGAGGGTTGGCAAACAATTGAACCTTTGTTTTTTTAAATGAACAACAATTGGACTTGTTTGGTTACTAAGAAATGGGATTACTCTTTGTGTACCTAGGGCATGGGACCTCGAAATCCCCGACCTGCGTGGCGCCTGACCCCAAATCACGCATAAGGATGGCAATGGGCATGGTAGAGCAATACAATGTCCATACATGTATAATTAGTGGGTACAAAAATCTATCCATACCCGTACCCATGGGTATGAAACATTACCCATACCCATACCCGACGGGTACCGCACTCATTGGGTACCCAGCGGATAGAACAAATAGTACACAAGTTGTTCACAATTTTACGCTCTTTGATAGCACATTTAACAAAAAAAATCAATTATCTCAGCTCAATACCAGCTAGATGAGTAAATGGTCACTATCAAAATTTAGAAGTCATAACATACTCTTATGTCAATAGGAGTAGACGAGTCACATGACTAATTGACGACAACTTAACATTAGTTCACAAACGGACAGGGTATGGGTATACCCACGGGTACAAGGATATACCCATACCCTATCCATGACTTCATGGGTAGGATATGGGTACTACTCATGGGTATAAAAATATGCCCATACCCTACCCATGCGGGTACGGTACCCGCAGGTACCCATACCCATGGGTAAAATTGACATGCTTAGTCAAGCACCCCTCACCCCATCACAGGCATAGCGGGTCGGCCCAATATGAAAGTTTGTTCTCCTCGTAGCGCAAAAAACATAAATAATTCATGTAGAAATAGGATTCTTTCCCTGTCGGCTGGCTTGAAAGCTTAGGCAATAACAACTAGGCCGAAGCCTCCTTGTTGTCCTCTATGAGGAAAATACTCTATTTGATAGTTCTTTTAGTACAGCATTAGCATTTTCTTGAATCACAACAATAGCATGTAGGAGTAATATGTACCCTATTTGTTATGTGTATTATTTTATGTTATAAAAAATGGAAAAAGATCACAATAAAAAATGTGAACTTGAATAAAGTTCATAATTTTGAAAAAGTTCTTACAAATTGGAAAATGTTCATGAATTTGAGAAAAGTTCACGAATTTGAAAAATGTTCATCAATTTTGAAGAAATATATCGAATTTGAAAAAAGCTAACAAATTTGAAAAAAGTTCATCGATTTTCATAAAAAGTTCATCAACTTTGAAAAAATTCATTGATTTTGAAAAAGGTCCATCAAATTTGAACTTTTTATTGAATTCAAAAAAGTTCATCATTTTTTCAAAAAAATCATTGGCTTTTGAAAAATTTAATCAATTTTGAAAAATAGTTCATCAAATTTGGAAAAAGTTCATTAATGTTGAAAAAAATCATTGATTTTGAAAGAAAGTTCATCCATTTTGAGAAAGAGTTCATTGATTTTAAAAAAAGTATAACATTTTGGAAGAAAAAAGTTCATGAATATGAAAATTGTTCATCTATTTTGAAGAAAACATTCGCGAATTTGAAAAAAGTTCATCTATTTTGAGAAAAAAAAACCATGAATTAGAATAAAGTTCGCACAATTAAAGAAACAAAAAAAAGTAAAAAGTAACAAGGAAAAAAGAAAGAAAAAAGAAAAAAGATCTCAGCGAACTGAAGAAGAAAAATTGAAAAAATGAAGTTAGAAAGCACATGTGTGTGCAGATGTCCTAATGGCTATGCGGTTCTCTGTTAATCGAGAGGTCTCAAGTTTGATTTCTTATGCCGCACCATTCTTTGCAGTTTGAGAGGAAAGAGAAGAAAGGTCAATGGGCCGGCCCAGTTTGGAGAGGGGTGTGCCCCTGATGGCGAAAATGCCTTTATCAGGCGCCTTCAGCGCCAAATAGAGTTTCTTGGCGGCAGATCCTATTTGACGCTCGTTAGCGTCAAAAGGTCGTCCCTTCGCTGAAGCGAACATCTGGTTGTGCCAGCCCATGTACAGGATTCGTGTGTTCGTCGTTCGCTGTCTCTTCCTTCGCTGTTTCCTGCCGGGTTTTTTTCGTTTTTCTTCTGTGGTTTTTTTGCTTCTGTTGTTTCAATGCTTTGTCCGGTTTTCACAGGTTTTGTTCTGGGTTATTTTTGTTTTGGTTCCATTTTCCTTTGTTTTTTTTCTTTTTCGCTTACTTTCTTTTATCTTCTTTTCTTCTTTTCTTCTTCTCTTTTTGCTGTGTTATCTAAAAAGTTCACCGCGTATTACCAAAATGTTCATTGTATATTAAGAAAATCTTCATCGTCTTAATGAAAAAGTCACCTTGCATTGGAAAATGTTCATTGTGTATTACAAAAATGTTCACCATACATTTAACAAAATGTTCAACGTATATTAAGGAAATGTTCATTGTATTTTGAAAAATGTTCATTGTGTACTTAAAAAGTGTTCAGTGTATATAATGAAAATGTTCAATGTGTATTTAAACATTATTCATCGTATATCAAAAAATGTTCAATTCGTATTTAAAGCTATTCAGCGTATATCACAAAAATGTTCAAATTGTATTTAAAAATTATTCAGCCTAAATAAGAAAAATGTTCAATGGTGGAAATTTTTCTTTTTTTTTCTCTGCCGCAGCCTTTATAGTTCTTAAAGTTTCGCGCTTCATTTAATCACGTGCTTTTAGCTGCTGTAGTGGTAAAGATCAGTTACTCGCGATCGTGAGGTTGCAAGTTCGAATCCCCATGGGACATCTTTTTTTGGTATTTTTGTGGCCACAGCGAATGGGCCGGCCCATTCAGATCGCGTCCTGCGCGAAACCTCGTCGGTTTGACGCACACGGGCGTCCGACAGGGACTCTCCACTCACACGCATGAGGCTGCGTGCCTGTTTGACGCACACGGGCGTCCGACAGGGACTCTCCACTCACACGCATGAGGCTGCGTGCCTGTTTGGTTCTTGTCCTTGAGCAAACTTGTCTGGCCTGAAGCTTGCGTGAGATCTGCCTGTACTCTGTTTGGTTGGTGCATGAATAAGTTGAAGCTAGCTTGGGAATCTCAACGAGTCATTAGCCCGTCTTGAAGCTAGCCTCCCCAAATTCCAATCTCACATGCGGCCGCACACTCGAGGTAGGGTTGATCAACATGCCGGCAGGGGTGCACGGTGGGCGGCTGTGCAGCTCACGCGTGTGTCCACTGTTGTGGGTCCGGGTGTACGAGAAAAATGTCTGGTGTCATTTCTTCGGCTGTTCTTCAAACTTCGGTACTTTTTCTCCTGTAAAAGGATGAGTTAATCCACCTGATTGGCTTCCTATTTTTGTATAGGATGACATTATTTTGTTTATATACTAAAATCTGAGACTTGTCTGGGATTTGAGACTTTCTATTTCAGTAAAGTATAAGATATTGAAATTCGAGACTTGTTTGTAGATTCACAAGATTGAATTGTTAAGACAAGAGAATTATGTAGGGTTATTAAGTAGTACTATAATGCAATAATATTATTTGCAATTTGTGATGTGATTTTCAGTAGTAATATTATTTAGTACTTCCCCTGTCCCATAATGTATAATGTTTTTGCAAGCTAACATAGCTTGTAAAAATATCTTACATTATCGACGGACGGAGTAGTATAGAACAATATGGTGTTAATCGGGTTATACAACCCAAAAAAAGAAGGGCTTTAGGATTTAAGAAGAAATCAACATTTAAAATTTTGAATACACAGTCTCCAAATCCTGGGCCCGCCCCTGCCTTTTTTTTGAGACAATCACACGAAGCTTTATTATATCGTCACCACATTTACAGGGACGGAGGGAAGATTCCCCGGATGACCTAGCCATACATGACGGCCCAGACCCAAGCGTAAAGCATGCTTCGCTAGATTGTGAGCCTCAAAATTTGAGCTCCTACTTTCATAAACTATATTACAAGAGATAAAAGCACTAACACCTAGTTTAACCTCCTGGATGATTGCACCATAACTTGATCTGCTTCCCTCCTTGATTTCATGCACCACATTCATGCAATCTGGGGCTATATGAATCCTCTGACTCTTTAGATCCGTTGAGAGGGCAATGCCTTCCCTAACCGCCATGGCCTCCAACGTTGCTGAATCACTCACAGAAGGAATGACAACCAAAGAAGCCCCCTCAAAACTTCCATCCCTTCTTCGACTAATAGCAGCTACAACCCCATATCTGTTGGTGCGACTGACGACGGCGTCAACATTGACCTTTGCATGGTTCTCTGGTGGTGACACCCATGCCCTGCCAACGGGAGGAGCCCTTGCTATACCAGGCTCTGGATGTGTGTCCAGTTTCCGTAATTCTGCCAGGTAAGAATTTATAAAACCGTTAATTGCATGCGGACTTTGGAAGATACCTTCATGGAGAGCTTTTCGCCTGGCACTCCAGATTGCCCAAAGAGATACTGTCAGCCGAATGAACTCGTCCATATCAAGTTTTTCGCTCATACTGAAGATCCAGCTCCTTGCATTGTCATCCTGATTGACGCTAATCTGCTCAAGAACAGAATCGGAAGACAGGGCCCATGTACACCGAGACATAGGGCAACTCAAGAGGGCATGGCGCCAACTATCGTGTGCTCCGCATAACATACACGCCGGCGAAGTGGCCATGTTCCTGTGATGAAGTAGTTCTCGTGATGGTATGGAGTGTTGTGCTAAACGCCACATGAATAGCTTCAGCTTGGCCGGAACATGCAGCCTCCAGAGATCATTCCAGCCTCCCTGGTTCCTTATCGCATGTGATGTACTTTCCCTTTCTTCTAGCCATGCTTCCCTTTCCGTCTTGATCCTCACAATCATTCTGTATGCTGAACGAACAGTGAATATACCTCGTCTTTCCTCGTTCCATGCCCAAAAATCTTGTACTCTTCTATGACAAATAGGAATCTTGAGTGTTGCTTCTGCATCAAAGGGCGTAAACACCGCCCGAATGACTCCTTCCCTCCAGCTTGTTGTACTGCTGTCGATAAGCTCTGCCACTCGTACTGGAGGGTTTTAGATCAGAGACGTGATCGGGTGCTTGACATTGTCCCGTGGTAACCAGTTTTGCTCCCATATCATCGTTGATTCCCCATCTCCAATCCTTTTAATGATCCCCTGAGACAGAATGTCATGCCCGTCAAGTATGGCTCGCCAAATCTGAGAAGGGTGTGAGCCCAACTCAGCTTCTAGTATATCTGATTCTGGGAAGTAAGCAGCTTTCAAAATTTGAGCACTTAAAGATTCAGGTTCGGTTAGCACTCTCCACGCCTGCCTAGCAAGTAGCGCTAGATTGAAAATCTCCATGTCTCGAAAACCCAAACCTCCCACATGCTTTGGCCGAACCATTACATCCCATGCTACCCAACACGGCTTTCGTCTGCCTCTTTTACTTCCCCACCAAAACTGGCGTATGATAGAGGTAATTTTGTCACACAATCCTCTAGGTAATCTAAAGCATGACATGGAGTAAACTGGAATTGCCTATGCAACTGACTTGATTAAAATCTCTTTGCCACCAACTGACAGCAATTTCTCCATCCATCCTTTCACCTTGTCCCATACTCTGTCCACCAGGTATTTGAAAGTACCGTTTTTTGAGTGTCCCACCTCAGTAGGCATACCCAAGTAGCGGTCTGTCAATGACTCATTCTGCACTTGCAAGATGTTTTTTATGATATCTCGCGATGGTTGGCTGCATCCCTTACTAAATAAAATTGAAGATTTCCCATGGTTTATTCTTTGGCCCGAAGCACCACAGTAAGATCCCAGTAGGTTTGACACCGTATTTGCTCCCTCCACACTAGTCTTGAAAAGCAGCAGGCTATCATCTGCAAAAAGAAGGTGATTAATGGGTGGCGCTGTAGGAGCCACCTTCACACCGGCCAAATCTGATGACTGAGAACTGGATTTCAGGAGGCACGAAAGGCCCTCTACTGCAATCAAGAAGAGATAGGGGAGATTGGGTCTCCTTGCCTGATTCCCCTTGTAGGCTTAAAACTGTCAAGTTTCTCTCCATTCAACAGAACTGAAAAGGAAACCGAAGACACCATACCCATTACAGTGTTAATCCATTGCTGCTCAAAACCCAATTTGCTCATGATGGCTTGCAGATAGGACCATTCCAATCTGTCATAAGCTTTCATCATATCCAACTTCACCGCACAGAAATTATTCCTTTTGGACTTGGTCCTCTTCATGAAGTGTAAACACTCATATGCACATATTATGTTATCTGTGATTAACCTCTCAGGAACAAAGGCAGATTGCTCCCTTGAAATAATATCCGGTAGGATGAGCTTCAATCTGTTAGCCACCACTTTGGAGGCAATCTTATATAACACATTACACAAGCTTATGGGCCTGAACTGTGACAAGAGAGAGGGTTAGTAACCTTGGGAATAAGAACCAAAACTGTATCATTTATACTCTCAGGGCTATCTTCCCCCCTGACTATCCTGAGCACCACTCGAGTAATTTCCTCTCCACATATATCCCAATGGTGCTGGTAAAAATGAGCTGGAAATCCATCAGGCCCAGGCGCCTTTGTGTGGAACATCTGAAACAGCGCTGTTTTGACCTCATCATTAGTATAAGGTGCACAAAGGTTAGCATTCATACCAGCTGTTACCTTCCTCGGTACATGTTGTAGAACAGCCTCCATATCATGTACTCCCTCTGACCTGTACAGATCTTGATAAAACTCACATGCCAAAGCTTCTAGTTCAGCCGGGTCCTCAACTAGCACCCCCAATGAATTCTGTAGCGCTCTTATCATGTTCTTCTTCTGCCTTATACTAGCCCGCAAATGGAAGAACTCGTGTTTTTATCACCCGCAACTAGCCATTGAACTCTTGCCCTTTGCCTCCACATGATCTCCTCGCGGTGATATAGTTCAATGAGCTTCTCGTTAATTTTGAGCTCCGCATGGTTCGGCCCCATCCTCGTGGGATCATCTTGCAGCCTTTTAAGCTCTTGTTGCAACGTTTTTATCTCTTTGCGAACACTCCCAAAAGTGTCATGGCTCCAAGCCTCAAGATTCTTAGACATGGCAGCTAACTTCGGTCTCATGTCCTCGATAGACATGCATGGCGGGCCGGACCATCCACCGCTGATCGTGTCCAAATTCCTCATGCGTCTCCCACATCATTTCATAGCGAAAATCCTGTTTCGCCGGTGTTCGGTGCGATCTATTCCATTGCAATAGGATCGGATTATGGTCAGATGTAGCCGCTTCCAAGTGATCCAAGTGAACCAAAGGAAACATAGTAGTCCATTGTGCATTAGAGAGCGCTCTGTCCAACCTGCATCTGGTGAAAGAACCCCTTGTTACCTTCTTTTCAAAAGTCCAAAAGTGGCCTCTGTAGCCAATATCAAGCAACCCGCAAACATCTGTAGCTTCCCGAAAGGCTTGCATCTGAGCATTGCTACGTCTCCCAACTCCTTCGTGTTCCTCCAAGCGTAGAACCTCATTAATGTCCCCAATGCATAGCTACGGCAAGTCACTAGATGTACTGATGTTTTTCATAACATCCCATGTTTGATGTCTAAGGTGAGTCTGAGCTTCACCATATACACATGTCATGCGCCACATCTCATTTCCCGGCTCGTCCACAGAGACATCTAGGTGATACATAGAGTAACCCAACACTTCAATCTTTATTTCTTTATTCCAAAACAAACATATACCTCCACTTCTACCCTGGCTATCGACTGCATAAGCGCAATCAAAGCCTAAAGTTTCTGATAAAGCTTCTACCCTACCTCTATCTATTTGAGTTTCAATGATACATAGGAGGGTAGGGGTAAACTTCTTCGCAAGATTGCGAATTTCATGAACCCTCGCGGCATTACCCGCTCCGCGACAGTTCCACACCAAAGCACTCATTGTCCCCGGTGGCGCCCCTCGAGGGAGCCCGCCAAAGGGTTTTTTGGGATAGTGGCACCATCTTTTCCTTCTGAAATCTTGTTGCGTTTTGGGTCTCTCTTCGGGGGAGGGCTCAAAGGAGTAGCACCGTGCGGTATGATTTCCATCTGAGCTAGTCGCCTCTCCATCCATGACTCTAACGATCTCCTTTGGTGCACTCTCTGTCATGATCACCCTCTTTCTATTGCTTTCCTCCCTAGCCGCATCCCTTTGTGGTTCCTCAGCGCCACCATCCTCATCCGTATACTCGTCATCATACTGCTCATTGTCCCTCTCATAGGTCTTCGCTCGACCGCCCGACCGGCCGCCACGGCGACCTCCCTTGCGTCCTCCTCCTTCTCCTGGACCTTTCTCAGATCGCATGTACCAAGTAGCGCGCAGGTCTTTGAAGACCAATGCAGAAGGAGGGTGTATACCATTGCCGTGCTCCTTGTATAGGTGCCCCAACATACCACACACGGCGCACCAGTCCGGCAACCTCTCAAACTTAACTCTGTAGATTTGACGTTTGCCATCTCTAATCATCGACACAACATTCTTCAGAGGTTTATCAACCTTGATGCGAACCCACACACGGTAGAAATTCCCCTAAAGTCCTGAGATGGCTGTTCGACGTGCAGAACCTCACCCACTTTTGTTGCGAGAGGGCCGGCGAGATGTGCATACAGGTCCGGCAGATCATGTATCTGAACCCAGATATCGATATAGTCAAGCTTGATTAGCGACGGTTTTGTCACTCCGTCATATGGCACCAGAATCACTGCATCTCCTCTAAAATTCTAAGGTCCATCATGCATGACCTTCTCCCAATCCCCCAAACATGAGAAATTCACCGTGTACAGATTATCCTCTAAAGGCCAGAACTTCGATTCCTGTGCGATGTCCCAAGCAGCTCTGATATTGCGATAGAACCAAGTTTTGCTATAGGTTTTCTTGGTGTTCACCCTAACTAGGGAAACCCACCTCGCCGCCTCCTGTGGCGCCTCCTTCTCATCAAACACAACGTCGTCCAGATCCTCCTCACGCAGCCCCAACTCCTTCATCATTGCTTCAACATCACTAACCGTAGATGAGCTAGAGGCCCCGGTCGAATCCATGGAGAGCACTAACCTGATGTAGAAGACCGGGCCTTTCGTGAAAACCCTAAACACCCCGTCGAAGCCAGGAACACAGACCGGGAGCTGGCAGCGATCCCAGTGATCGCCCCTTGATCGCTCCACGGACGTGCTCTGGTTTGATCGGCGGGAGGGAAGCAAAGATCTCAACGGCGGCGGAGATCGCCACCGGGAGGACCAAAACCCTAACTAGAGGGAAAAGTTTCTTTGGGCATCGGTGTGTCCAACATCGAGGTGTACATCCAAACCTAGTCAACTGGGCATGTTTAGGCGTGCCGACATGTCAGCCTGTGTGCCTGGCCCGTCATGGGCCGGCCAGGCACGTGGCTTATCGGGCCGTGCCTGGCACGCGGCTCAGCTAGGGTCATGCCTGGGCATCCTAGTCCAACACGCGCTGGCACGGCACGCCTAACAAAAGCGCAACGAGGAGTGAGTTAGCCAGCAAGCTAATCGTTGCGTGTTTATGAAGAAAAACGAGCAAGTTCTTGCCCGTGTCACGGAGGAGCAGGGGGGGCGTGTATCCTGGGACAAGGCGACGAACACATTTAGGCCAACTCCACCACGCGACCCATCTATTCCGTTTTGTCCGTATGGGGTAAAAATTGCTTCCAGCGGGCATACCCAAACGGACAAGCACGTCCGTTTGTGTCCGCTTTTGTCCGGCTCAACCCCAAATCCAGACCAAACTTGAGCCACGTATTCTCCCAAACGGACAAAAAACGGACGCTCTTCTTGTCCCTCTCGTCCGCTCTTGTCCGTCCTTGTCTTCTCTCTGGCCCACAAATCAGCGACACATAGAGCAACCGCGCCACCACAGCACATCCCGTGCGCCGCTGGTCGCTGTCCTTCCGCCTCCGGCATCCACGTCCATGCGCCTGCGAGGCCACCAGCGCAGGACGCGGCCGGCGCGCACGGGGGGCGGGGTGCGGCCGGCGTGCGCGTGTGGGGCAGCGTGGGGCTGGGCGCCAGGGGCGCGCGCGGGGGCACTCTCGATTGTTTAGGCGGAGTATCCAATGAAAATCACTAATCATTGAAAATCTGGAAACTTGTGACCTTGAGCGTTGGATCACTGGCAGATGGTACAGATGAAAGATGGGTTTGCTAACCAGCCACTTAAGGGTATTTTTCAGATAACCCCTTGTGGCGCTCGCCCGCCGCCGGAGGTGATGATAACGCCATCGCTGCTCCTTCCTATCCCATGGCCCCGCCTTCTCGTAGACCTGCACCGGCCCTCGTCGCCGTCGACGCCCTCACTCTTCTGTCCTCTCTCATGCCCCTTGCCTCGACCTAGCCCTCCACCGGCCCCTGTACTGGACGCCCTAGCATTATGTTTTGAGCTTTTGAGAGGTTGAGATTTTTTTGTATCCTCGAAAATAAAGAGAGCTTGAGCGTCCTGTTGAGAGTTCTTGTAATTATTTGAAGCTCCACAATATTTTCTGTTAAGAAATCATAGTTTGTCAGATTTGTAGCTGTACATGCACTGTGGCTGTCACTTCTAACAGAGAAGAATTCTAGATTGTATGATTTGGTGTAGGACAAGAAGTCCATGCCTTGCATGATTTCAAAATTCTGTTTGCCCATATTTTGCTTGGATGGCCGCATTCTGTATCATTGGATATTGTACTACCATTGAGAGCTTCAGGATTAGGATTTGAGAGACATGTCTTTCGTTTTATTTTGCCAACTTGAAGTTGTAGACTGGGCATTCATGTATCATGCCTCAGGCTGGACGGAGCGAGCGGGCTTTTTGGCCCGCTCGTGGCCCGTTGTAGACTGGACCGATCGGTCCGGACCCGCTGAAGAAATTGGTCTGTCCGGTCCCTAATTTTCAACCCGAAATTTGCTCGGTCCGGTCCGGTCTATAACCGGTCCGACCGAGCGGACCGAAGCTGCAGATCGTTCCTCGACGTCGCAGCCACCGGCGACGCACTGGCCATGCCCCGCCCCGTCGTTGTTCATCAGAATAAGTGTAATTCCGTCGATTGAAGAGATAGGGGCAAGATGTAGAAGACTCTAGTCACGCGCTGAAGTTTCTTTCCTATTATTCACTCCAACAGAAAAGAGAAAGAACAAGAGAAATGGGATTAGATCCTATAATCAAGGGCGGCCGCTACGCGTCGGCCGGTGGTTGTTTTGGAAACATCCGCCGCCTGTACCACCGTCCGATACGTGTCCTGACAACCGTCCGATCCAACTATCGCGCTCGTGACTATTCGTGCAGCAACCGCTCTGTTTCAGAAATAAAAAACCATGTCCGCCATCCAGACACACCTGCGCGCAGCGCGGCCCCAGCCCCCGCCACCGTGAAAACGCTGCTGCCGGGGCTCTACAGGGACTGAGGCCGTCGACGGAAAATCCTGCAGCACAATGGCGCACCAAATCGCGCGGCGCACGCTGGGATCCGACGCAAATCGAGCAAGCCGCGGTTCCCTGCTTCAAGGACAGCCGTGGCTGTCGTTCTCAGCTCCGACCGCCGCCGGGGGGCTTCCTTCGACAAGATCAAATCAGGGCAGCTGGGTAAGTTTCCGAATCTTAATCCCTGAGCTGCGTGTCACTGTAACTGCTGTAGATCCTATTTATCAGAAGCGGGCTGTTTGGATTCATGCATGTGGTAGCTAAAAAAAGTTTTAGAATTATGTGGGTGAAGCCAAGGCACAACCCTAAACCCCTGCCCCCTTCTTGTATCTCTACAACATGTATCTGAAACATCTCATTTTTGTTGTTTATCAACAGAAGAAACACATAGCTAGTTGTTGTCTCTGGTTTCAATTTTGTTTATGAATGGCATGGATTGCATGAATTTCTGAAACAGCAAAATACAACTGTTGATGCCATGTATCTATCTAGGCCATGTATCTATTGATGCATTGTAGATGAAATTCTGAAATTCCGGCAATTCTGAAAATTTTGAAACAACAAATATAACTCTTGATGCCTCGTAGATGAAAAAAGTGATTGTTGCACAACATCTGCTATATTTTACAAAAATAAAAACTTGTGCCTCATTTCAGGAAGCTGCGACTGAAGGGGAAGGGAGCTATGTCCAAGGGAACTTCTCTGTCCATGATAATGAAGATTCAGATGGTTTGTTGCATGCTGATGATGCAATGCAAGATGATTCAGATGATGGAGATGTTTCGTCGCAGCCACTACCACCCTATGTTGGCATGATCTTTGACACAATTCAGGATGCAAAGAAATTCTACAATGACTATGCCTTCAAGTTGGGTTTCGGGACACACATATCTTCAACAAAGTACAGCCAGAAGAAGGGACAGAAGCGAGAGGATGTCGTAATGATCAAGAGGGTCTTTGGGTGTGTGCATGCTAGAACAGCTGATAAACCGGAAACAAGTAGCACATCGGAGATCATTGCAACAGAAGCAAGCAACACCAGCAAGCGGCTTGTGTAGACATGTAGACCACTCAAAGCTGCGACAGAGGCAGTGGCAGCACCACATAAATGTCAATTTTGCTCAAAGGTTGGACATGTTGTACCAAACTGTGTGTACTTGAGAGCGGTGATGACAAATGCTCCGAGAAGTGCCCAAGCAATGCAACTCAACCTATAGGAAAAAATGCTCCATAAAATGTTTTCGATTTTCTTTTGAGCCTCACATTGTGCTTCAGGAAAAAACATTCATAGTTTCTATTTTGCAACATTGATGATGCATTTAAGATATATTTCCATTTTGCAAAAACTATGTTACGGGAAAACAGAGGAAATAAAAAGATCTCATATTCTTATGTGTGACTGAAATTGATACCTATGTGTGCCTGAAAATAGAGGAAAACATAGCACTATCCTGCAAGAAAACATGCAAGAAAGGCTCACATTTTGTATCTTGAAATAGTTTTGAATTTGTTGTTTTCTTCATTTTGTCCTTCTTACAATATTTTTGTTTTCATGTTACGACAAAACATGTTTCCAGTACTTGAAACATCTTGTGTATTGAACAGTTTTTTGAGGTCTGATCCAGAACATGAATGATGCTTTCAGCATATGTTGACATATTCCCAATATTGCTAAGCACATTTTGTCCTCCCTCCAGTAATTTACATACATACATGATGATGCAAGATGGTTTCAGTTAAAAAATGAACTGTTTCAGCAATATAATCCCAGTAAATATACATGGCACATGAAGTGTGATTTCACTGTTTCAGCACAAAAAAAACCAATGAAAACAAAAATATACCAAGCTGCAAAAAATGCCTGTCATTTCCATTACCAACTCTCCATCAATCTCTAGTTCACATTCACATGGGTCAACATGAATCATCATGGATGATGCTCCAGCATTTCAAAACAAACTAAAAAAGAAAAAAAGGACATGCCCAGCATGATAGATGCTCCAATCTTGAGTTCAACAAAAAACATCTAGGTAGCTCCAGCATGATACTTGTTGTTTTCAGTTACATAAATGGATGTTTCAGACACATGGACTCACAAAATAAAAAATAAAAACTAAGCTAGCGAGCTTCTGTTCCGATTGTCATCTTCTACGAGCTTCTCAGCAGTTTATGGAATTCTTCGGCTGAGTTGAGAGTGTTCTGAGGGTGCTTGAAAATCTCCGGTGATACGAATGTGCGAAAATTGAGCAACAACCTCGTGTCCTGAGCATAGAAAAGGCAGAAATACAAAAAAACATGGAAACGATTAACATTCCGCCCAGCTGCTTTGCCGACCAACGAGTTTGGAAGATAGGCATGCTGCAAAACAAGAGCAAAAAAGAAAACATGGAAACTATCAGCAATGCATGTCTACTTATCAGAGAATGAAAAGTATTGAAGCAAAAGTTGAAGATTGCATATATAACTGCAGATAAAATGCAGGTTTGAAAGAACATTAGTTAATCCAACTAACTTCAGATAAACATGAGCTAAAAAATCATGGAAAAGTATTGGAACAGTAGCTAAATTTCAGAGAAAAGATATATGTAGTTTCAAAAGCAAAAACTGAGTTCCCTGTGCTATAACCTAGCAGTACAAACATTCCTGTAGTTTCAGAAATATAAGCTACAGACATAACCTACAAACTAGTTTCAGAAAGGTAAGTTTCTCTGAAATTTAGCTACTGTTTCTCTGAAATTACATATATGTTTCCTTCCCTCTCTGAAACTACATATATGTTTCTCTGAGACTACAAACTGGATAACTGCATGAGCTACAGAAGCTTTGAACTAAAAAGAAAATCCTGCATCACTAGTTTCATGTAGCACATCAAGTCTGTACCACTAATTCCGTACAACACATCAAAATCTTGCATCACTAACTTCCAAGTAAAAAAATGCTACAGAAGTTTTGAGCTACAAACATTCAGAAAAGATAGTATCAGCTACAGCACAGCAAGGGGATAGCATGAGCTCCAGCAGCGTATTCTAAAAGTCAAATAAACAATTCTGCAACACTCGATCTGCAACATCCAAATCCCTACTGCACATCTACCATCTACACCACCTATATCATCTACACCATCCACCTCGGCGCCGACGACGAGAGCATCTCCCTACGTCAGAGTACCGCTACAATGAGCTGCAAAAATTCAGAAACTAACACAAAAATGGGATCCTGCAACTTTAAGTTCTCTCTGCATCACAACATAAACTATGAGCTCCAGAAAAAATAAAACAAAGAGGATCCTACAGAAACTATGTGCTCCGAAAATTTAGAAACACACAAATGGGATCCGATGCACAAATTTTCAGCAGAAGGGGATCCAGTGCACAAATTTGTATCACAACATAAACTATGAGCTTCAGAAAAATGAAACAAGGGGATCCTACAGAAACTGCACGCCCCAAAAATTCAGAAACACACCTATGAGTTTCCAGAACTATGCGCTCCATTGCACAAATTTTCAGCAGCATAAACACTGAAAAAAATGATCCTGAAACTCGTTGTCGCGTCGTCGAACTACCTACAACGCCGCCGAACTACCTACAACCGCTCTGCTCCTTGTCGCGCCATCGTCTCCATCATGGTGACATGCCATTTAATTTTTTTTTGAGGAAAATGAACTATGAAGGTAGCTAAAACTGACTAAACGGGACTTATAGACGTCACTTATTTGCCATTTACATCCCCACCGGTCCGCCTCCTCCCAGCGAATCGTTCGCCAACTAAGAGGGTCCTATTTCAGTTACGTTTTGTTTCTTTTAACAGTTCCCTAGTAAAAAAATCAAACCATCTGCATCCAAATTGCCAAGATCTAGAGTTGATTCTAAGAAAAACCTCCAAACTAGGTGAGAGCACGTCCGCTAATTTGCAGCAGCAAATAACTGAACTACCATTTCAGCAACCTAACACAGATATCTAATGCAAAAAATGAACAAGTTTGCTCGTTTATGGTTCCAGCTCAGCCAGTAAAACCAGACGAACAAGATGCTCCAAATCAACATTCCAGTTCATCAGGACGGCAACAGAATGCCTTCCAGTAGAACAGCAGCCGCAACAGAATCACATCAACAGTTGGGGAACACAATCCATCCGCACAAGGAAACCTACAATTCTCACGCTGTTTCGTTCCTTCGGCCAAATGCATGCTCAAGAAATCGAACAAGGAACCAAAATCAATCAGTGCAGGAAAATACGCGCTAATTTTCGGCCGCCGCCCGTCTTCCGGAGCATCTTGTTCGGGGGAGGGAGCGGTTGCCCGATCAATACCTTTTGGCCACCGCCGAACCCGTCATCGTCGTCGCCACCGCGGAGGATATGCGCCACCACCCCTGCCGCCCAACGCCCTGCGCCGCCCGCCGCCGCCCTCCCGAATCCAGCCGCGTATCCCTAGCCCTCTCAAAGACAAGAGTCAATAGAGCTGGTCAGTTGCAAGAATAATTGTACTGAAACAATGGCTCTGTTTCAGAAACGCACGCGCGTCAGGCGGCGGGGAGGCTGTCGTCCGTCCGATCAACAGGCGATCCGATGGACGCGGAGCCGGCGGATGCGGCGCGAGTGATCGGTCGGGTGAAGGAGAGCTTTTCCCATAATCAAGGCACCATCCCACGACTAACTCCACGCTGCCGTTTCCCTTTATTCCACAATGTTGTTTCCTTTTATTCAATCGAACAGAAAACACAAGGAAACTCCTATTCCTACGTAAGAGGCTTACCAAATCTGTATGTGCAATCACGGTTCAGTTTCGTCAGAATCTTCAGTATTTTCAGTCTCGTCAGAATCTTCAGTATTTTCAGCAGCGGCAGACCCTGATGAAGAAGGCCCCCAAAACACTAGTTGCACGCGGTGGTAATCGTGGGTCGTGGCTGCCCCGCCCGCACACAGAAAATCGTGGGCCGTTACTTTCTTTCCTTCTTTTCGTCGCGGTGGTAACCGTGGGTCGTGGCTGCCCCGCCCGCACACAGAAAATCGTGGGCCGTTACTTTCTTTCCTTCTTTTCGTTGATCAGATAATAAAAATAACCAGAGAAACGAGGTTTAATCCATCAATTACGGCGTCATCCCACGACTAACCCCACGTAAAACTTGATCCTCTAATCACGGCAAGGCCAGTACATTGTAAATTGCTTGCATGTAGCGGAAAAACTGCTAAAAACAAACGTGCACATGTAACACTCGCGACCCGGGCAGCGCCACCGCGTCCCGTTGCTTCCATATGTGAACCGTCGTTGTTCTCGACCGTGTCAGGAGCTCGCAGGAGTCGTCTCTTGCGGCTGCCGTGGTCATGACCTCGCCGCCGCCGCCGGTCCTCTCAGTGCGGCCCGAGCTTTACCTCCGCCGGTCCGGTCCAGAAAAAGAAGACCGCCGCACTGCTCGGTCCGGTCCGGTTCGGTCCGCCGCCGGCCGGTCCAAATGGTGGCTCGGTCAGGGACCGGACCGTGTCCACCTTGAATCATGCCTATGTTTTTCAGTTTTGCTCCATACATCTTGTCATTTTTGTCAAAGCAAAGTTGTGAAATAATAATTCAGCAAACCTACATTGTAACCATCACTCATAACATATATACGTGCTGCATATGTTTCTTCTTCAACAAAAGCTTCACTGGTACATTCACTTTATGGGCGGAGCCAGGATTTGAGGTTGGGGGGGGGGGCAACTAGCAAGACACAAGCAAAAAAAATCTAGCATTGCAAAGATGATACTAATTTTTCATGGTTCGGTACAGACCATACGGTCAATCAAACAATGCAAAGAAGTTACATCTCTATTAGTTTGAAATCGGCTTTACGACAACCAAGAAGATCAAATATGTCTATAATTTCATCAGAACTAAACTTTGACGCTATATCTTTCTCGATGTAGATTATCATACAATGTCGAAGAAAATCATCACCCATTGTACTTCGAAGACGAGTCTTGACAAGTTTCATAGCTGAAAATGCTCTCTCTGCTGTTGCAGTCGACACCGGGAGAGTTATTACTAATCGTAATAACCTGTCGACCATTCGATACATAGATGATTTACCTGTTTTGACCAGACCATGTGCCAAAGCTGCAAGTGATGGTAACATTTTCAGTTCTTGATGGTTGCATGTGTCAAGTTGAAAATGTGGTAGCTGACACTCCAACTGAGCTCTTTCTTGAGAAGAAAAATCTGCAGGATACAATTTTTCAACTAGCATGCATATTCTTGATCTGTCAAATGTGTCACGTCTTGGATCCAATGATGCACAAAGGCTTAAAAGCTGTGTTGCTTGAAGACTGAAATGATCATCTAACTCTGTCAATTGTTGGTCTATGGCAACACTAAATACATCCATTTTGTAGTGATGGAGTGTTGTGGTGTTGTCATGCTTGTTTCTGGATTTGGTCACATCAACATACCTAATAATAATATACATAAGAATTAGTTTCACTAGGTAATAAATATGTAACATAATCTTAAGTACAGAGTTGGGAAAAGGTGCATATATACTTGCGATTAAAATCCGGAATATCAATCTCGTGCTTCAGGCAAAAAGAATTAACCTCTTCAAGAAGAGATTCCCAACCATTTTCTCTCAAGTCAGCAAGCAGCACCTTTGTGTTGGACACACAATCCAATGCATTCAAAATATCCAAAGATTTAGTTTGCAGTCTTGCACACAACACATCAGTGATCTTCATGATTTTTTCCATTAGGTGCAGAATAAACACAAAATCAAATGAGATGAGAATCCTAAGGGCACCAACAACATCTCCTCGAGAAAATTGTGAGACCGAACGATCACTTGCTATACTTCTTAAAACAGAAACAGAAGCAGCAAACATCTTTCTTAAGCTTTGGATTGATTTATAGTGGGAGCTCCATCTAGTGTCTCCTGCTCTTTGTAAAGAGCCTAACTGATTTGCCCCTCGGCCAGTATCAAGTTCTCCTAGTTCGATCTCTCGTTCAATTTGAGCTGCCTGGTTTGCTAGCAATTCATCATTGCATTTGGAAGAAGCACTAACAACATTGACTATAAAGTTTGCATGCTGAAAGAAGTTGTGTACCTCATGCACCTCTCTGGATGCTGCAACAAGAGCTAACTGCAGCTGATGAGCCATACAATGAATGTAGTATGCATACGGACACTCCCGAAGAATAAGAGCCTTCAATCCATTCCATTCTCCCCTCATGTTGCTAGCCCCATCATATGCTTGGCCCCTGATATCTTGCACATTCAGGTTATTGAAAGCTAGAACAGCAAGTATCTTGTCTTTGAGAGTTGTTGCAGCAATATCTTTAACATGCACTACATCAAGAAAGCGCTTTGTAATAATTGATTCTTCATTGGCAAATCTAATAACAACCGCCATCTGCTCTTTTTTGGATTCATCCCTTGCTTCATCAACCATTATACAAAACTTGCGATTGCCAATTTCTTCTTTAATTGATTTCTGCACTTTACGAGCAATTATGCTTACAATTTCTTTCTGGACTTCTCCGCAAGTGTACTTTGCATTTCTTGGAGCATTTTCTAACACCACTTCATTGACCTCTTTATTATACGACGCCAGAATCTTGAGCATCTCAATAAAATTACCTCGGTTTTTAGATCCCGGAGATTCATCATGGCCTCTAAAGGGACACGCTTGAAATGCTAACCACCTATAGATGCAACAATTGCTTAGTATAGAATTTACAAGTAACAAGTCCACTTGGGACATAATAGATATAGAAATCATGCTTACCTGATGGCATCAATTGTAGTCTTGAGTCTTAGTCCCGCATCTGCCACTCTTTTCTCACATTGCTTCACCATTACCTTGTCTATATGAGACATGCTATTCTTAAGATTTTCAAAACATCTAACAGCAAAGTTATGAGCTGAGTTAGGATCACGACCCATGTGAGTTAGAAAAGCACATTCTTTCCCATTATTGACCTTTTTCCAGTTTTGAAATCCCTTGACTGTGAATGTATCTGAGCCACACCTTCCAATTGGCTTTTTGGAAAAGAGGAAACAAGGCAAGTGTTGGAAATATGCCCTAGAGGCAATAATAAAAGGATTATTATTATATTTCCTTGTTCATGATAATTGTCTTTTATTCATGCTATAATTGTGTTATCCGGAAATCATAATACATGTGTGGATACATAGACACCAACATGTCCCTAGTAAGCCTCTAGTTGACACTAGTAGAAAACAGGGCTTTGGTCCAGGCCGGGTCAGCCCATTAGTCCCGGTTCAGTCTAGAACCGGGACCAATGTGGGCATTGGTCCCGGTTCATGAGCCCAGGGGGCTGGCCGGGCCACGTGGGTCATTGGTCTCGGTTCATCTGGACCTTTTGGTCCCGGTTGGTGGGATGAACCGGGACCAATGGGCCTCGCTCCTGGCCCACCACCATTGGTCCCGGTTGGTGGCTTGAACCGGGACCAAAGGCTCCCCTTTAGTCCCGGCTCATGTCACCAACCGGGACCAATGAGGTGCCTATATATACCCCCTCGCGCAAGAGCAGAGCATAGTGCTCTGTTTTTTCTGGCCGAGGGGGAGAGGGCTTTGTGGTGCTCTAGCTCACCTCCTATGCACATGAGGTGTTCGATGGAATGCCCGAGCCACACTACTTAAGCTTTCTCCTCTCGAAGCTCGAACTCCAAGCTCCATTTTCCTCGAGATTTGTCTAGATTTAGCGGTCCGTCACGCCCCGTCCCCGTCTTCACCGCCGTCGATCACCCGTGCCGATCTCATCACCGACACCACCGTGGTGAGCCTCTTGTTCTTATCTTCTTTCTGAAAGGAAAAATATTCTTACTTGTATGTTTAGATAGATACTTGTATCATTTTCTTACATTTATTATTGCATCTTATATAGTGCGATGGTTTTGGTATCCGCCCCCGTCGGCCCTCGTCCTGTCTATGATTCGGATGTGGTATGTATATTATCTTTATAACTATTGGTTCATTTATTGTTTATGAAAATTATGCCGACCAACGTGACATAGATTTTATTTATCTAGGATGTATGTGAATCGGAAATGCCAACCGACCCTATTATCGAGAGGTTAAATTTAGTTGAAGAAGAAAACAATTTGTTGAAGGAAAAAATAAAAAAATGAGGAGGAGAAGATGATATTGGAGTTGCATGTTGCGGATGTCGTCGATGATCACAAGATCAAGATGGATGCAATGCGCTTGAAGATTAGAAAGATTAGAAAATATGCCATTCATACCGAGGCTTGGTATCATTATGCCGTTGGATCAATTGTTACCTTGGTTGCGATTATGATCGCATTTGTTTTCGCATTGAAATGTTTTACATAGTTTCAATGTATGGTTTAATTAATTAGATGCTCTGGAGAGCTATATGTTGTTAGATGAGAACTATGTATGCACTTTGGTTTTAATGTGATGATGAACTTCTATTAATTTGGACACTTAATTATATATAATGCACGCAGATGAACCGGCAATGGATGTACGGTGACAGACACACCCGCGAGTACATTAAGGGCGTGCATGAGTTTCTCGATGCGGCTGAGGCAAACAAGCAGAATGGTTTTATGTGTTGTCCATGCACTGAATGTGGGAAAACGAGGTCTTACTCTAACCGGAAAATCCTTCACTCCCACCTGCTTTACAAGGGTTTCATGTCACACTATAATGTTTGGTCAAGGCACGGAGAAATAAGGGTTATGATGGAAGACGGCAAAGAAGAAGAGTACGATGACAACTATGTGCCCCCTGAATACGGTGATGCTGCAATGGGGGGAGCTGGTGAAGATCAAGAGGAACCAGACGATGTGCCCAATGATGCTGCCACGGGTGAAGCTACTGAAGATCAAGACGAACCAGACGATGTGCCCGATGATGATAATCTCCGCCGGGTCATTGTCGATGCAAGGACGCAATGCATTAGTCAAAAGGAGAAGCTGAAGTTCGATCGCATGTAGGATCACAAAAAAGGGTTATACCCCACTTGCAAAGATGGCAACACAAAGCTCGGTACCGTACTGGAATTGCTGCAGTGGAAGGCAGAGAATGCTGTGGCTGACAAAGGATTTGAGAAGCTACTGAAAATATTGAAGAAGAAGCTTCCAAAGGATAACGAATTGCCCAACAGTACATACACAGCAAAGAAGGTCGTATGCCCTCTAGGATTGGAGGTGGAGAAGATACATGCATGCCCTAATGACTGCATCCTCTATCGCGGTGCATACAAGGATCTGAACGCATGCCCGGTATGCGGTGCATTGCGGTATAAGATCAGACGAGATGCCCTGGTGATGTTGACGGCGAGCCCCCCAGGAAGAGGGTTCCTGCGAAGGTGATGTGGTATGCTCCTATAATACCACGGTTGAAACGTCTGTTCAAAAACGAAGAGCATGCCAAGTTGATGCGATGGCACAGTGAGAACCGAAAGAAAGATGGGAAGTTGAGAGCACCCGCTGACGGGTCGCAGTGGCGAAAAATCAAGAGAAAGTATTGGGATGAGTTTGCAAAGGACCCAAGGAATGTATGGTTTGCTTTAAGCGCGGATGGCATTAATCCTTTCGGGGAGCAGAACAGCAATCACAGCACCTGGCCCGTGACTCTATGTATGTATAACCTTCCTCCTTGGATGTGCATGAAGCGGAAGTTCATTATGATGCCAGTTCTCATCCAAGGCCCTAAGCAACCCGGCAACGATATTGATGTGTACCTAAGGCCATTAGTTGAAGAACTTTTACAGCTGTGGAATGAAAACGGTGTACGTACATGGGATGAGCACAGACAGGAGGAATTTAACCTTAAGGCGTTGCTGTTCGTGACCATCAACGATTGGCCCGCTCTCAGTAACCTTCCAGGACAGACAAACAAAGGATACCACGCATGCACGCACTGTTTAGATGACACTGAAAGTATATACCTGGACAAATGCAGGAAGAATGTGTACCTGGGCCATCGTCGATTTCTTCCGACCAACCATCAATGTCGAAAGAAAGGCAAGCATTTCAAAGGCGAGGCAGATCACCGGAAGAAGCCCGCCATGCGCACCGGTGATCACGTGCTTGCTATGGTCAATGATTTACACTACGTAATCTTTGGAAAGGGTCCCAGTGGACTAGCTGTTCCGAATGACGCTGAGGTACACGCACCCATGTGGAAGAAGAAATCTATATTTTGGGACCTACCCTACTGGAAAGACCTAGAGGTTCGCTCCTCAATCGACATGATGCACGTGACGAAGAACCTTTGCGTGAACCTGCTAGGCTTCTTGGGCGTGCATGGGAAGACAAAAGATACACCTGAGGTACGGGAGGACCTGCAACGTTTGCACGAAAAAGACGACATGCCTCCGAAGCAGTATAAAGGTCCTGCCAGCTACGCTCTTACGAAAGAAGAGAAAGAAATCTTCTTTTAATGCCTGCTCAGTATGAAGGTCACGACTGGCTTCTCGTCGAATATAAAGGGAATAATAAATATGCCAGAGAAAAAGTTTCAGAACCTAAAGTCTCATGACTGCCACGTGATTATGATGCAACTGCTTCCGGTTGCATTGAGGGGGCTTCTACCGGAAAACGTCTGATTAGCCATTGTGAAGCTATGTGCATTCCTCAATGCAATCTCTCAGAAGGTGATCGATACAGAAATTGTACCAAGGCTAAGGAGTGATGTGGCGCAATGTCTTGTCAGTTTCGAGCTGGTGTTCCCACCATCCTTCTTCAATATCATGACGCACGTCCTAGTTCATCTAGTTGACGAGATTGTCATCCTGGGGCCCGTATTTCTACACAATATGTTCCCCTTTGAGAGGTTCATGGGAGTCCTAAAGAAATATGTCCGTAATCGCGCTAGACCAGAAGGAAGCATCTCCATGGGCCATCAAACAGAGGATGTTATCGGGTTTTGTGTTGACTTCATTCCTAGCCTTAACAGGATAGGTCTCCCTAAATCGCGGTATGAGGGGAGACTGACTGGAAAAGGCACTCTTGGAAGAGACTCAATAATATGCAGGGACGGATATTCTTGGTCTCAAGCACACTACACAGTTCTACAGAACTCTACCTTGGTGACCCCGTATGTCGATGAACACAAGAACAGTCTGCGCTCCAAACACCCGGAGCAGTGCGATGACTGGATTACATGTGAACACATCAGGACTTTCAGCAGTTGGTTGGAAACACGTCTCAGAGGTGACAACACTGTTTGTGATGAGTTGTACTTGTTGTCCAGGGGACCATCTTTGACTGTATTGACTTACAAAGGATACGAGATAAATGGGAATACATTTTACACGATCGCCCAAGATCAAAAGAGCACCAACCAAAACAGCGGTGTCCGCTTTGATGCAGCAACCGAGAGCGGAAAGGATACATATTATGCTTACATAGTGGACATATGGGAACTTGACTACGGACCTGATTTTAAGGTCCCTTTGTTTAAGTGCAAATGGGTCAATCTGTTAGGCGGCGGGGTACAGGTAGACCCACAGTACGGAATGACAACAGTGGATCTGAAAAATCTTGGGTACACTGACGAACCGTTCGTCCTAGCCAATGATGTGGCACAGGTTATCTATGTGAAGGACATGTCTACCAACCGAGAAAAAGAAAAGATAAGGAAGCGAATACATCATACGATGAGCCAAAGCGCCACATAGTTCTTTCAGGAAAAAGGGACATCCTGGGAGTGGACGGCAAGACAGACATGTCTGAAGATTATGAAAAGTTTCATGAAATTCCTCCCTTCAATGTCAAGGCTGACCCAAGCATCCTGATAAACAATGAAGATTATCCATGGTTACGGCGCAATAAGCAAATGACACAAGCGAAGAAAAAGTGAAGACTTTCTCCCGCAACTATTATGATGATACCATGCCAAATTTGTAACAGACGAGTATGCTATGCCAACTTTTTCAGAGTTCATTTGAAAACTATGAATTTAGGTCGAATTTTCTCTATAGGTGCATCTATGTTCAAATTTTAACTATTCAAATTTGAAAACTAATGGCACTAACAGAAAGTTTATATTTTTTCTAAAACTAATGGCACTAACAGAAAGTTTATAATTTTGCTGACCTAAAAGCAAAAAGAATTAAAAAATAAAGCAAAAAACAAAAGAAAATAAATAATACAGAAAACAAAACAAAAAACTGGAAAAAAATAAAAATAGCAACAATAAGTATTTTGTTGTAAGTAGAAACAAAATAAAATAAATAAAGCAACAAAGAAAACAAAAAAACTAAAAAAGTGTTTTCAAATTTGAAAACTAATGGCACTAACAGAAAGTTTATAATTTTTCTAAAACTAAAAGCAAAAAGAATTAAAAAATAAAGCAAAAAACAAAAGGAAATAAATAATGCAGAAAACAAAACAAAAAAACTGGAAAAAAATAGGGCTCACCCCTATAATATTTGTTATGACTAACTAAAGTTACCAAATTGAGTATAATGATAAAACACAGTAATATTAAATAGCAGGAAAAAGATTGACTCAAAAATCAATTTTTATAGTAAAGTTATTCATAAACTAGTGATTCACACAAATTTAAAAAAATCAAATTTAAACTATTCAAATTTTAAAACTAATGGCACTAACAGAAAGTTTATAATTTTTGTGACCTAAAATAAAAAAGAAATCACTACAAAACTATAAGTATTTAGTTCTAAGTAGAAACAAAAAAAACAAAAAAACAAAAAAAGTGCCACCTACTGGGCCCCCATGGCCTGAATACGACTAGAAACCCTACCATGGGCCAGGATTCAGGCCCGCGGGAGGCCCAGTAGGCCCACAGGCACAGATTGCAGTGTTAGGCCCGAAAGCGTGCTTTAGAGAGGAGCTCGAGAGGGAAGGCGCACCGCACCTTATAAACTGGTGGCCCTCCCTCTCAACTAGCGAGGTGGGACTAAATATTTGGGTTCGGGGCAGCACAGGCCTTTGGTCCCGGTTGGTGGTACCAACCGGGACTAAAGGGGGCATTGGTCACGGTTGGTGCCACGAACCGTGACCAATGCCCCCCTTTAGTCAAAGGCCGCCGCTTCCCGCCCTTTGGGCTGCTGAAAAGAGGCCTTTGGTCTCGGTTGGTGGCACCAACCGGGACTAAAGGGGGGCGTTCGTCCCGGGTCGTAGCACCAACCGGGACCAATGCTGTCGGTATATAAGCTGGACTTGTGAAAATTTCACAACTTCACCGTCAGTTCGTGCCCGACGCCCCAGCGCTGCTCCTCCTCGCCATCGCCCCTGCCTCCGACGCCGTCGCCGCGCCGCCCCTGCCCCTGACGCCGTCGCCGTGCCGCCCCTACCTCCGACGTCGTCGCCGCGCCGCCCCTGCCTCCGGTGCCGTCGTCGCGCCGCCCCTGCCGCCAACCACGTCGTCGCCGCGCCGGCCCCTGCCCCGCGCCCTAGCCCCTTCCCGCGGCCCGCCCCCGCCCGCCGGCGCCCTTGCCTCCCCCGCCGTCGCCATCGCCAGACGCCCCCGCTGTGAGCCGCCGCGCCGGTCCGGCTCTATTTTGATTTTGTATTAGATTAATTTTTTTTCATATATATATAATGTATATTTGTATGTATGTGGCTATATGTAAGTTCAGAGCATGTTTTTTATTAGATTAATTTCTTATTAGATTTATTACATTAATGTTTTTGTTCACCGCATGTTTTTGTTCATATATGTATTTTTTTGTTCATATGTGTATTAATGTTTTTGTTGCATATATGTAATTTTTTTCAATGTATATATGTATGTGGTAGCTATATATGCATGATGAAGGGGGTGGGGGTCGATATACCCCCTCCCCGATAATTTCAAGATGAGCGGAGGTCGATATACCCCCTCCCCGACAACATGAGAGAGGGACGAGGGGTCGAGAGAAGTAAATAAGAAGAAGAAGAGGAGAGGAAGAAGAGGAGAAATAAATAAGAAGAAGAAAAAAGAAGAAAAAGAAGAGGAGAAGAAGAAAGGAATAGTGGAGAAGAAGAGAAAATAGAATATATTCTATTTTCTCTTCTTCTCCACTATTCCTTTCTTCTTCTCCTCTTTTTTTTCTTCTTTTTTTTCTTCGATCTTCTCCTCTAGCTATTCCTTTCTTCTTATCCTCTTTCTTCTTCTTCTTCTTCTTCTTCTTCTTCTTCTTCTTCTCCTTCTTCTTCTTAATTTTTATCGGGAACGAGGGTGTCTAGGATCGCCGAGGGGTCGAGGGTCGGGAACTAGGGTAGAGGGTCGAGGGTCGTTAAGGGGTCAAGGGTCGAGGGTTTCAGGGTCGAGGGTTCGAGGGTTCTATAGGGTCGAGGGTCGAGGGTTCCAGGGTCGTCTAGGGGTCGAGGGTTCCAGGGTCGTCGAGGGTTCGAGGGGTCGAGGATCGCCGAGGGGTCGACGGAGGTTTCCTAGTGTCAAAGTATTGAAGAAATCCATGCCTTCATCATTAGCCGGAAGTAACCAGGGCATGTTGGTACGAAGTTCTACAAAGTTGTTCTGGAATGGAGTCCCGGATAGGATAATCCGCCTTTTGGTACGAATTCAGCAAAGGCCTTCCAAATAGCGATATTCGGAAGGCTCTTGCTGAACTTTGTACCAAAAAGCAAATTATCCTATCTGGGACTCCGTTCCAGAACAACTTTGAAGAGCTTCGTACCATCATGCACATGTTACTTTCGCCTAATGATGAAGACATGGTTTTGTTGAATCCTTTGACACTAGGCAACCTCCCGACCCCTCGGCGATCCTCTCGAACATGAGAGGAAGAAGAGGATAAAAAAAGAACAGGAAGAAGAAAAAAAAGAGGAGAAGAAAGAATAGAGGAGTTCTTCTCCTCTATTCTTTCTTCTCCTCTTTTTTTCTTCTTCTTCCTCTTTTTTTTATCAGGAACGAGGGTCGTCGAGGGACATAGATGTAGTGTCGTCGTTGTCGATATATACCCCCTCCCGATAGCTTACTATGATTAGGTAGCTAGTTCTACGTTTGGCACTAATATATCCATCTGTCATGTTTGAATAATAATTGCCATGTTGTAAATATTTGTAGAAACTGTGGACACCGCCCTAGACGAAGCAAAAGAAGCGTTGTTGAGGGACATAATCGTAGAAGGAAGTGATGCCGTCTCGTTGTTTCTCAACGAAATCGATGGTCTGGAAGGAGAGGGTGAAGAAGCTGGCTACGATGACCTAATGCCGGTGCAAGAAGAAGAACATGAGGACGGCTCCGGTGACCCAATGCCGGTGCAAGAAGGAGACCGTGATGACGGCTCCGGTGACCGAACCGAGTCCGGCCAGGTATATATATTAGTTAAGCCTATGCTGACTAGCTGATTGATGCATTCATTGTTTTGGTATGTACACATATTAATTAAGTCTTTGTTCTTCTTTCTAGCCCTCCGAATCGAGCACAACTTCGGTAAAGAGACGAGGCCCGAAGAAAAAGTTGAGCTCGGATGAAAAGTTTGAGATCATAGCAATCGCGCCCGACGGCCAACCTATTGAACCCCTCCGGACAAAGAGCGCATTTGTTGCTCAGTGCGGGGTTCTGGTTAGGGACAAGATCCCGATAAGCATCCAGCAATGGTTTAAGCCGGCTACAGAAGACCCTGAGGTCTCTTATGTCAATGATATGCAGAAAAATAATCTTTGGACTGAGCTGAAGTCAAATTTCGCCCTACCGCCTGAGGATAATCCAGAGAACCCAGTTAAAGAGAAATTAATCAAGTCTTTTGCTCTGAAGAGGATGGCAGAACTATTCAGGAGGTGGAAGAAAGAGCTGAATAAGTTTGTCGAAAATAATGAGACACCAGAATTCAAGGGCAGATATGAGAAGATTAGAGATCACTGGCCCGCATTTGTGGCCCACAAGACATCGGAAAAGAGTCAGAAGATGTCGGCGACAAACAAGCAAAATGCTGCGAAGAAGAAGCTTCACCATTGCACGGGGTCAGGTGGCTACCTCGTAGCCCGGCCTAAGTGGTCCAAGACTGAGAATGATCTGGTTCATAAAGGGATCGAACCAGAGACAATTAACTGGCCAGACCATTGCCGGACTTGGTTCTTCAGGGCTGGCGGAACCCTGGACCCTGTAACAGGGAAGTGCATTTGGACGAACGAGCAAATGGACATGCCAGTCAGTAAGCTTAAGCAGTATATCGAAGCAGCGCAGGAAGGGACGTTCTTTCCAGACAGAGAGAACGACGAGCTCACAATGGCCCTCGGGAATCCTGAGCACCCTGGACGGACACGAGGCACGCCAGGCTCCATTCCGTGGAAGGTTGGGTTTCCGGACGCAGGCGGTTACAAATCCCATGAGAGGAGGAAAAAAGTACAGCAGACCCAAATGCAGGCGCTGCAAGCAAGGGTAGACGCGATAGAGGAACGAGAAGCAAATCACAGCAAACATACTGCCGAAGCTTCCCCCGAAGCTACCCCGCCATCTCAGCGCAGAAGCAGCGTGGCTTCCACCGAGCTGCTTCAGCCGGAGCATGCCTTGACGGCTCCTGCCAGCTATCCCGTGGATGCTATCACGGAGTCTCAAAATTGCCACCTTATGACGCAATGGATGAATTTGAAGGTCAAGGCGGCTGTTGGCTCTGTTTATCCTACTGAACCCGGCGCAACTTTTCACTGCCGGCCGATTCCAGAAGGATATGCTAGGGTGATGGTGGATGAAATAACGGAGGGATTTGAGGACCTCCAGCTTGACCACCCTACCGGTGAAGGGGAGACTAGGCTGGGGTCTGCTCTGAAGACTCCATGCCTATGGAGGAAGGAGCTCATCAACCTTCCGAACTGGATGCCTCCGCCTCCTCCTCCTCCTTCGGCAAGTCAGGGCACTCCGCCTCCTCCACCGCCTCCTCCTCCGGCGAGTCAGGGCACCCCGCCTCCTCCACCGCCTCCTCCTCCAGCGAGTGACGATCAGGGCACTCGACCGGCTCCTTCTTCGGCGCATGGCGGCACTCCGCCTCCTTCTCCGCATGCGCCGACGCGCCCGAGCAGGCAGCCTCCTCCTTCTCCGCCTCGTCAGCAAGGGCGGAAGAGACCTGCCGCCGCTCCCGCTGCTCCGGCGCATCGTAGTCCTTCTCCTCCGCCTCGTAAGCAAGTAAAGAAGACAACCGCTCCGTCTGCTCTGCCGGTGTCTAGCAGTACAGCCAGAGGCGGGAGGACATACAGATTCGGTCCTTCTCTGAAGACTCCAGAGAAGTTACCATACAAGAGGACCCCAGAGGAGAACGCCGAGATCGCGCGAGAAGAAGTGAGGAACTTCTTTGAAGGGGTGAAAGCAAAGAAACATCCACCTCCGGAGGAGAAGGTAGATCCGGTGAAAGCGAAGCGCACTCTGGCTGCCCTGACAAAACCACCCAAGTCTCCACCGAAAGGAAACTATGAGCGCATTATTGGAAAGGAATTTGCCGAAGCGGAGCGGTCGGGAAGTACTGTCAGTGATCAAAGGCTGAAAGAACGACGAGTTGGGAAACAAATTGCCCAGCTCGGCGAACAAGCGAAGCAATCGTGCCCCCCGCTCAAGGTGCCTAGCCACAACGTCGCTAATGATCCGAGGATGGTGCCCGGTTATAGAAATCTTGCAGATTACCTGCCTGACGATGTACATTATGAACCCATGGACGTGCAGATACAAAGATACGAGTACGAGAAGCCTCTCGTCAAAGATGAAAGATCTCTATCAACGATGATGCGAAGATTGCATGATTGGTACTTGAAAATCTGCAGAGACTCTGGGGGGAGGAGTACTTTGTATGTGAAAGTTAAAAAGGAGCATGACCTCGTTGGAATTGAACTGTTGCCTGTTCCATTTGAGGAGTTCTATCAGTTTTTCAATCAATTGGCCCTCGATAAAACAATGGTCGCCTGCTACTGTCTGTAAGTAGTACTACTTCTGTCATTAAGTTTCTCTATATAGCTTAGCTCTTTCATTGCATGTATTTATAATCATCCTCACTATATTATGCAGATTGAAGATCGTCGAATTGAAGAAAAGACAAGTCGGTGATATTGGGTTCATTAACACATATCTCATAGATGCAACTCAGGTTAAATTTCATGCCGCAGCTACCGAGGCCAACTTGCTACGATCGTTCGTAATAAATGAAAACAAAGATATAATACTCTTTCCTTACAACTTCAAGTGAGTGTTACTGTCTTGTGCGTATTCGGTTTCCCTTATATATTAGTCAAGGTTATAGTAATGTAATTGATGAGTTATGCATGCGTGTGAAGTTTCCACTATATTCTCCTAGAGATTAAGCTTGAGCAGGAACTAGTAACCGTCTTAGACTCAAGACGAAAAGATCCCCAGGACTATGCAGACATGACTCAAATACTCGAGAAGTAAGTTAAATCGATCATTATCCACCATATCAGCAACTTTGTTCATTTCCTGATATATCAAGTAATTGTTTTCTTTGTCCGGCAGGGTTTGGAGAAAATTCACCAGAAAAGCTCCAGGACTGCCGAAGGAGCTGCAATTTAGACACCCGAAAGTAAGTACTATAGTAGCATTTTAAGCGCATCTACTAGTCATTCAAGCGCTAGTTTCATCAATACCATTTGGCATTCTTGCTTATCAGTTTGATTAACCTCTATTTCTTGTAAAGTGGTTGTGGCAGGAACAAGGGAATGATTTCTGTGGATACTACGTTTGCGAGTCCATCCGCCACACGACCTGTGAGCGGGGCTACACTGACGAACAATATGTAACAACATTCACAATTTTATTTTATTACCATCATTTGTGTTGAGTTTCATTCATTCATATATATATGTATTGACCCCCTTCTTTAAATTAGATGTTTCGGAAGCGGGATGAACTCCTAGCACCAGCTCGCATGCGAGCAATTCAAGAGGAATTGGCGGCATTCTTTCTTGACCACGTGATCGCTGAAGACGGAGAATACTATGTGGACCATGAGTCCGTATGTTAGGAGATTATATTTGTAAGAGATAATTATTGTATATATGTAGCCGGTAGTGTCGGATATATATACGAGAACTTGTTGTTCGACCAGTCTCTCGGAGAAGGAGAGGTGGTCGATATCAATTCTCTCTGTATGCATATATGTTCATGACGATCTTCTATTTCCTTCGTTTGCTTACTAGAACATAGCACAAGATCCAATCCTAAACATAGCACAAGATCGTATAGTTCGTTTGCTAGAGTTTTTCCAATGTCAAGTATCTTTTCCTTAGACCATGAGATCGTGTAACTCCCGGATACCGTAGGAGTGCTTTGGGTGTACCAAACGTCACAACGTAACTGGGTGACTATAAAGGTATACTACGGGTATCTCCGAAAGTGTCTGTTGGGTTGACACGGATCAAGACTGGGATTTGTCACTCCGTATGATGGAGAGGTATCTCTGGGCCCACTTGGTAATGCATCATCATAATGATCTCAAAGTGACCAAGTGTCTGGTCACGGGATCATGCATTACGGTACGAGTAAAGTGACTTGCCGGTAACGAGATTGAACGAGGTATTGGGATACCGACGATCGAATCTCGGGCAAGTAACGTACCGATTGACAAAGGGAATTGTATACGGGGTTGCTTGAATCCTCGACATCATGGTTCATCCGATGAGATCATCGAGGAGCATGTGGGAGCCAACATGGGTATCCAGATCCCGCTGTTGGTTATTGACCGGAGAGCCATCTCGATCATGTCTATATGTCTCCCGAACCCGTAGGGTCTACACACTTAAGGTTCGGTGATGCTAGGGTTGTAGAGATATGAATATGTAGTAACCCTAAAGTTGTTCGGAGTCCCGTATGAGATCCTGGACGTCACGAGGAGTTCCGGAATGGTCCGGAGGTGAATAATTATATATAGGAAGTGCAGTTTCGGCCATCGGGAGAGTTTCGGGGGTCACCGGTATTGTACCGGGACCACCGGAAGGGTCCCGGGGGTCCACCGGGTGGGGCCACCCATCTCGGAGGGCCCCATGGGCTAAGTGGGGAGGGGAACCAGCCTATAGTGGGCTGGTGCGCCCCCCTTGGCCCACCCTATGCACCTAGGGTTGGGAACCCTAGGGTGGGGGGCGCCCCACCTAGCTTGGGGCCACTCCACCCCTTGGCCGCCGCCCCCCCTAGGAGATCCCATCTCCTAGGGCCGGCGCACCCCCTAGGGGGCCTATATAAAAGGGGGGAGGGAGGGGCAGCCGCACCCTTGAGTCTTGGCGCCTCCCTCTCCCCTGCTACACCTCTCCCTCTCGCAGTAGAACGACGAAGCCCTGCTGCGGTGACCCCTGCATCCACCACCACGCCATCGTGCTGCTGGATATTCATCAACCTCTCCTTCCCCTTGCTGGATCAAGAAGGAGGAGACGTCACGCTGACCGTACGTGTGTTGAACGCGGAGGTGCCGTCCGTTCGGCGCTAGGATCTCCGGTGATTTGGATCACGTTGAGTACGACTTCCTCATCCCCGTTCTTTGAACGCTTCCGCGCGTGATCTACAAAGGTATGTAGATGCAATCCGATCACTCGTTGCTAGATGAACTCATAGATGGATCTTGGTGAAACCGTAGGAAATTTTTTGTTTTCTGCAACATTCCCCAACAGTGGCATCATGAGCTAGGTCTATGCGTAGTTCTCTTTGCACGAGTAGAACACAATTTGTTATGGGCGTAGATGTTGTCAACTTTCTTGCCGCTACTAGTCTTATTTTTCTTCAGCAGTATTGTGGGATGAAGCGGCCCGGACCAACCTTACACGTATGCTTACGTGAGACCGGTTCCACCGACTGACATGCACTAGTTGCATAAGGTGGCTGGCGGGTGTCTGTCTCTCCCACTTTAGTTGGAGCGGATTCGATGAAAAGGGTCCTTATGAAGGGTAAATAGAAGTTGACAAATCACGTTGTGGCTTTCACGTAGGTAAGAAAACGTTCTTTCTAGAACCCTATTGCAGCCACGTAAAACTTGCAACAACAATTAGAGGACGTCTAACTTGTTTTTGCAGCAAGTGTTTTGTGATATGATATGGCCAAAGTTGTGATGAATGATGAATGATATATATGTGATGTATGAGATGTTCATGCTATTGTAATAGGAATCACGACTTGCATGTCGATGAATATGACAACCGGCAGGAGCCATAGGAGTTGTCTTTATTTTTTGTATGACCTGCGTGTCATTGAGAAACGACATGCAAATTACTTTACTTTATTGCTAAACGTGTTAGCCATAGTAGTAGAAGTAATAGTTGGCGAGCAACTTCATGGAGACACGATGATGGAGATCATGATGATGGAAATCATGGTGTCATGCCAGTGACAAGATGATCATGGAGCCCCAAGATGGAGATCAAAGGAGCTATGTGATATTGGCCATATCATGTCACTATTATTATTTGATTGCATGTGATGTTTATCATGTTTTTGCATCTTGTTTACTTAGAACGACGGTAGTAAATAAGATGATCCCTCATAATAATTTCAAGAAAGTGTTCCCCCTAACTGTGCACCATTGCGACAGTTCGTTGTTTCGAAGCACCACGTGATGATCGGGTGTGATAGATTCCAACGTTCACATACAACGGGTGTAAGACAGATTTACACATGCAAACACTTAGGTTGACTTGACAAGCCTAGCATGTACAGACATGGCCTCGGAACACAAAAGACCGAAAGGTCGAGCATGAGTCGTATAGAAGATACGATCAACATGAAGATGTTCACCGATGTTGACTAGTCCGTCTCACGTGATGATCGGACACGGCCTAGTTAACTCGGATCATGTTATACTTAGATGACTGGAGGGATGTCTATCTGAGTGGGAGTTCATTGGATAATTTGATTTAGATGAACTTAATTATCATGAACTTAGTCTAAAATCTTTACAACATGTATTGTAGATCAAATGGCCAACGTTGTCCTCAACTTCAACGCGTTCCTAGAGAAAACCAAGATGAAAGACGATGGCAGCAACTACACGGACTGGGTCCGGAACCTGAGGATCATCCTCATAGCTGCCAAGAAAGATTATGTCCTATAAGCACCGCTAGGTGACGCACCTGTTCTCCCTGTAGAACAAGACGTTATGAATGCTTGGCAGACACGTACCGATGATTACTCCCTCGTTCAGTGCGGCATGCTTTACAGCTTAGAACCGGGGCTCCAAAAGCGTTTTGAGAGACACGGAGCATATCAGATGTTCGAAGAGCTGAAAATGGTTTTTCAAGCTCATGCCCGGGTCGAGAGATATGAAGTCTCCGACAAGTTCTTCAGCTGTAAGATGGAGGAAAACAGTTCTGTCAGTGAGCACATACTCACTATGTCTGGGTTACATAACCGCTTGACTCAGCTGGGAGTTAATATCCCGGATGACGCGGTCATTGACAGAATTCTTCAGTCGCTTCCACCGAGCTACAAGAGCTTTGTGATGAACTTCAATATGCAGGGGATGGAAAAGACCATTCCTGAAGTATTTGCAATGCTGAAATCAGCAAAGGTAGAAGTCAAAAAGGAACATCAAGTGTTGATGGTGAATAAAACCACTAAGTTCAAGAAAGGCAAGGGTAAGAAGAACTTCAAGAAGGACGGCAAGGGAGTTGCCGCGCCCGGCAAGCAAGCTGCCGGGAAGAAGCCAAAGAATGGACCCAAGCCCGAGACTGAGTGTTTTTATTGCAAGGGAAGTGGTTACTGGAAGCGGAACTGCCCCAAATACTTAGCGAACAAGAAGGCCGGCATCACGAAAGGTATATGTGATATACATGTAATTGATGTGTACCTTACCAGTACTCGTAGTAGCTCCTGGGTATTTGATACCGGTGCAGTTGCTCACATTTGTAACTCAAAGCAGGAGCTGCGGAATAAGCGGAGACTGGCGAAGGACGAGGTGACGATGCGCGTCGGGAATGGTTCCAAGGTTGATGTGATCGCCGTCGGCACGCTACCTCTACATTTACCTACGGGATTAGTTTTGAACCTCAATAATTGTTATTTAGTGCCAAGTTTGAGCATGAACATTGTATCAGGATCTCGTTTAATACGAGATGGCTACTCATTTAAATCCGAGAACAATGGTTGTTCTATTTATATGAGAGATATGTTTTATGGTCATGCTCCGATGGTGAATGGTTTATTCTTAATGAATCTCGAGCGTAATGCTACACATATTCATAGTGTGAATACCAAAAGATGTAAGGTTGATAATGATAGTCCCACATACTTGTGGCACTGCCGCCTTGGTCACATAGGTGTCAAACGCATGAAGAAGCTCCATGTAGATGGACTTTTAGAGTCTCTTGATTACGAATCATTTGACATGTGCGAACCATGCCTCATGGGTAAAATGACCAAGACTCCGTTCTCAGGAACAATGGAGCGAGCAACCAACTTATTGGAAATCATACATACTGATGTGTGCGGTCCAATGAGTGTTGAGGCTCGCGGTGGCTATCGTTATGTTCTCACCCTCACTGATGACTTGAGTAGATATGGGTATGTCTACTTAATGAAACACAAGTCTGAGACCTTTGAAAGGTTCAAGGAATTTCAGAGTGAGGTTGAGAATCAACGTGACATGAAAAGCGTTGTGGCGGGATCTACATGTGAAGCGGAGTACATGGCAGCCTCGGAGGCAGCGCATGAAGCAATTTGGGTGAAGGAGTTCATCACCGACCTAGGAGTCATACCCAATGCGTCGGGGCCGATCAAACTTTTCTGTGACAACACTGGAGCTATTGCACTTGCCAAGGAGCCCAGGTTTCACAAGAAGACCAGGCACATCAAGCGTCGCTTCAACTCCATTCGTGAAAATGTTCAAGATGGAGACATAGATATTTGTAAAGTACATACGGACCTGAATGTAGCAGATCCGTTGACTAAACCTCTCCCTAGAGCAAAACATGATCAACACCACAATTCCATGGGTGTTCAATTCATCACAATGTAACTAGATTATTGACTCTAGTGCAAGTGGGAGACTGTTGGAAATATGCCCTAGAGGCAATAATAGAAGGATTATTATTATATTTCCTTGTTCATGATAATTGTCTTTTATTCATGCTATAATTATGTTATCCGGAAATCGTAATACATGTGTGAATACATAGACACCAACATGTCCCTAGTAAGCCTCTAGTTGACTAGCTCGTTGATCAACAGATAGTCATGGTTTCCTGACTATGGACATTGAATGTCATTGATAACGAGATCACATCATTAGGAGAATGATGTGATGGACAAGACCCAATCCTAAACATAGCACAAGATCGTATAGTTCGTTTGCTAGAGTTTTTCCAATGTCAAGTATCTTTTCCTTAGACCATGAGATCATGTAACTCCCAGATACCGTAGGAGTGCTTTGGGTGTACCAAACGTCACAACGTAACTGGGTGACTATAAAGGTATACTACGGGTATCTCCAAAAGTGTCTGTTGGGTTGACCCGGATCAAGACTGGGATTTGTCACTCCGTATGACGGAGAGGTATCTCTGGGCCCACTCGGTAATGCATCATCATAATGAGCTCAAAGTGACCAAGTGTCTGGTCACGGGATCATGCATTACGGTACGAGTAAAGTGACTTGCCGGTAACGAGATTGAACGAGGTATTGGGATACCGACGATCGAATCTCGGGCAAGTAACGTACCGATTGACAAAGGGAATTGTATACGGGGTTGCTTGAATCCTCGACATCGTGGTTCATCCGATGAGATCATCGAGGAGCATGTGGGAGCCAACATGGGTATCCAGATCCCGCTGTTGGTTATTGACCGGAGAGCCATCTCGGTCATGTCTACATGTCTTCCGAACCCGTAGGGTCTACACACTTCAGGTTCGGTGACGCTAGGGTTGTAGAGATATGAATATGCAGTAACCCGAAAGTTGTTCGGAGTCCCGGATGAGATCTTGGACATCACGAGGAGTTCCGGAATGGTCCGGAGGTGAAGAATTATATATAGGAAGTGCAGTTTCGGCCATCGGGAGAGTTTCGGGGGTCACCGGTATTGTACCGGGACCACCAGAAGGGTCCCGGGGGTCCACCGGGTGGGGCCACCCATCCCGGAGGGCCCCATGGGCTAAGTGGGGAGGGGAACCAGCCCATAGTGGGCTGGTGCGCCCCCCTTGGCCCACCCCATGCGCCTAGGGTTGGGAACCCTAGGGTGGGGGGCGCCCCACCTAGCTTGGGGGCCACTCCACCCCTTGGCCACCGCCCCCCCTAGGAGATCCCATCTCCTAGGGCCGGCGCACCCCCTAGGGGGCCTATATAAAAGGGGGGGAGGGGCAGCCGCACCCTTGAGTCTTGGCACCTCCCTTTCCCCTGCTACACCTCTCCCTCTCGCAGTAGAACGGCGAAGCCCTGCTGCGGTGACCCCTGCATCCACCACCACGCCGTCGTGCTGCTGGATCTTCATCAACCTCTCCTTCCCCTTGCTGGATCAAGAAGGAGGAGACATCACGCTGACCGTACGTGTGTTGAACGCGGAGGTGCCGTCCGTTCGGCGCTAGGATCTCCGGTGATTTGGATCACGTTGAGTACGACTTCCTCATCCCCGTTCTTTGAACGCTTCCACGCGTGATCTACAAAGGTATGTAGATGCAATCCGATCACTTGTTGCTATATGAACTCATAGATGGATCTTGGTGAAACCGTAGGAAAATTTTTGTTTTCTGCAACGTTCCCCAACAGCAAGCAGTATGCCTTATGTGTGTCAGTTGAATACTCTAACCAAAAATGGTTTGTAAACCAATCTTTCTGGAATCGACGGCGATGAGTACCCGTTCCAGCAAATGGGTATTCCTCTGGTTGTAGGATCGGTTGATATGCACCATCAGATATATAAAAACGCCGAGCTTCATCTTGCTTGGCAGGAGGGAGTTGCCAAATTTGAAGACGTTTGCCGGGGTCTCTAATATAATCTGTTTCTGTTGTTACAACTGTCTCTTGTTGTGGACCTTCTACAGATGCTGAAACATTCTGATCAAGAGTGTTACTCTGTCCACTACTTTGTCCTTGTTCGGCTGTGTTGGAATCATCAACACCGGTAGCAGTAGGTTCAGGTTGGGAGCCAGGGCAGGAGCGTGATCCAACCTTCTCAAAAAAAGAAAGCATTGTCTTCCTCTTCATGACTACACAAACACAAAAATACAGATCGGTGACAACAGACAATAAATCCAAACAAAAGAGCAGGCCTAATTTGTGCCATGCCTAATTTGCAGCACATGTTTGTGAGGATAAACAAGATATTAGTTCCCCTAATTCCCCTGATCCCATTTAACCTAAGTACCTAACTCAAGAATTTCTGCAGTACGGATCAGTTCGCTGGCATATAAATTGCATAGCATGAATTAAAGAAGACTCACTTGCAGGTTCGGCCGTCTGCGTCGCCGGAGCCGGCGCTGATTGGAGTCGCAGGACGGCGGGAGCCAGGAGGGACGAGGGAGAGGGAGAGATCGAGAGATGCGTTCTCGTCTGTTGTGCATGCGTGACTGCGTGCGTCGATCGATTCCTATTCTGTAGGAGTCTAGGAGACCTCAGGCCTGCCTCTTTGTCTTCCGTGTTGGGCTAGTGGGCTAAACATATGCTACTGGGCTTGAGATCACCGTTGGGGGGGGGGGGCTAATTAGTTCTAACTAGTCCTGATCGAACAAAAATTACGCTATACAACGTTGGTTCGACGCGCACGTTGGGGGGGGCCTGGCCCCCGCTCGTCCCCCCCGTAGCTCCGCCCCTGGACTCACTTGCAGGTTCGGCCGTCTGCGCCGCCGGAGCCGGCGCCAGGCCTGGCTGGCGCTGATTGGAGTCGCAGGACGGCAGGAGCCAGGAGGGACGAGGGAGAGGGAGAGACCGAGAGATGCGTTCTTGTCTGTTGTGCGTGCGTGACTGCGTGCGTCGATCGATTCCTATTCTGTAGGAGTCTAGGAGACCTCAGGCCTGCCTCTTTGTCTTCCGTGTTGCGCTAGTGGGCTAAACATATGCTACTAGGCTTGAGATCACCGTTGGGGGGGGGGGGCTAATTAGTTCTAACTAGTCCTGATCGGACAAAAATTACGCTATACAACGTTGGTTCGACGCGCACGTTGGGGGGGGGGGGGGCTGGCCCCCGCTCGTCCCCCCCGTAGCTCCGCCCCTGGACTCACTTGTAGGTTCGGCCGTCTGCGCCGCTGGAGCCGGCGCCAGGCCTGGCCGGCGCTGATTGGAGTCGCAGGACGGCAGGAGCCAGGAGGGACGAGGGAGAGGGAGAGACCGAGAGATGCGTTCTCGTCTGTTGTGCGTGCGTGACTGCGTGCGTCGATCGATTCTTATTCTGTAGGAGTCTAGGAGACCTCATGCATGCCTCTTTGTCTTCCGTGTTGGGCTAGTGGGCTAAACATATGCTACTGGGCTTGAGATCACCGTTGGGGGGGGGGGGCTAATTAGTTTTAACTAGTCCTGATCAAACAAAAATTACGCTATACAACGTTGGTTCGACGCGCACGTTGGGGGGGGGGGGCGGCTGGCCCCCGCTCGTCCCCCCCGTAGCTCCGCCCCTGGACTCACTTGCAGGTTCGGCCGTCTGCGCCGCCGGAGCCGGCGCCAGGCCTGGCCGGCGCTGATTGGAGTCGCAGGACGGCAGGAGCCAGGAGGGACGAGGGAGAGGGAGAGACCGAGAGATGCGTTCTCGTCTGTTGTGCGTGCGTGACTGCGTGCGTCGATCGATTCTTATTCTGTAGGAGTCTAGGAGACCTCATGCATGCCTCTTTGTCTTCCGTGTTGGGCTAGTGGGCTAAACATATGCTACTGGGCTTGAGATCACCGTTGGGAGGGGGGGGGGGCTAATTAGTTTTAACTAGTCCTGGTCGAACAAAAATTACGCTATACAACGTTGGTTCGACGCGCACGTTGGGGGGGGGGGGGCGGCTGGCCCCCGCTCGTCCCCCCTAGCTCCGCCCCTGCTTTATTTCGAAAAAAAGATGCATACACTTTAGATAGAACCACTAAGAATGTTTCTTCAGATCAAAGCTTCTTCCTGCGCTGAGGATCACCACATAAGTGCATGAACAGACCACCCTTGCACTGAATTCTGTGTAGATTTTCATCCAACAAACTCCAATGGAGCTCAACAATACATAGCATTCGGAAGCTAATATTCAGAATTTTTTGTCATCTACAAATTCCCAGAATACAGCAATGGAGAACCACCCAGTCTAAATAAAGAGAATCAACAATGCTCTCACGTTCAGTGATAACACTTCACAACATCAAAATTGCATTCAGAAATTTTGTCTCTCCATGACAAACTCGCACACAAAATTGAATAAATCAGGTAGAAGGAGGCATGGTAGAATCAAAATTTAAAGGATCAACAGCCCATTTCGCGGCCGGCGTCGCCGGTGCACGAGTCGCCGCCCACGCAGTCCTGCTGGCTAGGCCGAACGTCACGGGCAGCCTGGGCAGCATGCCTTGCGGAAGCCCTCCCCGCTGAGGCGAACTTCGATGCAGTGGACACCTTCATCAGCGCCGCCGGCTCTAGCCGCCTCGTCTCAAACTTCGCCGATGTGGGTTGTGTCCGCGCCGGACGCCTCCGTGGCATCCACACGGCGGCAGAGCCATGGGGGACGACTCCGCCTTCAGTCGTCGCGATGGGGGACGGCAGCAGCGCCATGCGGGGTGGCCGGTGGGGAACGACCATGGATATCATAAGGCCAGATCGAAGATGAATCGTTCATGGGCTGCGGCGTCAAAAGATTTCCTGCCCCGTGAGTAAGACAAGGGGTTATCTGAAAAATACCTTTAAGTGGCTGGTTAGCAAACCCACCTTTCATCTGTACCATCCGCCAGTGGTCCAACGCCCAAGATCACAAGTTTCCAGATTTTCACTGATTAGTGATTTTCACTGGATACTCCGCCGTTTAAGAAACCCAGAAAAAGGTTTACGTATGTTGGATGTAGGGAGTAGCCGCAGGAGCGAGGTCTACTCGCAGAATACATTTTGCAGTTGTGGAGGAATCAGTAGCGGGTGGAGAGAGCTGGATTGTGACTTGACTCTTGGGTCCACGCCGCTGGACTAGTAGCGCATCAGACGGGTGTCTTCTGTCGTTTGGATAGAACTAGACACTGCAGGGTTGCAGGTTGCAGCCTGCTATTAGCGCTAGTACTCGAGAGAGTAAAGTTCAGGAGTGTATCTTTTTCGCATGTGTCAACCAGAAAATCGCGTGAGTACGGGGCACGCACCAGCCAAGTCTTGAAGTCCGTTCGATTTGGTTCACAATTCACAAAGTGGTTGAATCCCACGTGAGGGCAACTGTCAAAAAGGAAATCCGTCAAAAAGTTTTAAGTTTCAACAATGAAAATTAGAATTTTTGCTCTAAAGCAGCAAAGTTTCAACAAGTTTCAGAGATATAATTTTAAACATTTTTTTCTGTCATCATAGACGCAAAATAATTGATTTGTATCGATCGTTCATACTAAGTTTCAACATTGAAACTTAAACATATATATTTTTTAAATTGCCAAAATATATTCAAAATGCTGATCACAAAAAAACATGATTATAAAAACATAACTTAATTTGAAATTTTCATTTAAAAGATATAGAACTTTGCAAATCGGGAGCCAAAATAAAAAGGCGGCACCAGGGACTCGCGTGCCCCCCACTTGTTGCCACAGTTCCTCTTCCCTGTGACGACCAGTAGTCAAGCTATTTAAACGCCTCTATACAAACGCATCCACAAAATCAAAGTCATTCCTCGCTGGAGTAGTCTACGGATGCAACTTCAGTGACTTAACTGCACGCATACACAATTAAGTCACTGAAGCTTGGTTTGTAGTCTATCTTTGTTATACTACAAGAGACCAGCGCGTTCGTGTGCGATGCCTTCTTCTTCCTCCTCTTCTTGCTTGTCCTTGTCCTACTCCTCTTTGTCGTCCTCTTCATCCTCGTCCTTCGACCTGGACTACAAGGTCAACAACTCCGACATCGACAATGACGCCACCCGCGTCGTCCTCCCGTCGTTCGCCGAGGAATATGTCTCGGTGTTGCGCAAAACCAAAGAAACCAAAGTCATCCCCTGTTGCACGCAAGCACACTTAAGTCACTGAAGCTCAATTCGTAGTCTATCATCTTTCGTGTACAACAAGAGACGGAAGACGAGAGATCAGGGCCTTTGTGCGCGATGCCTTCTTCTTCCTCCTCCTCTTCCTCATCCTCCTCTTCTTGATCATCCTCCTCTTCTTGCTCATCCTCGTCCTTGTCTTCCGACCTGGACGATGTGCACTGACATCGTCCTCCCGTCGAGGAGTACGTCTGTCATGTGCACGCAGGACGAGGTTGGCACGATGCACAAAAAATAGGGCATCCTGGATGATAAAGTACATTGCCGGCCCGTCGGCAACCTGCGTGCGAGCTCGTCGTGTGAAGTAGGGGAATGTTGATGAGTAATCAAGCCATCAATTTGTCTTTACACTCTAGAAGCCAAACTATAGTCATTGGAGTAGTCGGGGGGGGGGGGGGGGGGGGGGGATACGGAGCTTGGCGGAGGTGCTAGCTTTGGGGCTCGAAGGACGTTGAATTAGTGGAGGAGCTCGACTCGGCAGGAATGAACTAGGCATGAGCCATACTTGGTGCAGAGACAACCTGATGCGACGATAGTGGAGAGTTGGCAGGGACTTAGACTCAGGATGTGACTGTGGCGGTGACGATGCAAGTCGTAGACCATGGCATGAGAGATATGGATCAAGAGTTGAAGGTGAAGGCGAGTCTTGGGGTGGAGAACCCTAACGCTCGTTCAATTGCAAAATGTGAAGGAAAAATCCATAGGACTAAGGGGAAGAGAGAATTGAGATGTCACCGGAAAAAAAAAAGAATTGAGATGTCACCCAAAAAAAGAATTGTGATGTCACGTGCCGTAAAATCCAATAGGATTTTAAATCACCCCTCTGAAGTCATCATCACCAAAGAGTCAGGGAGCGATCGGCCATGCCTGGCCTCCATCTCCGACACGAATCTAGTTTTGAGATTTTCTGGTTCACACAGACGATGGCAAATGATCTCACGACGCGTTTGGTTCAAGCAGAGGTAACGCATTCAGTATTGTAATGAGAATACACTGTATTAGATCAGAGATAAGCGAATACGTGATGTGTTTGGTTCACACAAGGGAAGGGAAGGGGAAACAATGGCGCCGCCGCCGGCGGCCGGCCGTGTAGAAGATGCCCCAGGGGTGGCTGCGGGGATGGCTTGCGATGAGAAACGAGATCACCGGCTGCTCATAGAGCGCTACTGATCACGACGGTGAAGGAAGATCAGCGGCGCTGCTCACGGTGGTGGCGGCAAAGGGACATCGGCGGCGCTGCTTATGGCGGTGGCGACGAAGGGACATCGGCAGCGTTGCTGCTCACGACGGCAGCGAATTGATACGGTGGCGCTGCTGCTCATGGCGGAGGGGGGTCGCCAGCGGTGCTGCTCATGGCGGAGGGAGATCACCGATGCTACTGCCTGGTCCTCGCGGTGAAGAAACCAATCCGGAAGAGTGGCTGTGTTATTCCATACCGGGCTGTACCGGGTGTTTTCAGTTTAGTGAAGAATGTTTTGCGATTACACGGCACCTGAAACCAACCAAATCCAAACAAACGCCTGTAACGCAATCGTGAGCCGGTGTAATCGGGAGACAGCGAAGAAGTCGCGAACCAAACGCGTCGTCAGTACTACTCCTGGCCGCAAGCGGCAGGACCCGCTCGTGCTACATGGCCGTCAACATTTTCCCACCCGTGTGAGCCACTCGTTAATAGCATTAGATGACCCGTTGCGCCAATGACGCAAAGGCCAAGAGCAAGCCAAGTATTGAAAGAGTACACATAAAAATATTTAGAAATAGATGAGTTGGTTGGAAGATCTTATTGGAACATATGGAAATAAAAAAACTGCTGCTGGCAGTGTGATGATTTTCTCTAACCAGTGTAAACATACATAAATAGTCTTCTAAAAATATTAGTAAAGGGCAGTTGATTACATATATAGAACAAGTGATCACAAACTTCTTTTGACCATAGAGACAGTAATGAGGTCTAAAGTGTACATGTAGTATCATACACGAATGGAAATCTAAAGGCTATACATATCTTGCTCAGAGCAACGCCAAAAGGGAAAAGATACTGGATCGATTGATACGAAATAAAAGGTGGCCGTTGTTGGTTAGGACATATAGACTGAAGGTCAACGGAAACTATCTTATGTAGTCTTCACGCGCTGCTCTGACTTCATGCCAATATAGCGTAACCTCTGCGTCAATTCTTCAATGCTTGGATTAGCTACTACTTTAGTTCTTTTGATAAAAACGGTTTTTACACCAGTAGCAGCACCCCTAAGATTAGCAAGTTTCCAGCGAAGGGACCACATGAGAATCACATACCTGTATCCTATATGAAGAGAAACAGAAACCCAACAAGATGATATAAAGAAACAGAGGTATCAAAACTGTAATTGCTATAAGAACAGAAGCTTGATGCATAGGATTTCATATTGCTATAACAACAGAAGCTTGATTACAGTGATAAAAATAACAAGCGCATAAATATTGGACACAGCAAATAGAACACAACATAAATAAGCAGTAGATGTACCGAATCTTAATACGTAGCTAATTTAACTACGTGGCTAATTAGTTTGCATGTACGAAGTAAGTTACTTTTGATGCAACAAGAAGAGTTGCCTGTATATGCAACAGGAAAATAAATAAAACGTATATTAGATTTTGAAGTAAAATGATGTTTTATTGGGCCTATGATCCATTTGAATATAGCTGTGGCAGAAAAGTAGTTTGATCAAATGTCATAACATGCATCGTGTGAAGAAGAAAGCATTTTTGAGAGCCACAGAGAAGGATGCTTTGGTTGTCAAGGTAAAGGAAGAACAAGAGGCGACACGCCATATCTTACGTTGAACTGGTTGGATGTAACAGACTATGAGTCTTTACCTCTTGGCTTTAGCCTGTTCAACAAGAATGTTCTTTGGCTCTTCAGTAGCTGCAGCTTCAGTTTCCTAATCAACCTGTTTAGTTTGCTGCTATTAAATATCATTGTACAGGAAGCATGGTTTGTGCAAAAGAGGAAAGGTATTTGCATATAAAACATAGGCATGGACACTTGACACAGCTTAGGTACTCTCTCACTGGTAGGCACTAAAGATAGAACGCGCTCGTTTATAATTTTCAGCTACTTGGTTCGTTGGTGTTAGAATTGCTCTTTCTTTTAGATAATCAACATCAGAATACCTAGTAGGAACATCTTTGTATACAACCTGAACAATGGCATCAATTTTGTCACCATCAGTATGTATTAAAAGCTCATCAGGGATGGTTATCCATGATGGATCCGACTCCCCCTCATGGGCAACAACAGGCGACAAGAAATTAATGAACAACAACAAGATTCAGACAAACAAGCAGAAGCATTAAAGTAGTGCACAGGAGCATTAAAGCATATATTATCTTAACATTGTGGAAATTGTGCATAAGGCCTGAAGACTGAATCAATTCAGGATTATTGGTCAACCCTACTGTTGGTATATTTTAAAATTTTCTGATATATCTGGTCTCAGCAGCTACTAAAAGAACTGGTTCAAATAACTCCATATGAGCATTCTAGATTATCAAACCTTTTGAAATTTCTTTCTTGTCACATCTTTAATGACCAAGATAGAAGAGAAATAGACTGCACACAAAACATAGCAACAACCAACATTTAGTCTAGATCAGACAAACTATATTGGATGTTATGCGAGTTAAGACTGATGAATAGAGATATGCTGAGAAAATGTTTAACCAAACCACAGACATGAAGACCATTTTCTGAATCAAAAAGGGCATCTACAATTGTGTGTTTTAAACAGAAACAATAATAGCTCAAATAGGCTGAGAAATAACATAAAAACTCTTAAATCAGGACCATGGCCGATTCATCAAGAACCAAAACAAATTAGCCATCATGAATTGATGATACTTGGGGTAGCTCGTCCAAATGAAACTAAATTTCAACCACAGTTACTCAGTTTCAAACAAAACACTACATATTCAGTTCGAAGTGGACTCGACACGCATTGACTGAAAAATAGCCCATGTGCCAAGATAGTAAGCTGATAACACATTTATGGTGTTCGTGATAAACTGAATTTATTAACAAATCTAAATAGAGGCCAGGTGTACCAAACTCCATGCCCATGCAAACCTAGCCATCTTCAAGGTCTGTGTGTGAAGACAAGAAGGAAATCAAAGCACTTTTAAACTAACCGAGCAATCCTTAGAACCAATACACTGTCTAGAAATCATAGGAACCTGCACTCAGAGCAGAAGCAACCAAACCAGAGAAAAACCTGCAAAATCTTCTTATCCAGCCAACGAATATACAGACGTAGACAACACACAACCTACCTTGGACCAAACCAAATCGAGCAACAAACTAACAAGGGAGCGGCCACACCCATCGACATGTCGGGCCAAACGCAGCAACATGAATTAAAATAAACTGCATTCTACGTACAGCAGCAAAAATAAATCTGATTCACCTTAACAAATCTAATGATTATACACAATACTTTTGCTTCTTTTAACTTCACCTAGGCTGATTGTCAGTTTGTACTTCTGTGATATAAAGTATGAACATATTTTCAGCAAACTATACTATTTTATCCAAGCACCAAGAAGTAAGATATTACTTTATCAAAGCATAAATTATCATCTACAATTATATAGCTTAAAAGCCATGAAGATATACCAGTTTGTGTACATTTAACAAGATGTTACTCCCTCCGTTCCAAAATAGATGACTCAACTTTATACTAACTTTAGTACAAAGTTAGTATGAAGTTGGGCCATCTATTTTGGAACAGAGGGAGTAGATACTAATTCCCCTACAATCTGTGTGAATCCTTAGGATAAAAAAATTCCTATGACAATACTTACAGATCCCAGTATACAACACCAACAAGTGTATCCATGTTTCCAGAAAAAAAAAATATTACCAAATCTTTTGGTTGGAATGAATCTAAGAAAGCAAAATTTGAACAATAGCACCGAAAACACCAAAAGCCCGGCTCGACTACATTTGAACAATAGCATTGTTGCCTTGTCAGCTATCTGCACACTTGTAAAATTATATCAATTTTTAAAATCTGTTTTCAAAGTACTTCTCGTGTATGAGAAAAAGATTCCATTGCAAGTACCTATATGCACACAACATTCATGCAAATAAAGAATACATATTAGAGCCTTGATCACCACATTCGCTTCAAAGCTAGCTAAAAAATTCATACAGAGAATATAGATATGCAGTTGAGCCTGCAACCTAAACATTGGGTTCATAGAAAAGTAGTAATTAAGGGTAACAATAAAAAGCAAAAGCATATCAGAGATGCATGAAGTACTGATGAATGTATAACAATAAAAAGCAAAAGCATATCAGAGAAGCATCAAGTACTGATGCATGTAATATATATGGTCCAGGGATATAAAAAGTAGCTAATTCCACATTCATTGACCCATAGTGTGCTTAACCGAAAATAATACAATCTATGTTAATCAACTAAATGGCAACTGTAGAAAGGGAAATAGTACAATGTATGTTAATCGACTAAATGGCAAATGTAGAAAGGGAAATGGGGATAAGATGCAACCTTCATGTCTTCATTAGTTCATTAGTATCAGTCTCATCACGAGAAGCAAGCCATCTGGATGAAATCCAATCCCCCTCACAAAAATCTCAATTCACCTTCCATCTTATGTATAAATAGCCAATAGCAATGGCTCCAACCAGCAATAACAGTTAAAAAGTAAGCTACATGGCCTGCAAGAGAATGATTTTGCTTCAGTCGTTGTAAAAAACAAGCTTTTGCTTAACTTAGCTAGATAAAATACAGAATTTAGATTACAGGCAAAACTTCACACATCCGCTACTCCAACCAGTTGTGATCCATCCAAGCAAAAGAAATCACATCATGGCAAAAAGAAAGAATTTTGCCTACCTTGGTGCTGTGAGCGAGAAGAAGATGCCGGCCGGTGGCTAAGCAAGCTCCATGGAAGGGTTGGGGGAGACAAGACCGGTGGGAGTCAACAGCCAACACCATGGCCGGTCCAAACAGAGCCACCTCGCTCGTCGGCAACCGCTCCTCCCCTCCTTCTCTGGCCGAAGGGGCCCTAGAGGACGCACATCCGCCACCCCTCATTAGGCGCATCTTTTTAGAATTTTTGCAGCTAAGCACATGGGTGAACAGAGAGATAAGAAGAGTCATTAGTCACTGACTTTTTTTAACTTGCAGTGCAATAAGAAGAAAACTTGGTGATGTTGTCCCCAAAGAGGTCCAGGATAACCTGATTACCAAACAATACACTAAGTGATTAGGCAGAAAATCACGCATCCTTTTTGATGAATTTTAGATGCGCCAAATGCTTAAATCAGTATTTGAATCAAACAACATCTACAAATTTGGGACTGTTTATTATTTGTTGATTGTTCTCAAGTCTAATTCATTATAGATCTATTTGTAGGATTAGCATTCCTCTTCCAATCAATAAGGCTCAGCAATTTCCCGTCATTTCCTTGACAACGAGCACTGCTCGACAGAGTTAATTTTCTTATGGCAAAAATCTTTCAGTCACAAATGGTCAAAAATTATCTATATGTACTTTGTAGATACCCAACGAAATTATCTATATGTACCCAACAATAGAAAAAACTGAGAAGTAAGCTTGCAAATACATATCATTACCAAAAATACTTGTCTAGATAAATTCCAAAGAGCTGGCTACATAGATTCAAAAGTCCAATATGCTTGAAGAAGTTTAAATACTCATTAGAATTATGTGAACAAAAACAATAGAGTATATCTAGAAGAGCAATACCTAGGCTGTAAGACATGCGTACACAATTTTCGTAAAGCCTAATCATTTGGAGAAATCCAGACCATAGGAGGCCTAATGCTCCCCTCGCCGAGTGAGAAGCGCATAATACAAACATGGAAACAGCCAGTCAATGATTTAGCAACTTATTGGCTTTGAGACTCTAGATTCATAACAAATAGATATGCAGTTCTACAAAAGCATATTCTGCCATCACTCGGCTGACTGGGTGGCGCATCCATTTGGGGTAGCAGGCAGGCCAATCTGAAATCATGGCGCACGGTGGCACCGGATCCTAATAGAACTTACCTAATACGAGGGATGGGAAGAGGATGAACCGGAGAGGGAATGAAAGGGACTGAAGGAAGATCTGTGACGGCGACGATGCCGTCCTTCCCTGCCTCGTACCCTCTCAGATCGGGGCCCGAAGCAGCCGCTCCCGCCTCCGTGGTCTAGCGCCCGAGCGGCCCCTCTTCGCAGCTCGACGCCGCCACCACCGCTCCTCTCGCCTCTTCATAGGTCGCCTCCGCCGCCGCATCCGCCGCTCCCACGCCTCGATCCAACCGACCCCGCATCGGCCGCTCCCCCGCCTCGAGCCGGCGCCATCGGCGCCGGGAAGCTCGCCTCCGCACCCCGGGCGGACGAGATGCGGCGGGGCGAGGGGGGGGGGGGGGGGGGGGGGGGGGGGGGGGAGGCGGCGGCTAGGGTTAGGAGGAGGGGGAGGGGAACACGGGCTCGTTTGGGAGGAGGGGGAGGGGGACGCTGGCTCGTTTCCCTTCGCTCGCTCCCTTCTCTCGCTCGCGTTTCCGTTCTCGCACGTGGCTGGTGCCGCTAGTTAGCCGCACTAGCTTATCCTTTATATGTTCAATGCATGCCTTGGCGCTGGCTTCAATTGCTTGTTGCCTCGCATGCACTTGCTCTCGATTGTTAAATGCGAAGAGGTAAAAGCACTAAAGGTCCTAGAACTTGTCTAAGATATGATTGTTTAGTTCTGTTAGAGTTTGAGCTGTTTAACTTATGTAATCTTAACCTATCTCTATCTCTTTCTCCTCCCGTAGCTATCCCTGTCTCCTAAACTGAATCAGATCGGTATTCTCTCTGGACTTGTATGCCACGGCAAGGCATGATTTGCCCCAATATAAATACATACGATGCGGCTCCCTCGTGGAGTAGGAACGCTTATACCTATTCTTACATGGTATATAGAGCTAGCCTTTTCCCTATCATCTAGCGACACAACAAAAACAACTAGAACCCTAGCGCCCATCCTTCGTCTTCATCATGAGTTCCAGCGTCGTCGGCCTCAACCTCGGCGCTCCTCCAACAGAGAAGCTCGCAAGGGGGAATTACCTCTTATGGAAGGCGCAAGTTCTGCCGGCCCTGCGAGGCGCGCAGGTGACCGGTCTTCTCGACGGCAGCGCCGCAGCGCCGCTGAAAACAGTGGAGGTCGCCAAGGCGGACAAGACCACGGCCATCGAGCCGAACCCACTGTGTAGTCCATGGATTGCCAAAGATCAGCAGGTCCTAAGTTATCTGCTGAATTCGCTCACTCCAGAAATCCTCGCGCAAGTTATTGATAAGGAAAGTACCCTTGATCTATGGACCGCCCTTACCACAATCTTTGCTGCGCAGTTGCAATCGCGAATAACAAATTTGAGGATCGCCATCTCCAACACCAAGAAGGGCAACATGTCCAGCAATGCCTTCATCGCCAAGATGAAGAGCCTCGGAGATGAGCTTGCGGCACCAGGCCGTCCGGTGACAGATGGAGAGATGGTGGACTACATCCTCGCCGGACTCGATAGGGATTACGATCCCATCGTCGCAGCAGTTGGCGCCATCAAAAACTCCATCACGGTTGATGACCTTTTCTCGCAGATTTCCGCTTTCGATCAAAGGATGGAGATGCTAGGCGAAGGACCAGGATTTCGTTCGTCAGCTAACGTCGTGTACAGGGGACGCGGCCAGTATCGAGGCAGAGGAGGCCGCGGACGAAGAGGATGTGGTCGTTCTGACCGTGCTCCTTCTCCTTCTGTTCGCAACGGTGGAAACAGCGGCTACCAGCAGCGTCAACACCAGCCGCCACCACAACAGTATCAGCAGCAACATGAGGACGATTACTGAGAGTGCCAGATATGTTACAAATATCATGCTGGCGGCGCCAGGGACTGCTGGGATCGGTACAAGGAAGATCGTCAGGAAAAGAAGAAGGTTAACCTCGTCACCAACTCATATGGTATCGACACTAACTGGTATGCAGATTCGGGAGCTACCGAGCATATCACAGGAGAGCTTGACAAGTTAACGATGCGGGAGAAGTACCATGGAGGTGATCAAGTGCACACGGCAAGTGGAGCCGGTATGGATATTACTCACGTTGGTAACTCAATTGTTAAAACCTCTCAGAAAAAATTTCGTCTAAACAATGTCTTACATATCCCTCATGCATCGAAAAATCTTGTCTCTGTTCATCGTTTTACACTTGACAATAATGTTCTCATCACATTCTATCCTTATTATTTTGTGATTAAGGATTTGGCAACGAGGAGTCATTCTTAGAGGAAGATGCGAGGGAGGTCTTTATCCAATCATATCATCTTCTTCGCCGGAGTCAAATAAACAAGCTTGGAGTGTCACCAAACCATCTTCAGAAAAGTGGCATAGACGCTTGGGTCATCCATCTTCAGTCATAGTTCAACATGTCATTAGTAAAAATAAACTTCCTTTTGTGTCTAGTATTGAGTCAGTTTGTGATGCGTGTCAACAAGCAAAAAGTCATCAATTACCATATCCCATCTCTACTAGTATATCTACTGCTCCATTATAACTTATTTTTTCAGATGTGTGGGGACCAGCCCCCACTTCAGTCGGTAGATTTTCTTATTATGTAAGCTTTATTGATGACTATAGCAAGTTTACTTGGATTTATTTGCTAAAGAAGCGATCCGACGTCTTTCAAGTTTTTAGCAACTTTCAAAGTCTTGTTGAACGTCAACTGAACTCTAAAATTCTTGCCATGCAAATAGACTGGGGAGGTGAGTATGAGAAACTAAATTCCTTCTTCCAAAAGATTGGAATTTCTCACCATGTATCTTGTCCCCATGCTCACCAACAGAACGGTTCTGCCGAATGAAAGCACCGCCACATTGTTGAAGTAGGACTAGCATTGCTAGCTCATGCATCTATGCCTCTCAAATTCTGGGATGAAGCATTTCTCGCCGCAACATACCTTATCAATATTAGACCCAGTAAAGTCATCAAATTGGAGAATCCTATCACTCGTCTTTTTGGTATTACTCCTGATTATACATCCCTCCGCATATTTGGTTGTGCATATTGGCCGAATCTTCGACCATACAACACTCGCAAACTTGCGTTTCATTCCAAACAATGTGTTTTCTTGGGTTATAGTCCTATACACAAAGGAGTCAAATGTCTTGATGTCTCTACTGGCAGAGTCTACATATCGAGGGATGTTGTCTTTGATGAATCTATCTTTCCTTTCAAGTCACTTCATCCAAATGCCGGTGCTCTTCTTCGAAAAGAAACTCTTCTACTTCCGGAGTTTGATCAAGGGGGTGATAACAATTGTACTAACCAATGTGCTAATATTCCTTCTAGTTCTACTCCGGGTACTTTGTCTATGCAGGTGCATGAAGAAAACGGCGTTCAAATGGGCCAAAATGATCAAAATCCGGTACAAATTGACCATATATTTCATGTGTTTGAAGAAGAAGCAGCAGGCGCAGAACACGAGGAGGATGCGGCGGCGCCTGCCACGCCTGTGCGCCGATCCGCCTTGGATCACGGGCGGAGATCCGCGCGGAACTCCACGCCTGTCAGCCAACAGGAGAATCAGGCGTCCCCAACCCGCTCCGCGTCTGCCACATCAGCGCACATGCGGGGGACAGGAGACGACGCGGGATTTCCCTCGTCCAGCGCGCGCATGCAGGGGACAGGAGCAGCAGCGGTTTCGGGATCTTCTGCTCCAGATTACTCTGTGGACTCAGCTGCTGCTAGCTCAGGTCAGGCCACACCAGGGTCCACTGGATCCGGTGCACCAGCGCAGTCTGCACACATGGATGGATCTCTTGGATCTTCTGTCACTAGCCGATCTGTGCAATCTTTTGTGCAATAGCAAGAACAGCCTGCTACCACCTCAAGGGTCATGACCCGGCTGCAAAAAGGTATTAGAAATCCCAAAATAAGAAGAGATGGTACTGTACCGTATGGTATGTTAAATGGAAAAGGGCTATGGATGAAGAGTATGACGCACTCATGAAAAATAAAACATGGCACTTGGTGCCAAGTCAGAGAGGTAAAAATATTATCAACTGCAAGTGGGTCTATAGAATCAAAAGAAAAGCAGATGGCTCTATTGATAGATACAAAGCACGTCTAGTTGCCAAGGGATTCAAGCAACGGTATGGTATTGATTATGAAGATACCTTTAGTCCACTTGTAAAAGCCGGTACTATAAGACTTGTGCTAGCCATTGTTGTTTCTAGGGGATGGAGTCTTCGACAGCTAGATGTTCAGAACGCGTTTTTGCACGGTGTTCTGGAAGAGGAGGTCTATATGAGGCAACCACCAGGATATGAAAACAAACAAACACCTCATTATGTTTGCAAGCTTGATAAAGCTCTTTATGGTCTGAAGCAGTCACCTAGAGCATGGTTCTCAAGGCTAAGTTCACAGTTAAAGCATCTTGGGTTTATTCCATCCAAGGCAGATACATCTCTCTTCATTTACAATAAGGCAAACACAATGATTTTTGTGCTCATATATGTGGATGATATTATAGTTGCAAGTTCTTCTCAAGATGCCACTAATGCTCTCTTGCATGATTTGAGTTCAGAGTTTGCCTTGAAGGATCTTGGTGATTTACATTTCTTCTTGGGCATTGAATTTAAGAAGACTCAAGATGGCATAGTGTTGAATCAAGAGAAATATGCCACTGAACTTCTGACTCGTATGGGAATGAAGGATTGCAAACCCTCACCTACACCATTGTCTTCTTCAGAACAACTTTCAGCATATCAAGGAGAACCTCTTAATGAAGAGGAGAGCACAAAATATAGAAGTGTTGTTGGAGCCCTACAATACTTAACTTTGACACGGCCAGATATATCATTTGCTGTAAACAAGGTTTGTCAATATTTGCATGCTCCTACCTCTACTCATTGGACGTCTGTCAAACGGATTGTATGATATATTAAGCATACTGTGAGTTTGGGACTTCAGTTCAGACGTTCTAGTTCCACACTTGTCAGTGCCTTCTCTGATGCTGATTGGGCAGGTTGTGTTGATGACAGAAAGTCAACTGAAGGATTTGCAGTGTTTTTTGGTTCAAATATTATTTCTTGGAGTGCCAGAAAACAGGCCACTGTGTCAAGGTCAAGCACAGAGGCTGAATACAAATCACTAGCAAATGCAACTGCTGAAATTATTTGGGTGGAATCTTTACTTCATGAGCTAGGAATCAAGCAACTTCGTATATCTTGTCTATGGTGTGACAACTTGGGAGCAACTTATCTTTCTGCTAATCCAGTGTTTCATGGTAGAACCAAACACATTGAAATTGATTTTCACTTTGTGCGTGAAAGAGTTGCAGAGAAGAAGTTGGATATACGGTTCATTTCATCCAAGGATCAAGTAGCGGATGGATTCACCAAAGCTTTGCCAGCCAACTCTTTTGAAGAGTTCAAGAGAAATCTTAACATAGGATAGTTTAGATTAAGGGAGGGTGTTAGAGTTTGAGCTGTTTAACTTATGTAATCTTAACCTATCTCTATCTCTTTCTCCTCCCGTAGCTATCCCTGTCTCCTAAACCGAACCAGATCGGTATTCTCTCTGGACTTGTACGCCACGGCAAGGCATGATTCGCCTTAATATAAATACATACGATGCGGCTCCCTCGTGGAGTAGGAATGCTTATACCTATTCTTACAAGTTCTATAACTTGCAAAAGTGCACTATTTAGTCCTAAAACTTGTTCAAGATGTGCAAGTTTAGTCCTGAGCCAATCACACATAGCCAAGTGGCGCCAGCAGTACCGAGCCAGTCAACTGCTGAACATTTGTAGATACCCCCTGCCATTTCGTGAATTCAACCCGCAACACGAAGGAAAGGAGAAGAAGAAAAGCTCGTCTGCCAGCCATGGAGAGCTCCTCCTCGTCTCTGATGTTTGGTTCGTATACCGGCAACAACAAGAGGGCCAGGGAGGCCGACCTTGATGCGGTCGTGTCTGCAGAGGCGGAGGCCACAAAGAGGATGAGGCCGAAGGACCTGCTCGACGACGACATCGACGCCGTGGGGGCCGACCACCTGGCACCGCTGCAGCTGAGCTCGGTTTCCTGCTCAGGGCCTCCTCCTCGTCAGACGACGCCGGGGGCTGGGAGTCAGAGGAGCTACTATTACATTCAGATAGCACTAATAATTTAACCGTAGGATTAGATTTAAATATCTTCGTACAATCGTAAAGATAACACTAACCAGAGAACATCATCGATGAGCCACTGGGCATGTCAGATTCATGTGACACAGTTAATCGAAGCATCAATGAATAACAGAGCAAGTCATCAGGCACACGAATTGAGAAGACAGAGAACTAGTCAACTGAGATTCAGGTCACATATGTACTAGCAATGTGCCACCAATGGTGCCCATAAGTTTGTGAAGTACTCTAACTAGTGTAGTTCTTCGTGGTTCGACGACGATGATGACGATTGTCTTGCAGCTTCAGTTCCTTGAGAGATCCCTAGGCGATCGAATATGAATCATCAAAATACTGGAGCTCTTCATCCACAAGCCAGTGCCCAAGGGTCGGATAAGTCTGATAATATTGAAGAAAAATAGTCAGAGAAGCTAAAACCGAAGCTCCAATTAAACGGTTATGACTACAAGTATGCTTTTCTACCACCTTGAATTCGCAGGCCATGCCAAGCTCTTGGAGAAACGTGCAGCCAGCGTACCTGGCTTCAAATAGTACCACCCCGTCTGCCATCCCATGAAACCATAAAATCGGCATCTGCAGGTTTGCAAGAATTCAGAGACAAGACATTTGCAAGAGGATTCAGCTACGAAATATAATTGGTTTAGCCATGATTTGGTCAGTTGTTGTTACCTTTCTGGCTTCAGGCATCACCCTGTCAGCAAATGATTTGCTCAGAGGAATTGAACCACTGAAAACACACAAGTCTTGGGGTAGAGCTGAACACTTGCTATGGCTAGAGCACCTGTGGAGACAGAATGGAAACCAAATTCTCAGTAAGTACTATCTTGAAACCAGAAATGATTAGATGCATATTTCACCGCCGTACCTCCTTGGCTTAATCCACAAACGAAATTTTGTTTCTAGGACTCATCCCGGCAGCCAGTTCTTTGTCTAACATATCGTGCACATGCTCAACAGCTTCTAGGACTCCTTCCTCATCTCTAACAGTGGTCTAACAAACAAATTGGGAAGAAAAAGCATATAATGTTAAAACACTCTAAAATGAAAAGGTGTTAGCCTGTAAATGTTGAACGACCAGGAACAGTTTATCTGTTCTTCATCCAATTTGGTGGTCTAATACAGGGATACAGAAGTACTAGAACATTAGAACAGCAATCCACTCTGCTCGGTATATCCAGGCTCTAGTTAATCTGCTTTATAACATTAGAACACGCACCGATGAGCTTAAATAGCCATGAGGATTCCATACACTTAGTGCAAGAGATTCGTTGTAGTGCAAAGTGCTATAAAACTTGCTTTGTATTTAAAATATTCAAACAGAGATTTTTGACGCTGCCGAGAAAAAACTTTCTTTGTATTTAAAATATTCAAACGCTGATGAGAAAAATGATGTCATATCATTCTATAAAGTAACAGTGAAAAGATACTAAACCTGATTAGTCTTGAACAATGTTTACTTTGTAATATAGATTGACGTGCAAATCTGATGAGAAAAATGATGTCATATCATTCTATAAAGTAACAGTGAAAAGATACTAAACCTGATTAGTCTTGAACAATGTTTACTTTGTAATATAGATTGACGTGCAAATCTGGCAGTTCCAAATTAATGATTATTTGCTGGAGGGGGAGCACAGCCAGAGTCAGGCCTTTTTTGGTTCATAGGATTGGAAAATCATAGGAATAGGAAAGTCATAGGAAATGAGATGACATGCATCTCAAATCCTATGCATAGGAATAAAAAAGGAAATGCCCTTTGATTCACACCATAGGATTTTTTCCCATTAAGTCTAAGCTAATGTTTATTTTCCTATAAAATATGGACGATAGAAAGAATTTCTCCATAGGAATAGGATTTCATTCCTACAAACCAAAGAGCTCTGAAGGGATTTTTTCTATAGAAATCCTATCCTATGAAAATCCTACAAAATTTCTCCAAACTAAAGGAGGCCTCAAAGTGCGAAGGAAGCTTGATTTCTGACGCATGCATACTCTGAAGCATAGGCAAATAACACTAACCAATTCTTTAGCAACAATTATGACACACTGAAGAGAGATTGCGAATGGAAGAATGGCTACAGTATACGTAAATCACTCAACAGCAAGCGATTATTTCTGGGATTAAATTGAGCTGGGGATGATTACGGCGGTTATCGGGACCTCCGGCGAGGCGAAGGGTACTCGCAGGAGTAGACTGCTAGTGCTAGCAGAGTCCTTCAGTCCGGGGGTGGGGTAGCTGGCTCGTGACTTGACTCTTCGGTCCACGTGGCTGGACTTCCAGACGGCGTCTTCTGTCGTCTAGACAAAACTAGACATTGCAGCTCGCTGCAGCCTGCTACTGACTGCATCTTCAGTGCATATTTCTTTCCCTGCAGTAAATTTCTGCCTGTGACGGTATAGTGGAGTGTCCACAGTCTTTGCACAAACCCATCCGCGGGGAGAAAGCTCTTTGGGAAGCAAATCTGAAGCCATTGGAGTAGGACCTTCGCCCGCCATGGCTGCTTCTTCTTCTTCCTCCTCCTCGTCCTCCTCCTCCTCTTCCTCCTCCTCGTCCTCTCCGTCCTCCCCCTCCGACCCGGACTACAAGGTCACCACCTCCGACATCGAGGACGACGCCGCCGGGGTCGAGCCCCCATCGTCGGACGAGGAATTCCCCTCCGTCTTCCGCACGCAGGGCCACGTCGACGCGGTGTGCAGGAAGTACGGCATCGCCAAGGACCAGTACACCGCCTTCCCCGCCGGCGACCTGCGCGCGAGCTCGTCCCCACCGCACGGCGCCGTCTGCGTGTACGCGCACGCGCTGGAGGCCGGGATGCGCGTCCCCCTGCACCGGTTCTTCGTCGACGCGCTCAACCACTTCGGCCTCGCGCCCACGCAGCTCGCGCCCAACGGGTGGCGCATCATGGCGGGATTCATTGTGCTCTGCCGCTCCGCCGGCGTGCCGCCGTCGCTCGCGGTGTTCCGGCGCTTCTTCCTGCTGTCCGCCCTCCCCCACAAGCACCAAAAAGGCTGGTACTACTTCCAGCCCAGGTCGAAGGGCAGATCCGGCTTGCGCTTCACGGGGTTGCCGGAGTCCATCAAGGGTTGGAAGCGCGGGTTCTTCTTCCTCTATTCGCCGACCGCGTGGCCTTGTCCTGTGGAGTGGGGCAAGCCGTCCAAGAGCTCCCTCGTGGACCCTGTGCTCTCCGCCGAAGATGAGGCAGCGGCGGCCAAGTCGCTATCTGCTCAGGGAGCCTCCTCCATTGATCTCAGGAAGTATCTTTGCATCAGAAATCTTGCCGAGGCCGGGATATCTCCCTTGCCGGCACCGGTACGGGCGCCGTCATCACCGCAGCTCCCGGCACCGGAGCCGTCGTCACCGCAGCCGCCGCCTTCTTGTACTTGTACTGCTACCCAGTCCAAAGGGATGGATCCCGCAGTGTACGGCATGATGAAATCCATGCTAGCATCGAAGGCGGCGGCGGCACGAACATCGGCGTCGGCGAACAAGGTGAAAATTGAGCCGGACAGCGATGTGACGAGATCGTCGCCGTTGTGTGGGAAGAAGAGGAATCTGGCCGAAGCATACGGCGACGACGGCCCACCATCTGTGCTGCCAGACACTCCGCCTACCGCCGATGACAGCTCGGCGCCCACCGGAATTTGTTCCCCGCCCGAGGCCTTCTCCCGGAGCAGCCGGAAGATTCAGCATATTCCCAGCGGACACGACGGCGACAGCGCCGACTGGGTGGCCGCGCGGGAGAGGCTGCGGGGCGTCGTCCCGCTTCAGGCGCGCGTGTTCGCGGCGACCGAGCCCTCCGACACCGTCGCGTCCACCTATGTCGCCGTTCTTCAGGTATGCTAGTACATTGCTTGTCCGCGGTCGAATCGATCTCACTGGTTGTAGTATTTGTGCGTGGACGGCAACGACGCATGCGTGCAGGCTGCAAACTACGCGTCCTTCTCCTTGGCCTACGCGCTGGAGCTGGAGCAGCGGCTGGACGCGCGGGACGCGGAGGTCGCCGCACTGCGGGCGCGGCTGGAGAGGTCGGAGGCCAAGCTCGCCGCGGCGGAGGCGGAGGTGGAGACGGTGAAGGCCGAGCGCGCCCACGGCGCGCGCAGGACGCGCTGGATGGTTACGAGCGCTGGCGGGGCGCGAACGCGGGGCAGATGACGTGAAGCGCGCTGTGCGCTCTAGCTGTCCTCTCTACACCGTCCGGCAGGTCAGGCGGACGCTTAATTACCTTGTAGATTAATCTTTTGGAATACTACTCCTGAAGCCTGGTTGATGATTTTTTGCACACGACTGTTCTGTGTTCCAGATCGACCAACATTTTGGGGCCAAATTCACTGTTTTGAACCTTATGCAAAAGTTTAGCACGATTTGACCATGTTTGTAAAAAAACTTAGGATTTGACCATTTTCCTACCGCCGTTGGCATTGGCGGTAGAATAGTCATGGTCAACGACGGTAGACTTCTGGTCAACACAACGATGTGGCAGCGATGTGGCGAGTACGGCCTGACCTTGTCCACGGGCCGGGCCTGGGCCTAATTTTTGAGTCCGAAGGTCGGGATGGGCATGGGCCTGCCATATTAGTGATTTATCGAAAAGGCCTAGTGGGCTTTTACACCGGCGGGCTAGGCTTGGGCCTGATTTTTAGGCCTGATGCTTGGGGCGGGCTGGACCGGACCTGAACCCGAGCCTAGGTTTTCTGCATTGGGCTTGGTTAGGCCTGGTCCGGCCCGATATGAGGGATGGCCAGATATAATGGCAAGTGGCTACCGCCACAGTCCCTGGGCTGACCTGAATGGCATAGATAGCGTGCGTTGCTATGTTATACTAGTGGTTGGGACGCTCCTTCGGTGCGACGCATGAGCCGCTCCTGAACGGTGCTAGATAGGTGGCCGCACTTTCTCTTTCTTTTTACAACTTCTGAATAGAAAGGCAAGGTAAGAAAATGCCCCTTTCAGTGGCTTTTTTTGCAGTTGACAGGACAAGTGCATATACAACTGGTTATCAAACTCAGTAAATAAACAAGCAATCCTAACATTATGTCTCTAGAAGATACTCTCCATCATGCCGTTGTATTGCATCGCATCCGCCTTCGCATCCTCACCGCTCTCCGTTGCCCCAATGAGCCGACACTCACCTTCATCATCGCCTTCTTGAGCAGCTACTCCTTCACCATCTTATTAGTGCCCAACACGTCCCATGTCGCGAGCATCGCAGAATAAGTAGCAGTCCTTGTCATAGACATCAGGGGTTTGCAGGATGAATGGCACAATGCAGGACATAAACTGGAGCACACACATGGAGGGGGTGCGGGACTGGACGCTTGCATTTGAACGATGGAAAATTCCCGCTCGTTGTCGTTGTGGTGCCTGCCGCCGAGGCCAACGTGACTGTGCCGCATGTAGTGTCTTAGAGCAGGCGGAGATTGTGCGCCGCGCTCCCATTGCGCGCCCACGAGCAAAGAGGACCACCTTTGATCATTGAACCCTTGCCAAAGCAAATGGCTCCTGCCCAGGGTCTTTGGTTCTGAAAAAATAAACATAATACCATAAGATAAATTTCTAATGCAAAAGAATGTACAAAATGTTGCATCCAAGAGTTATGATCTATAAGGCATGGTAGCACAATTCTTACATTTATACACGAAACATGGTAAGAGAAATGCCGCATTGTTCATAATATTTACTGCACGGAAGCTAAGCTATGGCCCGTGAACCACAAAAAATATAGAAGACTATTCATGATTTACCTCTAAAACTTGGTGGACAGATAAATTAACACTGGATAGCAACATGACAAGAGACAAAAGTTAGCCAGCCCTTAAACTAATACAGGATAAGAAGTCTAAAATCTATCAGAAAAGGTAGCTATACTGGACAATGGTACACTTGCAACTTCAAAAAAATCGTGGTAAACTTTCGCATAAGGTTCAGAAATGGTGAATTTGGCCACATTTTGTTGGTTATTTGCAGCACACAAGTGGTTAATTTTCTGACATAATATTCGCCGGATTTGTTATTTGTGGTTTGCTAACTTTCTGTTCATACAGTTTTGCTAAACAACATTTAGAGCATATGCCATTGATTTTAGGTGATGATTCATGTGGGTATCTTATTTTTCCTTTTTTTTTCCTTTTTATGTTTGCTAGAGTTACTTAGATGAGTAATAACTAGGGCGCATTTAGATATGCTATAGACAGACTCATATTCATACTTTACTAATTATCATCTGCATAAAAAGAAGTTAAGTCTTATCTAATTCCTTGATTACATGATCCACACGTCCATATTCTTGTTTTCGCTGCGTTGCATTGCTTGTGGTTTTTCCGTGCCATACCGCCAGGGCGCACCTATGTTAACGAGATTATGTCTTGCTTGAAGGGAACCCTCACGTGAAGGGAAGCCCGAGACGGGCCAACCCAGGCGCACGCAAGGCCCAAGCCTTGTTTTTTTCCATGGTTTTTTTTTCATTTTTGCTTTATTTTTTATTTTTGTTTATTCTTTCAAATATTCTAAATATATATATGACGAAAAATACTCTACATAAAATTTTGAAAATATTAACAAAGAATTAAAAAAAGTTAAATGTGTATGTATTATCATATATACAAAATATGTATTTAAAAAAATTAATCAAGCATTTGAAAAATGTTTAACAATTATATGGAAAATTATAAATGTGTATACACAAATGTTGACACTGTATTAAAAAGTGATGAATTTTTTTGATCATTTATATAAATATGTGGATCAAGCATTTGATAAACTAGATGATCCCCTGCGCGTTGCTGCGGGAATTTGTGGTAGCAATATGCATCCTAAATGTTTATGTATTGAGTAATAGTAGTTAAAATCAAAATGTGATAGTTCCCCTATAAAAAAGTGAATATTGTAACTACATAAAGTTTGTTATGTTTGCATGAATAACTCATTGTTCAATTGTAAACATAACAACTTGTAAGAGGTGTGCTTGTGGTTTGTGCCCTCTTCAGTAAAATGTGTGGAGATCTGTCATTACATTTTTAATGCAATCATCTGTTACAGCCGGGTAAGCATATGCTTCGGGTTGTTTCATAGGATTCTCAATTTCACCAGTGAACAAACTTTAGTATAGAGGTGTAGAAGTATCACGTGCCTATTACTTTATTGTGAGTGTTGAATTCATCCCCTCTATACCAACCATTAGTATTCAAGTGCAGAAACTTGCTTGGAGGGCAAAGAGTGTACATGATGTGATAGTGACTACTTGCGGCTGGAATTTTGTCTATTTTGGGCCTAGCCTAATAACAGTTTCAGAAATTCCTAATAAATCCTAGAGGCCCACGCAGCCCATTTATGCAAGGCAAGAGGTGGAACAAAAGTTTAGTCCCACATTGCTAGTTTAGAGGGAGTTGGACCTCTTTATAAGGGAGGTTCTTTCCCCACATGTATGAGTATGAGAACAAGAGGAACATCCACGCGCGCTCCTCCTCCTCCGCCCGCCTCGCCACGCCTCGCCTCGCCTCGCCTCGTCACGACGCGCCGCGCCGCGGGTTGCGGGAATGAGCCGAGGCCGCTGCCTGTTCGCTTCGTCTCCCTTCGTTGCTTCACCTCCCGCCGCAGCCTCTTTGCGTCCTACTGGCTTCTTCATCACGGACTCCGACGACTACTTCCCCGATGTCCACGACCTCCTCGACGACATGGCAGGCGAGGACACCGACCCCAAGTCCAGCGCTTCTGCTGCTACTGTCCCGTACGTGTTAGACTCTATTTCATATATGCAACTTGCTGTACTAGCTGCTCTAGATGTGTTCGGTTATAGTCCATATATGAAGATGTTGTTTACCTTCTCTTTGTCAAATCGCATGGCTTGTTTTGTCATTGTTATATTAGTCATGCTTTATCTAATATTTCTGCTAATAAAATCATTTGGTAAATTGCTCATATTTCCAACAATCCAAAAACCTTGTAATAGGCGATTTACCCCAAGTGGTTTTGCTGCTTCCATGAGACCTCCTATGTTTGAGGGTATCCACTATAAGAGATGGCGCGTGAGAGCAGTCTTATGGTTTCAAACCATGAGTTGCTATGACGCCACTCTCGGCAAACCTGAAGGGGAGCTTGATGCTCAACAGGCACAAGCCTTTCAGAAAATGGATACTCTATTTAAGGCTGCTCTCTTGAGTGTTCTTGGTGAGAACATAGTTGATGCTTATGCATCAATTGATAATGGAAAAGATATATGGGATGCACTCGAGGCCAAGTTTGGGGTCTCGGATGCTGGCACTAAGCTGTACATCATGGAGAAATTCTATGATTACAGGATGACTAAAGAGCGCTCCGTGGTTGAGCAAGCTCATGAGATAAAGTCATTTGCTAGAGAACTTGAGCACTTCGGTTGTATGCTACCGGACAAGTTTGTTGCCGGAGGTATCATCACTAAGCTTCCTCCTTCATGGAGGAACTTTGCTACCTTGCTGAAGCATAAGAGGCAGGAGTTTTCCGTCCCGGATCTCATTGGCACTCTTGACGTGGAAGAAAAGGCGAGAGTAAGGACACACGTGCTCGAGGTATTGAGGGAGGATCTAGTGCCAATGTGGTACAGAAGCAGAACTTCCAGTCCCACAAGTTTAAGAACAAGGGCAAGTTTGATGGTAAAGCAAAGTTTGATGGGAAGAACAAGGCTGTGCAACACACGAACTTCAAGAAGAAGAATGACAAGAAGAAAGGTGCTTGTCATGTGTGTGGGGATCTTGATCATTGGGCTCCTAGTTACCCTAATCGCTATGACAAGCGTCATCCTGAGAAAGGCGGCAAGACTGTTAATGTTGTCATTGGAGACATTGACATGAAGGATGCTGGGTATGGTATATTTCCCACTATTCTTTCAGTATGTCATTCTCCTGACTGGTTGATTGACACGGGTGCTAATGTGCATGTATGCAGTGATATTTCCATGTTTTCGTCTTATCAGACCGCAGGGACTTCAACCGTGCTGATGGGCAACGGTTCAAGTGCTTCTATTCGTGGTGTTGGCACGGTCGATCTGAAGTTTACTTCGGGGAAGATCGTGCGACTGAAGAACATGCATTATGTCCCCTCCGTCAATAAAAATCTTGTTAGCGGATCTCTTCTGTGTAGAGATGGCTAAAAGCTTGTCTTTGAGTCGAATAAATTTTTAATATCCAAGTATGGAACCTTTGTTGGTAAAGGCTATGAGTCAGGAGGCTTGTTTCGTTTATCCTTATCAGGCGTTTGCAATAAAGTTGTTAATCATATTTGCAACAATAGTAAATCCAATGTGTGGCATTCACGTCTTTGTCATGTTAACTTTGGTTGCATGTCGCGACTAGCGAAGTTGAACTTAATCCCTAGTTTCACCACCGTCAAGGGATCTAAGTGTCAAGTGTGTGTGCAAGCCAAGCAACCTCGTAAGTCTCACACGACTGCGGAAATAAGAAATCTTGCACCACTAGAGCTCATACATTCAGATCTATGTGAAATGAATGGTGTGTTGACAAAAGGTGGAAATAAATATTTCATGACGTTAATTGATGACTCCACTAGATACTGCCGTGTGTATCTTCTGAAATCTAAGGATGAGGCTTTGAACTTTTTCAAGATCTATAAATTTGAAGTGGAAAACCAACTTGATCGAAAAATCAAGAGGCTTAGGTCCGACCGTGGTGGAGAGTAATTTTCCAATGAATTTGATGCTTTTTATGCGGAACATGGTATAATCCATGAGAGGACGCCTCCCTATTCACCTCAGTCAAATGGGGTGGCCAAAAGAAAGAACCGTACTCTAACAGATTTGGTTAACGCCATGTTAGACACTTCGGGTCTCTCCAAGGCATGGTGGGGGGAGGCGATATTGACTGCATGTCATGTACTAAACCGAGTTCCCACAAAGAACAAAGAGATAACTCCATTCGAGGAATGGGAGAAGAAAAGGTTAAAACTCTCTTATCTACGAACATGGGGTTGTTTGGCGAAAGTCAATGTTCCAATTCCAAAGAAGCGGAATCTTGGACCAAAGACTGTGGATTGTGTTTTCCTGGCATATGCTTTTCATAGCATTGGCTATAGATTCTTGGTTGTAAAATCTGAGATACCTGACACATATGTCGGTACGATCATGGAGTCGAATGATGCGACTTTATTTGAAGATATCTTTCCCATGAAGGATATGGCTACCTCATATAATCAGGAGATGCCTAGTTCATCGAATCAGGAACCAGTTACAATTACCGAACCTGCCATTTCGATGGAACACTTTGAAAGTCCTGTGGAGGAGAACAATGAAGTTCCTACTAGGAGCAAGAGATAGAGGACTGCAAAGTCTTTTGGTGGTGATTTTCTTGTGTATCTCATAGATGACACTCCCAGTTCTATTTCAGAGGCCTATGCATCTCAAGATGCTGACTACTGGAAGGAAGCGGTTCGTAGCGAGATGGATTCCATCTTGGCGAATGAAACCTGGGAGATAATTGATCGTCCTTATGGGTGCAAACCTATAGGATGCAAATGGGTATTCAAGAAGAAGTTTAGGCCTGATGGTACTATTGAAAAGTACAAGGCTCGGCTCGTGGCTAAGGGTTATACCCAAAAGGAAGGTGAATACTTCTTTGATACTTACTCACCTGTGGCTCGACTGACCACTATTCGAGTTCTACTTTCAATAGCTGCCTCGCATGGTCTTCTCGTTCATCAAATGGATGTTAAGACCGCTTTCCTAAATGGAGAGTTGGACGAGGAAATTTATATGGAACAACCAGATGGGTTTGTACTAGATGGTCAGGAAGGGAAAGTGTGCAAGTTGCTGAAGTCTTTGTACGGACTTAAGCAAGCACCCAAATAGTGGCATGATAAGTTTGAAAGAACTTTAACAGCTGCAGGCTTTGTTGTGAACGAAGCTGACAAATGTGTGTACTATCGCCATGGTGGGGGCGAGGGAGTTATCCCGTGCTTGTATATTGATGACATACTGATTTTCAGAACAAATCTGAATGTTATTAAGGAGGTCAAGGATTTCCTATCTCGTTGTTTTGAGATGAAGGATTTAGAAGTGGCTGATGCCATTCTGAACATCACGTTGTTGAAAGACGATGATGGTGGGATTACATTGCTTCAATCTCACTACGGGGAAAAGATCTTGAGTCGCTTTGGTTATAGTGACTGCAAGCCCTCTCCAACACCATATGATACGAGTGTGTTACTTCAAAAGAATCGAAGAATTGCTAGAGATCAATTGAAATATTCTCAGATTATTGGCTCGCTTATGTACTTAGCAAGTGCTACAAGACCTGACATCTCTTTTGCTGTTAGCAAACTGAGTCGGTTTGTCTCAAAACTAGGAGATGTGCATTGGAAAGGTCTAGAGAAAGTTTTGCGTTATCTGAAAGGCACTGCAAATTATGGAATTCACTACACCGGGCATCCAAAGGTGCTTGAATGGTATAGTGACTCAAACTGGACCTCAGATGCTGATGAGATAAAGGCCACGAGCGGTTATGTATTCACTCATGGAGGTGGCGCTGTTTCTTGGAAGTCTTGCAAGCAGACCATCTTAACGAGGTCAATAATGGAAGCAGAACTCACATCACTAGATACAGCTACGGTCGAAGCAGATTGGCTTCGTCGGCTCTTGAATGACTTATCGGTTGTTGAGAAACATGTACCGGGTATCCTTATGAACTGCGACAATCAAACTGTAATCACGAAAGTGAGCAGCTCAAAGGATAACATGAAGTCATCAAGACACGTTCAGAGAAGGTTAAAATCTGTCAGGAAAATGAAAAACTCCGGAGTTATTGCATTGGATTATATCCAAACGTCTAAAAATCTGGCAGATCCTTTTACTAAGGTTCTATCACGTAATGTGATAGATAATGCATCGAGGGAGATGGGTATGAGACCCACAATATGAGTTGTTCACAGTGGTAATCTATTCTTTGTGATCGGAGATCCCGTGAATTAGATGTGAAAGACAAGCTGTTGGTCAACTGAGACGAGAGTATCCTTACTATTCATAATACCACTCCATGAAGATGCAATACTCTCCTAATCTGCATGGCAGGTTGATGTATATCTTAATGTGTTCTAAGTGACTTATTTAAGCAGAGATGTTATCCTGGAGAACATCTTTTGAAGAACACACATATATGAGTCTGATTATCAAAGGTCGCGATCTATGAGAGTAGGGTTCTCTCTAGTAAACTCATAAAAGGTCACAGAGTATGACGCATAAGCTCCACCCGCGGGGAAGACCCACGGTAGCCACATATCGGTCAAGGCTTTATGTGAAGTTAGATTCGCAGAAAACTTGCAATTCAAGGCACAATCCACTGTTCAAGTTGCTTACTAGTGTAGCATAGAGTTCTAGGTGGAAGTTCAACTTAACAGTCTTCACTACAGTACCGGTATATAAAACAGTGTTTTGGAAGCAAAGGCAAATTTTTGTGTGCCTCTGGGATCTGGTGGGGGATTGCTAGAATTTTGTCTATTTTGGGCCTAGCCCAATAGCAGTTTCAGAAATTCCTAATAAATCCTAGAGGCCCACGCATCCCATTTGTGCAAGGCAAGAGGTGGAACAAAAGTTTAGTCCCACATTGCTAGTTTAGAGGGAGTTGGACCTCTTTATAAGGGAGGTTCTTTCCCCACATGTATTAGCATGAGAACAAGAGGGACATCCACGCACGCTCCTCCTCCGCCGCCCGCCGCGCCGCGCCGCGCCGCGCCGCGCCGCGTGTTGCGGAAATGAGCCGAGCCGATGTCTAAATTTTTGCCACGCACGACGGGTATACGAAAGGTCGCGTGGGAGTTGAAACGTTTTCTTTAGTGGACACTGAATTCGAACGGCGTGCCTCTTCGGCCGCTGCCTGTTCGCTTCGTCTCCCTTCGTTACTTCACCTCCCCCCGCAGCCTCTTCGCGTCCTTCTCCTGTGCCTATATAAGAGAGGTCGCTCCTCTCCAGAGAGACACAACAGAAGCTCCTCTTCCTCTCGCCACAAAGTTCCAACCACTGCGCTGCTGCTACGTTCTTCTCCATCCCGTTTTGCGGCGTGCACCGCAGGTCGGGACAGTAGGTCTCCAAAATCGCACCTTTTGAGTTATGTACGGGAGAAGGGTGATAAGGTTTTCGGGGAGCGCTCCGCGTGACTACTGGCTTCTTCATCACGGACTCCGACGACTACTTCCCCGACGACGACTTCTTCCCCGACGTCCACGACCTCCTCGATGACATGGCAGGCGAGGACACCGACCTGAAGTCCAGCGCTTCTGCTGCTACTGTCCCGTACGTGTTATTTTCCTTTCTGTTAGAGGTCTTGCTGCAGTTCCTTGTTCTAGTATTTGCCCTACATATGTTAGACTCTATTTCATATATGCAACTTGCTATACTAGCTGCTCTAGATGTGTTCAGTCACAATCCATATATGAAGATGTTGTTTACCTTCTCTTTGTCAAATCGCATGGCTTGTTTTGTCACTGTTATATTAGTCATGCTTTATCTAATATTTCTGCTAATAAAATCATTTGGTAAATTGCTCATATTTCCAACACTTGCAGTCATTATGTCAAGCATATTTGAAATATGAAATGTAGCAAGTAGCAATAGCTAACTCAAGACAATATTCTAGGAAAATAAGCCTATAGGGGAGTAAAGTTCTTGCAATCAGAAATCTATAATACCTAAATAGTTTATTCCCACTAATCTATTTCTCTTGACATGCAAGCTATCCACGTCAACAGCCTAACCACATCAGCGTTTCACTACACTGTCGTGCGTCCACATCATCATCTTGCTTGCACCATCCTACAGGTTCCCTTCCACGACTGATTTATTGCCAGTACTGGTCTACGACGCCGCATCATCCGAGTGCTGAGGCCCACACCTTGCCGTCTGATCCCCTTCCCTTGAGTGACACACCTTCCCGTCCTATCCCCTCCCCGTACGATATTGGCAACCACTACAACAAAAACGGTTTGTATGGTCGCTTTTTCTGAGACGCTATTTGTCTTCGTCTCTATGCCCAAAAACACTAGCAAGCTAAAGACGCTTCTTAAGACGTTTATGGGGCGTCACAAACTTTTGCTTATAATTGGCCATTTAGAAAATAGGTATATAATTTTAATTAACTTAGAGACGATTTGTGAGATGTTTTATATGCGACTATAATCAAAGATTTTGTACTCAAAAGGCAAATAAAATTGTACTTGTGGTAAAATTCGAATGGATGACCCGAGTAATTGCACGAACAAATTGACCAAGAGGCATTTTGTTATTTGATTGCAACCTTAATCATCACATTCATAATATTCTCCTAAGTAATATTATATTACCTTTCTAATATTCTCATGTTAAAACAAAAACCTTAATCATCTCTCCTTGGAAAAAAATCCTTAATCATCCGAAAGATACAAGGGATTTGATGATTTGCCCTATTATAGTTTGGCACTTGATGATTTGCAACATTTGATTTAGACTTATATATACTTTTCATTAATTTACTGATCATTTGCCCTAAGTGGCGTTTTGCTGAATTTTAATTTATTTAACTTGATAAATCCTGGTGGACTGACCTATATACCCTTTGGTATTTTTGCAATCTACTTTGTACTAATATATGCGGCTCCTGGACTAAAAAAATTGATGTACTATGAGGGTTCGTTCTTAGCGTCGCCGCTGCTCGGCACCTCGGCACCAACCGCCGCTCTCCCGCCACTGTTTGCCCCCAGCCAGAGCTCTCAAGCCGCCAACGGTCGCCACCTATCAGAGATCTGACGCCACCGCCACTCGCCCTTAGCCTCAACTCCTACTTCGCTCCACTCTGCTCCCCCGCCGCTCGATGGCTGTTCCCTCTGGCCAGAGCTCCCCCGAGGCCCCCGCTGCTTCTCCCAGCCAAGTTCCCCAGCCGCCATATGCTGATATCCTCCCTCCAGCCCAAGTTTCCCCGCCACCCGACGCCGGTCTCCCCGCCAGCCCAAGCTCCCCCGTCGCCTGACGCGATGGCGAAGTTAGGGGTCTTCCTGGGAATTCCGGGCAGATCCTATATGACACCCATGTCCGTCCGTTCGTCGCTGCTTCGCTGAAGTGAAGTGAGCGAACAAGGCGCACGGGCCGGCTCACTTTGAGCGAGACCTGGTTTTGGGAACCTTCTAGTAGGTTCCCTAAACCGACTTTTTTCCTTTTGCTAGTTTTTCCATTTTTACTGTTTTTTTTTACCTTTTTGTGTCCATTTTTTTGTTTCTTTTCTTTCATTTTATCCTTTTTTGTTTTACTTTTATACTTTGTTTTCAAGAAAATGGTTCGAATTCCAAATTTTGTTCATGATTTTAAAAATTGTTCATGGATTTATTTATTTTTTCACTTTTTTAAAAAATGTTCAAAATTTCAAAAATGTTCAGCGTATATCACAAAATGTTCAATATATATTTAATATTTGTTTAGTGTATATAAAAAAATTGTTCCATGTGTAGTTAAAAATAGTTCAATGTATATTACAAAAATGTTCAATGTATATTTAAAATTGATGCATCATATATCACAAAAATTTACAATGTGTAGTTAAAAAATTGTTCGGCATATATTCACAAAAAATTCAATGTATATTTGAAATTTATAAAAATTCAACAAATGTTTGGAGTTTCATCCGTGGTCAATAATTATTCACGTTCTTTTTTTGTAAAAATCAAGTTTTAAAATTTTGTTTTAGAAAATGTTATTCATTTCTTGAAGGAATGATTAGAAGACGGATCTACCTCTGTACATAATACCTATCTTTGAGCGTTGTAATTTAACATATGGTCAATCGCTGGTGCAGTGAGGAACAAAGTTGCTATATCGCGGTGGGTCGCGGGTTCTAGTCCATGGAACGCTCCATTTTTTTCGTGGCATTTCTCTTTTTTAGATTCGCTCGTTGGAATGGCCGGCCCTTTTTGCGCTAATCCTTCAGCGTGTGGGTGAGCTCGCTGCCGGCCATTTCTCTTTTTAGGCGTGGACTATGAAAGAGTTTTGGAGTTTTGTGCAAAACAAATACTACATGTAGGTAATGAGTGACTAGGCCGTTGGCCCATGAGCCCAAACACAACCAGGCAGCCACGCTCGTTATCAGACACGAGCGACGTGGCGTCTGGTCAGGCGCGCGAGTCGCCGATCGTGTTTTCCTTCCTCGATTCCAACTTTTCCCCAGCCTAGCGCTAGCTGAAGGCTCTGGCGGCGGCGAGCGATTCTTGGTCCGGCGGCGGCGGCCGGCTCTCTTGCCTCTCCCTTGGTCCCTCCCCTCCCCTCCATCCGGCCATCTCACTCCCCTGCCCTCGCCCTCCGGCGCCCAGCCCTCTCCTCCGCGGCTCCCCCAGGCGCCAGGCCACCAGTCTGCCTCCGGCCTCCCGAGCGCGGCGGCAGCCGGCAGCGCCCTCCAGGCTCCAACCACCGTCCTCGCGCCTCCCCGGCGCGGCGGCAGCAACAGTCCGGCCTCCGTTCCTCAACAGCCACAATGTAGTGCATCTATTCTTTCCCTCCGTTTCTATTTTCTAAACGAATTGAAGATTATTCTGTGATTGCTTGTAAATTTAAATTGAATTTGATTCATTCGCTGCGTATGATCATAAATGATTGCTACTTACTAATTACTATGTGATTCATTTGCTTCTTACTATGGAAATTGAAATGTTTATCCAATGTACATCAGACCCTGACGCCGGTTGCCCTGGCAAAACGCCGCTCCCCGCCAACGCCCCTCTCTCTCAGCTGCCAACCTCGGCAACGAGCTCACCCACACGCCTCTGCTGCCAGAAGATTGCCCGCAGGTTGTTGTTTTCTTTTTTTATATCTCTTCATCATGTGGAACATAGCTCGAATTGAGATGTATCACTTGTGTTTTCCCTTTCTATCTTACTGTGATGCACTGTATTATTGCAATTTGAAAATTGTTGTTAAAAATCGGTGAACCTTTTTGGTTGTTGAATAACAATTGTTGTTAAAAACAGTGGTACTGTTGATTGGATGGCGCTTATTTATGACATAATATTCTTAAGTCGATCTGGTTAGGGGGAACTGCCTATGAATGCCAGAGAAGAATATTCAGCAGTGTGATGCAAAATTTGAATTACCTAAGTTGTGTGTCATCTCTACTTTTCTTGATTTAGCAAAGCGAAACTAGTGGATATTACTTAGATTTTTAGTAACTAGTTACACTAGCTAGCCTTCTGCTGTTTGTCACTTGAATGCAGAAAAAAAATCAAGCATTGGAGACATCCATTTTTTGTCATCGAGGAAAACTTCTTTATGTACTTCACATAAATTCTTCTAGTAAAGACACATCTCGATTTATGTTTTGTAATGTAAGGTGAATGATGTCGGTAAATCATATTATACAATTTGAACCTAAGTATCGAATGCATAGTTTAAAATATTCATATAAACCTATGCTTAATGTAAAAGAGCATATGGAAAATTATAAACTGATCTATTTTGTTTTCATTACTACAGCTAGCAAAGGCTAATGGATCGAGGTTGGATGAGTAAACCAAGATCAACTACTGATTATAAAGAAGGTTTCGAGCAATTTCTATCTTTTGCCTTCCATGATGTTCCACTCGGTGATAAAATTCTCTGTCCCTGTGTAAATTGTGGAAATAAGGCAACACAGAATTACGACGAAGTGAAAACCCACCTAAGATGTGATGGTATTCTTCAGGGTTATACAAAATGGGTTTGCCATGGAGAAGAGTATGATTCACCGTCATTTGCATTTGCTCCCATGTCAAATAACAACAACAATTTTCATATTCCGGGTTTTCCAGTGAATTCTGATGTAGAAGGCAGTAATAGAAGATTGCATGACATTTCTGGGCTCTTAAGTGCCATTTTCCCCATGGCTGGCAGCTTCCAATCACTATCAAGCGCATCTGATGGGGAACTAGATGGTGTTCAGTCTGAATTTGAGAACTTGGAACCTGGTATGGCTGAGAATGTCAATACAACATCTGCAGATGATGATGCAATGAGAGAACAAGACATATACACAAGTTTCCTCGAGGAAGCAAACACAGATTTATACCCTGGATGTGCAACATATTCGAGGTTGTCATTTCTTGTCACTTTATATCACATGAAAGTCTTGCATGGATGGTCACAGGAATCATTCACACAGCTACTTGGTGTATTATCGGTTGCATTTCCTCAGATAAACCTACCCAAGAAATATTATGAGGTGAAAAAAATCATACGCAGATTAGGGCTGGACTATGAGAAAATTCATGCATGCCCAAGAGACTGCATGCTTTTTAGAGGCGAAAGAGCTAACCAGGAGTCTTGCCATGTGTGTGGTGCCTCTCGTTGGGTTACCAATGAAAATGAGAAGAAAGATTCGGCAACTGAATCTAAAAAGAAGAAGAAGAAGAAACCAGCCAAGGTGTTGCGATATTTCCCATTGATTCCAAGGCTCCAAAGGTTATTTGCAACCAAGAAGACATCAACTGACACGCGTTGGCATGATGAGGGTCGTACAAAAGATGGATTGCTGCGATGTCCAGCTGATGGAGAGGCTTGGAAAGATTTTGATGCCAGATATCCTAAATTCGCTCAGGATTCCCGTAATGCGCGGCTAGGTGTTGGGTCTGATGGGTTTAATCCTTTCCGACTCATGAGTGCAAAGCATAGTACTTGGCCAGTGATACTTATTCCATACAACCTACCACCTTGGATCTGCATGAAGCAAACATCTCTAATTTTATCAATGATTATTCCTGGACCAAGTTCCCCTGGCAATGACATTGATGTATATTTGCAGCCATTGGTAGATGAGCTGCAACAACTTTGGAAGGGTGTGGACACTTTTGACTCATGTACTCAGGAGAAATTTTCTCTTCGAGCTGCACTATTGTGGACTTTGAACGATTTTCCAGCATTAGCTTACCTCTATGGGTGGAGCACGAGCGGTAAATATGCTTGCCCGTCTTGTGGTCCTTTCACAAGATCATATTGGCTAAAGAAGAGTAAGAAATTTTGTTATATAGGTCATCGCCGATGGCTACCACAGAATCATGTATTTCGGAGACGAAAGAAGGAGTTTGATAACACCGAAGAGATGGAACTTGCACCTATAACAATGAGTGGTAGCACAACTTTGAGAATGTTGCAGGGCAGAGTGTTTGTCTTAGGAAAAAAAGGTTATTGTGGCAAAGAAAGGGAAAGGGAAAAAGAAGGGCAAAGACAGTGAAAAAGGAACTGAAGGTCCTGAAAAACAGAAGCGTAAAAGAGCGCCTAACAAGAAATCAGGTAACGTCGCACGTAAAACTGAAAAGAAGCCTGAGGATTGTTTCAAAAAGAAGTCGATATTCTTTGATTTGGAATACTGGGAGCACAACAAGTTAAGGCACAATCTAGATGTAATGCATATTGAGAAAAATGTCTTCGAAAATTTAATTGGAACCTTACTAGATATTGATTCTAAAACAAAGGATGGCCTTAATGCACGATTGACTTAGGAGAAATTGGAATTCGATCTAGCCTTCAACCTCATGAAGGTGATAAGGGTAAAACTGAATTGCCGCATGCACCTTTTAATATGTATAAAGAAAAGAAGGAGATTCTTTGTACAGTGGTTAAGAATTGTAGGACACCTGATGGTTGTGCATCAAACTTTTCGAGGTGTGTGAACATGAAATAATTGACATTGATTGGCCTCAAAAGCCACGACTGCGATGTTATTCTACAAGACATCCTTCATGTGGCACTTTTACACTGTTATCCTAGTAAAGATGTCATGATAATAGTTGTTGAGCTGGCTAATTTCTTCAAGAAGCTATGCTCCAAAGTGTTAGATGTCTCTGAGCTTGACAAACTGCAAGAGAGTATTGTGAAGACACTTTGTAATATGGAAAAGGTTTTTCTTCCATTGTTTTTTACTGTCATGGTACATTTAATGGTGCATTTAGTTGAAGAAGCTAAACTTGGTGGCCCGGTGCATTACAGGTGGATGTACCCTCTAGAGAGGTATTCTACTTTGATTGATTTGTTATTTTCCACGGTGCATCTAAGTATGTGGTTTGATTTATTGTTTCCCACTATGCATATAACATTGTTGTTTTATGATGTTCAGATCATTTGTTTGGCTAAAGTCACTTGTGCGCAATAGAGCTTATCCTGAAGGTTCTATTGCTGAAGGATATATTGTTGAAGAATGCTTGATCTTTTGTTCAAGATTTCTAGAAGGAACCACGCGTTTCACAAGAACATCTAGGAACCCTGATCCTTCAGATAATACAAAGGGCATGCACATGTTTGATAGTGTTGGTGAGCCAATTGGAAAGGCTGTCACTATAGGCCAGTTGGACGATCAGCTTCTAGTTCAAGCACATCGATATGTCTTGCGACACTCTGATGAGCTTGATGATCTCCGTAGGTGTGCTTCAATGTTGTCTCCTATTTCTTTTATTTTTCACAAGTTGGAAAAAATCATGATGTTATTTGTCTTATTATTACAGAGAATTTCTAGACCAAGAGAGGAGGAAACCGGGTAACTTAAATTTGACGGATGATGACTATGAGGATTTGATTGGTAGACACTTTGCTGATTGGTTGGAACAAAAGGTATAATTCACCTTTAGCATGTTCCTTCACTATAGTTCCATGTGAACTCAATGTAACCACTCTTACATACAGGTTATACTAGATGATGGACCGGATATCACAGAAAAGATAAGAGCATTAGCCGCAAAACCAAGCAAATGCGGGGTGCGCTATAGTGGCTATATAATTAATGGTTTCAGGTTTCATACTATCAGTCGCGAGACAGGACACGTGACACAAAATAGTGGTGTTGTGAACCTTGCTGAAAATGGCGTGTCCTATTATGGTCGGTTATCTGACATCTTCGAATTGTCATACAAAGATTACAAGGTGGTCTTCTTTAAATGTGATCGGTATGATGTTCACCACAAAGCTGGTATTATAAGAGATGAGTTTGGATTCACTCATGTGAACTTCTCCCGAAAAATACATACAGGGGAGAAGTTAGAGGATGAACCTTTTGTATTTTCTTCCCAAGTGGACCAGGTCTTCTATATCCAAAATCCGAGAAGTGAGAATTGGAATACCATGGTGAAATTCAAACCTCGTGATATTTTTGACATGGGTGGAGAACCATCTTCAGATGAAACAGAGTAGTCTTTGTGTTTTTAGCTTGTTATCTCTAGCTAAGATATAGGTTGAGCAATTGTCATCCATGCTCCTAGGTAGAATTACTCCAACATAATTATTCTAGCTGGGTGGATCTTCTTCGGAATGTATGTTACTTTGTGATGAACGAGCCTATGGTCTTTTTTTTAATGTGTATGTTCCCTTTTGTTATGAATGAGTTGTATGGCTGTCCGTTCTTTGAACAATTTTTTAACTTTCAGTGACAGTACTACTGCTAAATTTTGGAACCTTCTGATAAAGTGTGCTTCAGGTTAATTTGTCCTGATTGGATGCCTCTTTGTGCTAGTTTATAGAAAAGGAAAGTAGTCTAGTCAATATTTCAATAATATTTTGCAAGTGCATGACATCGACTTTGCATGATTAACATCCCAGTTAACCAGAAAAAATTATAGTCAACAAAGATGGAGAAACTGGAAAATCATAAAAATCAAACGCAGTAAGGGATATTTGGTGAAATCATTGAAGTGTTACAGTAACTAGTACATTTCTTTTGTTATTTTTAAAATCCTCGAAACGGCTACATATGGCCGTTGACTTTTATAAAAATTTAAAATTTTGGGGGAAAATCAAATTTGAAAATGTTTGCGATCTTGAAGAAAAACATGAATTTGAAAAGGATTCACGCCTTCTGAAAATGTTCATGAATTTGAAAAAACTTCACCAATTCAAATAAATATAATCACGAACTAAAAAAAATCAATTTAAAAAATATTCATGACCTTTAAAAACTTTGAGTATTTGAAAAAGTTTCGTGAATTGGAAAATGGTTTATGGTTTCAAAGATTTTTTGCAAAAAAATGATTTTTTCACAAATTAGGGAACAATCCACAAATTCCAGAAATGTTTGTGAACTTGAAATTATTGTGAATTTAAAAAATGTTCACGGTTTGAAAAAAATATTCATGAATTAAAAAAATTGGGAATTCTAAACAAAAGTTCACAAATTTGGAAGAACCTCAAGAATTTGAAAAATAAGAAAGAAGGGAAATAAAAAAATAGAAAGGAAAAATAAATAAAAATTAAAACAAAAGGTTAAAAATAAAAAATAAAGGAAAAAAAGGAAAACCCAGGAAAACATAGTAAAACCCGGCCGAAATAAACCTAAACAAGATAAAGATAACCGACTTTAAAAAGCTAACAAAGCTTCTAGATGCTTCCTAGAACCCAAGCAAGGAAGCTTTTGGGGGCCTCGAAACCAGGGAGCAAGAGAGAGGTTCGCGCTTGTGCTTTAATTGGGCCGGTTATTTGTAACAAAAACAGCATGTCGCGAGATGCTGCAACCGGCTACGCCGAGAGCTGGAAATGGTGACGGTGGCCCTACCGGATGCTCGAGCTAGCCACACGGTTTGCTGGAATCGGTGTGGCAGGTTTATTTCGGACCAACTGCATTTTTTGCTCCAACCGGAGTTGGGTATGGACTACGACCGGAGGCATGAGATGCTGGAAATGAGTGGCGGCGCGGTGCTTCAAGTGAGGTACTACGTTGATCACTCCTACAAGGATAAATGAACACGGGGACTGAGAAGCCTACTCCGGTCGATGTGCCACATTGAAGCAGTGTCGGTCTGTCTGCCCTGGCTATTTAAGTACGACGCAAACGCCGGCCAACATACATGTTGAGGAGGAGCCCCTCTCCTATGATGAAACTGTCGAGACCAAACTAGACGTCGCATTAAAAAGGAGCCACCCCCTCACGCAACACGTTTGACTGTTTCGACCAACTGGCATCACCACCGCGCCGCAACTGGCGTGACAAGGTCGTGAAGGAGGAGGAGCCCTCCCGGACGCCTCCTCCATTACCTCTACATGGAGAAGACACATCATCACCCAACACCCTGACGTCGGCCAAGAGGATGGCACAGGAGAAGGAGCGGCAGGAGTGGCGCAATGCTGGGCCACGTTTGCCACATCAGACGTCGGCACCGCAGAGATGCCGACGCCGCAACAATGACCAGCTGGTCTAGATCGGCTTGGAGGAGTCGCTGTGCGCCGCCACCCCTGTCGCCGACAAGGGCTAGGTGAAGGGATGACACGTCGGGGCGGCGTCCGCAGTCGACACAGCATCGCGCGGAGGAGGGGCAAGCCCAACTTCGATCTACCACTGCCTTTATTATTTTCATTAAGCTATATCAAAAATACTTGGAACATATATTACCCAATGAAGTTTCATATTTTTTCAGAAAAGAACAAAGCATACAGATTTATCCAATAAATGATACACCTAAAAAAATTGGCGCTAGAATGTTTTATTTACCGTGGGAAAGACTTCCCACGTCTCTCCTATTTCCCCCCCTCCATCTTCTCCACCTCCCCATTATCCAACCTCCCCCAATGTGCCTCCATTCCCGCACACCGCGCGGTGGCAGCCTCCGTCGCTAGCTCCGCCCGCCGACGACTCCCTTCTTCCTCCATCAACAAGGTCGCTAGTTGGAACCTCGTCGGCGTTCGTCGTCCTCACCATCACGAAGCCGCGCTCCTCCCGACTTCGTCCTCACATCCACGAAGCCGCATCCGTGCCGATCTCTCAGCCTTGACACAAAGCTGCGCCTGTCCATCCTGTACACCGCCCACCAAGCAGCTCTTGCCTCCATCTAGCATCTTCAGCATCCACCACGTCAAGCAGGTGATCCCTCCATACATTCAGAGAAGTATGCTTCAGTAGTACAGTAGGTAAGGTAACCCACTAGTATGCACTCTAATTGTTTATTGAATTGCTTGCTTGCCTATAAATCAATTCCTTTTTAGGTAAAAGAGTTGCAGTTGTTCTTTTTACAGTATCAGACAAGATGACTACAGATTTTCAACCTTACAGACTGAACACTAGTCATAAGCAGGCACTGTCAGTGTCATGCACAATGAATTAGCCAAGTGACTTTATACTCTGAGAGCTTGAGTAGACAAGCCTTGGTAAAGTAGTTACAAACTCGGATCCAAATTTGAGCCTAATCCATGAGAACATTTTGTTATGATGGCTAAACACACAAACCATTTGCTAAAATCCTCTCTAACCATAGCAAGGCGTTCATGTTAATCACCTAGACCGACTTGCTGTTAATAGCAAGTTTATACAAACATGTACTGTACATGAAGGATGGAGTTAGTTAAATGCCATTGACACTCAAGGTCAGATATAGGACTTAGAACCCAGCAACCTGATTCCTTTACTTTATGCATGCATACAACGAGATATCCCTATACTACTGAAGCATACTTCTCTGAATTTGGTACAGAGAAGTATGTGTACATACTAGTGGGTTACCTACTGTACTACTAAATTATACTTCTCTGAATATATCCTCATCCCAAAATAATTGTAAACTTCCAAGCTACTTCTACTCATGATAAAAAGTACAGTATGTTATGTAAACTAAGTGTCCATATGCTTAGTATTTTATAAATTTGGTTCCAAGAAATTTGTGAAATCATATGCAGGACCTTGACATATGCTTTGATGCTTGACCTTAACATATGATTTTAACATTGTTTGGTAAAGATATCATGTCGACGATACCTCGACGGCTTCGAAGCCTAAACATCCCAGAGCAAGCTTCTGAAAGTGTACAACCAGATGAAGAAAATTTACAAGGCCCTCCAGAGATTGATGATGTAGTACCAAAAAAGCCTCCTGAATCTACTAGGCAAATTAAAATAATTTGTAAGCTTAATTTTCTTTTTCAAACACATATCTAGTATGATGTATATGGTCCAGTTATATGCCACTGTGATACTCTTGCATGCAGGGCCAAATGGAGATGTGCGACAGATTATAGGGGAATTCCGAGGTAAAAATTTGTCGGAATTACGCGGGGGGAAGATAATTGTGGAGATTGACGGAAGTGGAATTCCAAATGGAAGGTCGGCTGCGATTCTCGGTCAGCATCTTACCTGGCTTGCAGAAAACTCAACATTTGCACCATTGCATATTCCAAGATGGGACAATGAATTGTTTCTACAAAAACATGGGCAGATGATCACAGATGTGGAGGTAAAAAATTTATAACACTGTTCAAGACTGTTCATTTCACATTGCTGATTGTCAATTTTAATATTTGAAGGAGAAATTTATCTACCCCAATGAGACTAGACAACTTACGAGAGACTGGATCCTATTGAATATTAACAAAAAATGGAGAGTGTATAAGTCTCGTTTGAAGAGTAAATATTTCAAGCGTGACAAGAAGTCTTTGGCTGAAATTGTAGCAGCTGTTCCCAAAGGTGTTAATGAACATCAATGGGGTACTCTTGTTGGGTTTTGGTGCCAGGATTCACACATGGTAATGTGTTATATTCTCACACTTAATCTGGTGTACATAACTAGTTTGGTGACATTAATATTGACTATATGTGTTGTTTTCCTAGAAATTATGTGAAAAGAACACCGAGTGTGCAAAGAAGCAGAAGACTCCACATACAACTGGGAGAAAAAGCTATGCTAGGCTCAAAAAAGAGATGGTAAAACTTTTTCTTTCTAAAGATGGATCAGAAAATGTGAAGAAAACTGAACATGTTCTAACAGAAACAAAACATTCTAATTTACTTTGTTGAACAGGAAATTAAGAGCATCGAAAGGTTAGCAAGATTGAACTATGGGATGAAGCTCATAAGCAGAAGAAGGACAGTGAATACAAAAATGTGAATACAAAGATAGGGATGGTATACTTCTACTTGTGATTAAAGTAAAGGTTTTAATTTAAAACTACTTAGTATAATGAGATGTTTGTATTTATTTCAATAGGAGAAACTGGAAGAAAGAAAGAAAGGTAACAACGGGAGCCTTTCATTTAGTGATTATAAAGAAGTATTTAAAAGTGTGCATGGGGAAGAGGCAAAAAAACTTCGAGGGTATTATGGTGATAAGTATTGGAGCGAAATAAAAGTTTCTCAGGGACTGACTTTTGTTCAGCATCCTGAGAAAGAAGGAAATGTTCAATTTAGAGTGCGGGCACTAGGAGATAATGTAGAAAATGTGACAGATGAGTTGGCTATGACCCGTTCATTCCTGAAGAGAAAATTCCCCACAGAGGATTTGAGAAATGAATATGTAACCGCGGGAAGTGATGAAGTTAGTATCTAGACCACACCTCTTTCTGCAAAGATAAAAATATGAGTATTAATATACTGTTGTCCTATTCTTGTTTCAGGTTGATCTCAATGAAAGAGTTGTTGGCAGTGATCTCCCAAATGAATCACATAATGAAGCTGAAGAATATGCTTGATTGAGTGCTATGCAGGTGATGTAATAGTTTCTTCACTAATAAATATTCCACTTCATTCTCATACTTAAACAATTGTTCATCATATGTCGCAGGAACTACATCCTAGTGATTGTGCGCGAACCAAAGAGTGTTACACCGGTTTATCTTTACCACAAGAAAAAATGGTTGCTAAGGTGTGTGCATAAATTTCTGCTTTTTTATACTTGGACCCTGTTTTGATTAAAACAGGCCAGTTTTGAAGAGGTCAATTAAGTGTTTGTGCAAGAGTATGTGTGTGTGCTTGTGTACAAGTTAGTCTAGTGAGAACAAGAGAAAAGTAAAGTGTTTGCACTTCTACTTGTGTGTGAACAAGAGAAAGGCAACTGTACTGAATATAGCTTAAGAAAATCTGAATATAACTGAACATAGTTTGGACATTTCAGAGCATCATACTGGATTTAGTTGAACATAGTTTGAACCCAATTTAGTTGAAAATAGTCTGAACATATTCTCAGCCCAATTTAGTTGAACATAGTCTGACAAAGTCCTAAATCGGAAAGGGAAATAGTACTGAATAGAGCTTACAATCAACGACAGACATGAATTCTCACATGGTTTGACATAAGAACAGACAGCAGCAAATAAGCCATTCATAAGAACAGACAGCAGCAAATAATCCTTTGAATCTTCATTTGCAGCATCTGGATCTTCATTTGCAGCCTCTAGGTCTTCATTTGCATGCTCATTTGAGTTACCTGCAGTGATTGCAAGACAATCAGTAGGTGCAGAACTAGCGACCACCGCCGTTGCCACGCCTCACTGCCTGCCGCCACCGCCCATGAGGGACTCGCCGCTATCGTCGCCGCTCTATTTAGGGTTCATGAATGGGAAAGGGGATTGAGAGAATGTGAGAGTGAGAGTCGACAGGTGCCCGTTTTAGTCAAAAACCAGACCACGTGGTTCTTTTTAGTTAAAACAGGGTCACATCACTGTAAAACCACCTTAAACCATATTAGTGATGAAAAGTATCCGGTTTAGATAGTTGAGGGACTAACTTTTGGTGGTTTTGAAGTTGAGGGACGATTTCTCAACTTTGGGAAGAGTTCGAGGACGAAAAATACTTATCCCTATTAAAAATACCTATGTTTTGTATAAGTTTACTTACAACTGAACTAAACCTCAATTGTAGAAAGCACACATTGAAAAGTTTGATAGGGCCAATCAAGGAAGTGCAGAATCAACTTTGTCGGACAAGCAGATCACTACCCAGGAATTTTATCCTAGTTTTTCTATGAGAACCAAAGAGGGTTACACTGGTTTATCTTTACCACACATGGTTGCTAAGGTGTGTGCGTGGGCATAATTTTTTTACTTCATTATCAACCAATGCCTATGATTGTGTATGTTTATGTCGTACTGGACTGCACCTCAAATGTAGAAGGCACGCATTGAAATGTTTGAAAAGGACAATCAAGGTCGTGCAGAATCAACCAAAGAGGGTTACACCAATGAAGGAAGTGCAGAATTAACTTTGCCGAATAAGCAGATTACTGCCCAGGAATTGCATCCTAGCTTTTCTTCAAGAACCAAAGAGGATTACACTGGTTCATCTTTACCAAACATGGTTTCTAAGGTGTGTCTGTATGCATAAACTTCTGATTCTTTGTCAAACAGTGTCTATGTTTTGTGTATGTTTACTTACAACTAAACTAAACCTCAACTGTAGAAAGCGCACATTGAAAAAATTGATAGGATAAATCAAGGTTGTGCAGAATCAACTTTACTGGACAAGACTAACCAGGAATTGCATCCTAGCAATTGCGCAAGAACCAAAGAGGGTTGCACTAGTTTATTTTCACCACATGAACACACAGTTGCTAAGGTGCGTGTGCATGCGCGCATAAATTTCTGCTATGTTATCAAACTATGTCTATGTTTTCTATAAGTGTACTTACAACTAAACTGAACATCAACTGTAGAAAGCACATGATGGTCCTGAAACAAAGAATGGTCATGCTGAAAATAACAATGCGACCAAGCAAGGTGGTCCTGAACCAAGTGTACAACTTCATCGCATCACTAAGCAGGTATATTATATATATCTGAATGACAATGGTTAGAATAGTTAGTTGGTCTAATTCCATGTGCAATCGTCCCTTTCTGTGTAAAGTGAAATCTTCCATGGTTTGTGATAATGGATGTTTCATTTCTTGAAAAAATATGATAAAATGAAAGTCTTCTTGGTTTCATTGAACCCAAGATGCAAAGATAAGTTTGTGGCCAATGGAACTTTAGTGAGTAGAGATATGACATACGTGGTTGGAGGAAACATGCTTGGAGAGCAATATGTAGCGGTCTCTGTTTGTGCTGTTTCAAAACTTGGAGATCAGACAGTAGTTAGACCATATGGAAAATTGCAAACAGTAAGGGATGCTATTGGTCATGTTATTGCGTGGCCTCTATCACATGTAAGTGCACTTCCATGCAATCATCATATGCTCCAATGTGCGTGCTTAAGGCTTTTTATTTATGAAGGATCTTTATGATTTTTAGGTTAAAAAACCGAAATTAACCATTCCTACACAACCTCAAAACAAGCCACCAAACACTGGTATGGTACATCATCAAAACACATTTCTTCTCACAATAGTCCTAAAGCTATGTTCTAAATTTTTCTCTGTTATCTTTCTTTTTCAGGGCAGCTCAAGATTTAGAAAAGGAGTGCATTGCAGGAGCCAGGAGCAACTATAGAAGAATTAGTCTTTAGATGGAAAAATATTATGTTTTATATACAGATTTTAGCTTTGTAGGGAAACTTAGTTCAAGTTTGTATTATATCTTCTTAATTATTTGCACATTTTATATGAAGATCTTATTTGATTCAGTTGTGAACCTAAGGTGTTTGTTCCTACTAAATGAAATTGTACGAATGGGATGGTTGTGTATACAATCGGTGATATGGGTGGATCCCTTCATATAATGATATTTGTTGTTTATGAATGCGATTGGTGATATGGGTGGATGTTGTTATATATAATATTTCTTGATCATTCTGCACAAGCATATGGCATGATAAAGTTACTGGATTTGAAATGGCGAAGTACAAATTTGGAATAAATCAAATATTATTTAAATTCAAATTTTACATGGTTAAAGCTTTTGTATATTTAGAGACGAATACAACGTCTATACATAGAGTGTATAGGAAAGGGCCTAGGGCCTATGACAAATCAAATGGCCATGTTAGTAGAGACGCACGAGCGCGCCTAACAGAACGACTCTACATATCAGAGACGCTTTTGAACGTCCAAATATAGCGTGTCATATCTAGAGACGCCTTTGGACGTCCCAATATAGCGTCTCATGCCATGTACAGACGCTTAGACAGCGTGTCTATATGTTTTGAGACGGTCCGTGGGGAGACGCTCCAAAAACGCTTTTCTAAGTCGACTCTACGATTGCCTAGAGATGAAATAACAAGTCTCTAGCTTTGGAATATGACGTCTCTACATGCAGTTTTTGTTGTAGTGAACTGAAGAGGCGGTGATCCCTTAACTCTCCCCTCCGATCTATAAAGGCGCGCGGCCTTATGAACTTCGAGTGGGAAATCAAGAGCCCTTCATATTGGCACTACTCCTCTTCCGGTTGTCTCCGAGTTAGTATATATAGGAGTAGATAGTAGATTTGTGTCTCCGTGCAACACCAAAAATCAAAGCAATCAATCTCCTTCTGTTATCAGGGCTTCCGGCGGCCAAATCTGTCGATCTGTCTACCCCCATCAGGAGTTCTCGGCAGATGAAGAGGGGTGAGGGAGGTGGTGCGCTAGAGCAGAGTGTAGAGTTGTGTCTAGGGTTTCTGTGGTCGTGCATGTCAGGTGGAGGAGGGTGGGCTGCAGAGGAATAAAGCCCCCTGACTCCATCCCTGCCGTGGTCGTGTGAGTTCCGGTGAGGTCGGGTATGCTCCTTCATGGTGCTGCTGCTAGGTATGTGGGGATAATAATCAGATAATGTACATGAGTCCTTTTTTTTTTGCCTTGAGGTGTGTGTGTGTGTGTGTGGGGGGGGGGGGGGGGGGGGGGGGGGGGGGCGGCTGTAGGTGTATGGATTGTGTTGAATCGGCGACGCCGGTAAGTGGCTTCTCATGTTTTCCTCCGATCATTGGGGTGATTGCAGGGGGCAGGGGAGCATGCGGTTGTGGAGAAACAACGGCCATGTTCGTTAACTGGAAAACATCCTCATTTGCTCCCGTAATTCTTGCGGCCAGAAAAAACTATTCATGGTGCTGCTCATGGTCGGAGTGTCCATTTTTTGTCCCTGCTACGACATGCTCACCGGCGACAGCGTAAATTGGCCAGGTGCGGTGCCGCAACCGGGCTGTAAGGTGCATATTTTGAGGGTGCTCTGCGCTAATTGCTTGAACAGCTGTCCTTCGTGGTATGTACCGTATGTGTATGCATCGGTATTGTACGTGCGTGTGGTATTGTCACTCATGGACATGTTGTAATGAAACCGTGCAATACTTTTCTGGAAAAAGAATCTTTGCTGTTATAGCGGATGGTAACCCCTTGATAGAAGAAACATTTTTTTTTTGCAGGTGACAGAAGAAAAAACTAGACTATAGCTTTTGCGTAAAATAAGGAATTACAAAAGTGAACGGAGGGAGTAACAAGTACTCCCTTTGTTCACTTTCATAAGATCTTGCAGACATTCCAGACAATGTGCAAAACATGCCATTTTGAGTTATCTGAAACGACTTACAAAAGTGAACGGAGAGAGTAATACATATTATATGTTTTGACAGCAACTAATTAGAAATTCTGTTTTTTCATGTCCACAATCCTCGATCCTATTTTTGTTCACATTCTTTTATTTTATTATATAGGCCGTCCTGATGTTTTGGACTCATGTGAATCTTTCATATGAAAGTTATTTTGACACATACTACATCGTCGACCATTTGTGGAAACTTCTCACAAAACTAGACTATGGCTTTTGCGTAAAATAAGGAATTATGTTGTTCTTAAATTAAAATTAGTTATCACTAGAGTGATCACCTTCATTTGTAGTCAAGAAGAACTCTCATTAGTACTCCTGGCTGCTGTTCCTTACCTCATGGCTCGCCGTGACCCTGTAATTAAATATTCATGTCTATATGGTAACCACTTTGATCTATATTCGTTACACTAATGGTAGACCTGGCAAACTTTCATTGTTTCATTATTTGCCAGTCGATGAATTTTTATTTTCATGCCACTTTCCATGATATGCACACCCTTCACATCATCAAGCGGCCATACAACCATTTAACTTTTTTACTTAACACTTTCTACCACATACAAGCCCTTCACATCATCAAAAACATGAAAACCCTTCACATCATTAATTTTTTTAATAAGTTCGTTGCTAAAAAATTCCGCAGCAACGTGCGAGGCGTTATCTAGTTAGTATTAGAGACTGGAGACGTTTCTCAAGTAGTTAATAGGCACTCAAGCAGGTTTCAATAAATGGCATTCGGATAAATTTGTGTATAACAGAATCACAATTCAGTACCTAAATTATATAAACACAAAGCATGGACGTCGACAGAACTAAGTGTTGTTGATAGTTGGCCCTGCCTTGTTTGCATAATTAATTACATGATGCATCCATATGGAATACATGGGTAAAGAAAACTCACATGTAGAGAAAAGGCATCTGCCCTGCACACAGATTGACGCCAGATATTTCAAGTAAGGCCAGTACATGGTGTGTACTTGCATCAATTGTGATTCAATAAAGCCAGTGTGGGTGCTTGAGAGGTGAGCCCGTATTTTCATACACAACAGCAACTACCATCGAGGGTTGGGACATACTGCATCAACACCAATTGAGCAAACATGAACAGCATCTTCTGCACCTCCATCTAAATTAGATAGAATGTTGAACCTGGTAGGGAACGCAGTAATTTCAAAAATTTCCTACGCACACGCAAGATCATGGTGATGCATAGCAACGAGAGGGAAGAGTATCGTCTATGTACCCTCGTAGACCGTAAGCGGAAGCGTTATGACAATGCGGTTGATGTAGTCGTACGTCTTCACGATTGACCGATCCTAGTACCGAACGTATGGCACCTCCACGATCTGCACACGTTCAGCTCGGTGACATCCCACGAACTCACGATCCAGTAGAGCTTCGAGCGAGAGTTCCGTCAGCACGACAGCGTGATGACGGTGTTGATGAAGCTACCGACGTAGGGCTTCGCCTAAGCACCGCTACGATATGACCGAAGTGGATTATGGTGGAGGGGGCCACCGCACACGGCTAAAAGATCAATGATCAACTTGTATGTCTATGGGGTGCCCCTGGCCACGTATATAAAGGAGTGGAGGAGGGGGGGAGGGCCGGCCCTCCTATGGCGCGCCCTGGGGAGTCCTACTCCCACCGGCAGTAGGATTCCCCCCTTCCATGTAGTAGGAGTAGGAGAGAAGGAAAGGGAAAAGAGAAGAGAAGGAAGGAGGGGGCGCCGCCCCTCCCCCTAGTTAAATACCCGAATACTCCCAATATACTCCCCGGCGCACAACCTCCTCTCTGTCTTTCCCCTAAAGCCCAATAAGGCCCATATACTCCCCGGCAAATTCCCGTAACTCTCCGGTACTCCGAAAAATACCCGAATAACTCAGAACCTTTCCGATGTCCGAATATAGTGGTCCAATATATCGATCTTTACGTCTTGATCATTTCGAGACTCCTCGTCATGTCCCCAATATCATCCGGGACTCCGAACTACCTTCGGTACATCAAAACACATAAACTCATAATATCGATCGTCGCCGAACGTTAAGCGTGCAGACCCTACGGGTTCGAGAACCATGTAGACATGACCGAGACTCATCTCCGGTCAATAACCAATAGCGGAACCTGGATGCTCATATTGGTTCCTACATATTCTACGAAGATCTTTAGCGGTTAAACCGCATAACAGTATACGTTGTTCCCTTTGTCATCGGTATGTTACTTGCCCGAGATTCGATCGTTGGCATCTCAATACCTATCTCAATCTCATTACCGGCAAGTCTCTTTACTCGTTCCTTAATGCCACATCCCGTGACTAACTCATTAGCTACATTGCTTGCAAGGCTTATTATGATGTACATTATCGAGAGGGCCCAGAGATACCTCTCCGACAATCAAAGTGACAAATCCTAATCTTGATCCATGCCAACTCAACAAACACCATCGGAGACACCTGTAGAGCACCTTTATAATCACCCAGTTACATTGTGACGTTTGGTAGCACACAAAGTGTTCTTCCGGTATTCGGGAGTTGCATGATCTCATAGTTATAGGATCATGTATAGTTATGGAGAAAGCAATAGCAATAAACTAAACGATCATCGTGCTAAGCTAACAGATGGGTCAAGTCAATCACATCATTCTCTAATGATGTGATCTCGTTAATCAAATGACAACTCATATCTATGGTTAGGAAACATAACCATCATTGGTTCAACGAGCTAGTCAAGTAGAGGCATACTAGTGACATTCTGTTTGTCTATGTATTCACACATGTATTAAGTTTCCGGTTAATACAATTCTAGCATGAATAATAAACATTTATCATGATATAAGAAAATATAAATAACAACTTTATTATTGCCTCTAGGGCATATTTCCTTCAGTGTCCCACTTGCACTAGAGTCAACAATCTAGTTCACATCGTCGTGTGACTAACACCCAAAGGGTTTACTAGAGTCAATAATCTAGTTCACATCGCTATGTGATTAAACACTAATAGTTCACATCTTTATGTGATTAGATCAGATCTCCATGTGACTAACACTCAAAAGGTTTACTAGAGTCAATAATCTAGTTCACATCGCTATGTGATTAACACCCAAAGAGTGATCATGTTTTTCTTGTGAGAGAAATTTAGTCAACGGGTCTGCCACATTCAAAGCCGTATGTATTTTGCAATTTTTCTATGTCTACAATGCTTTACACGGAGCTACTTTAGCTAATTGCTCCCACTTTCAATATGTATCTAGATCGAGACTTAGAGTCATCCAGATCGGTGCCAAAGCTTGCATCGATGTAACTCTTTACGATGAACTCTTTGTCACCTCCATAACCGAGAAACATTTCCTTATTCCACTAAGGATATTTTTGACCGTTGTCCAGTGATCCACTCCTGGATCACTATTGTACCCTCTTGCCAAACTTCTGGTGAGGTACACAATAGGTCTGGTACACAACATGACATACTTTATAGAACCTATGACTGAGGCGTAGGGAATGACTTTTCATTCTCTTTCTATTTTCTGCCATGGTCGGGTTTTGAGTCTTTACTCAACTTCACACCTTGCAACACAGGCAAGAACTCCTTCTTTGACTTTTCCATTTGAACTACTTCAAAATCTTGTCAAGGTATGTACTCATTGAAAATATATCAAGCATCTTGATCTATCTCTATAGATCTTGATGCTCAATATGTAAGTAGCTTCACCGAGGTTTTTCTTCGAAAAACTCTTTTCAAACAATCCTTTATGCTTTCCAGAAAATTCTACATTATTTCCGATCAACAATATGTCATTCACATATACTTATCAGAAATGTTGTAGTGCTCCCACTCACTTCGTGGAATCTGGGCCTCAAGCCATTTCGCGGAATATGGGCTCATCATCGCTTCCTCATAGTTCATAGGTTCGTCATGGTCTAGTAACATGACTTCCAGAAAGGATTACCGTACCACTCTGGTGCAGACCATACTCTGGTTGTCCTACAAGGTTCAGTAGTAACTTGATCTGAAGTTTCATGATCATCATCATTAGCTTCCTCACTAATTGGTGTAGAGATCACTAGAACTGATTTCTATGATGAACTACTTTCCAATTGATACGTCTCCGTCGTATCTACTTTTCCAAACAATTTTGCCCTTATTTTGGACTCTAACTTGCATGATTTGAATGGAACTAACCCGGACTGATGCTGTTTTCAGCAGAATTACCATGGTGTTATTTATGTGCAGAAACAAAAGTTCTCGGAATGACCTAAAACTTCACGGAACAACTTTTTGGAAATAATAAAAAATCTTTGCAAAAGAAGAAGGCCAGGGGGCCCACCACCTGTCCACGAGGGTGGGGGGCGCGCCCCGTACCTCGTGGGCCCCCCTAGAGCTCCTCCGACCTCAACTCCAACTCTATATATTTGGTTTCGGGGAGAAAAAAATTAGAGAGAAGAATTCATTGCATTTTACGATACAGAGCCACCGCCAAGCCCTAAAACCTTTCAGGAGGGCTGATCTGGAGTCCGTTCGGGGCTCCGGAGAGGGGGATCCGTCGCCATCATCATCATCTACCATCCTCCATCACCAATTTCATGATGCTCACCGCCGTGTGTGAATAATTACATCGTAGGCTTGCTGGACGGTGATGGGTTGGATAGGATCTATCATGTAACTGAGTTAGTTTTGTTAGGGTTTGATCCCTAGTATCCACTATGTTCTGAGATTGATGTTGCTATGACTTTGCTATGCTGAATGCTTGTCACTAGGGCCCGAGTGCCATGATTTCAGATCTGAACCTATTATGTTTTCATCAATATATGAGAGTTCTTGATCCTATCTTACAAGTCTATAGTCACCTATTATGTGTTATGATCCGTTGACCCCGAAGTGACAATAATCGGGATACTTACCGGTGATGACCGTAGTTTGAGGAGTTCATGTATTCACTATGTGTTAATGCTTTGTTCCGGTACTCTATTAAAAGGAGGCCTTAATATCCCTTAGTTTCTGTTAGGACCCCGCTGCCACGGGAGGGTAGGACAAAAGATGTCATGCAAGTTCTTTTCCATAAGCACGTATGACTATATTCGGAATACATGCCTACATTACATTGATGAACTGGAGCTAGTTCTGTGTCACCCTCGGTTATGATTGTTACATGATGAACCACATCCGGGATAATTCTCCATCACCGATCCATTGCCTACGAGCTTTCCATATATTGTTCTTCACTTATTTACTTTTCCGTTGCTATTGCTATCATCACTACAAAATACCAAAAACATTACTTTTGCTATCGTTACCACTACTATCATATTACTTTGCTACTAAATACTTTGCTGCAGATATTAAGTTTCTAGGTGTGGTTGAATTGACAACTCAGCTGCTAATACTTGAGAATATTCTTTGGCTCCCCTTGTGTTGAATCAATAAATTTGGGTTGAATACTCTACCCTCGAAAACTGTTGCGATCCCCTATACTTGTGGGTTATCAAGACTATTTTCTGGCGCCGTTGCCGGGGAGCATAGCCCTATTCTTTGAGTCACTTGGGATTTGTATCTGCTTATCACTATGAAGAACTTGAAAGATCCAAGAACTAAGATTTATCCCTCAACTACGAGGAGAGGTAAGGAACTGCCATCTAGCTCTGCACTTGATTCACCTTCTGTTTTGAGTAAGCTTGCGACACCTAAACCTGCTTCTGCTATTCGTTCTGATATGTCGCATGTTATTGATGATGGCACTTCTTCTATACATGATACTTATGATGAAACTACTTCTGTGCTTGATACTATTGTGCCACTTGGTGAATTTCTTGATGAACAACTTGCTAGGGCTAGAGAGAATGAAAATATTGAATCTGATAATATTGATGAAAGTGATGATGAAGACTCACCTGTTATTCCCAAGGGTTATATTTTTGATAAAGAAGCTTCTTTAGCTATTTTAGCTTGCAAAGATAGATACGAGCTCAAGAGGTTATTAGCTAAATGGAAGCAGCAATCTCTTAATGCTAGAATGAAACCTGACCCTGCTTTTGCTACTTCACCTATCTTTGTTACTGATAAGGGTTATGAATTCTCTGTTGATCCTGATATAATTACTTTGGTTGAATCTGATCCTTTTCATGGCTATGAATCTGAAACTGTTGTGGCACATCTTACTAAATTAAATGATATAGCCACCCTGTTCACTACTGATGAGAGAACTCGTTACTTTTATATCCTTAAAATATTTCCGTTCTCATTAAAATGTGATGCTAAGATATGGTTTAATTCTCTTGATCCTGGTTGTGTGCGTAGTCCCCAGGATATGATTTATTACTTCTCTGCTAAATATTTCCCTGCTCAAAAGAAACAAGCTGCTTTAAGGGATATATATAATTTTGTGCAAATTGAAGAAGAGAGTCTCCCACAAGCTTGGGGGAGGCTTCTCAAGTTACTTAATGCTTTGCCTGATCATCCTCTTAAGAAAAGTGAAATACTTGATATCTTTTATATTGGACTAACCGATGCCTACAGAGATTACCTGGATAGTTGTGCTGGTTCTGTTTTCAGGGAAAGAACACCGGATGAAGCTGAAATTTTCTATTGAATAATATGTTGACAAATGAAAATAATTGGACACTTCCTAAGCCAGCTCCGGAGCCAATTCCTGAGCCTATTCCTAAACCAACTCCGAAGAAGAGGGGTATTATATTTCTCAGTCCTATTGAAGAAATACATGGCCTTAATTTACCGCCCGTTGAAGAAACATATGATCTTAATCCTTTAACTATTGAAGAAACTCATGGTCTTGATAACCCGACACAGGTAGTAAAGGTAAATTCTCTCTATAGATATGATAAAGCTAAAATCCCATTTACTAAGTTTGCTAGCCCATGCTTAGATGAGTTAGATAAATTTATGGTTAAGCAAGAAGATTTTAATGCTTATTTTAGTAGACAATTGAAATACAATTCAAATATGCTTGAACACTTGGGTGATTATATGGCTAATGTCAAAGGTGAACTTAAACTTATTAGTAAACATGCTTCCATGGTTACCACTCAAGTAGAACAAGTACTTAAAGCTCAAAATGATTTGCTCAATGAATTGAATTGTAAAAATAATGATAATGTTGTTAGAGTTATGACTAGAGGTGGTAAAATGACTCAGGAACCTTTGTATCCTGAAGGCCACCCTAAGAGAATTGAGCAAGATTCTCAAAGAAATAATGTAGATGCACCTAGTCCTTCTAATAGGAAGAAAAAGAAAAATGATAGGACTTTGCATGCTTCTAGTGAACCTGTTATTGAAATACCTGAGAATCCAAATGATATTTCCATTTCTGATGCTGAAACAAAGTCTGGTAATGAACCTGAAACTAGTGATAATGTTAATGATAATGTTCATGATGATGCTCAACCTATTAATGATAATGATATAGAAATTGAACCTGCTGTTGATCTTGATAACCCATAATCAAAGAATCAACGTTATGATAAGAAAGACTTTGTTGCTAGGAAACATGGTAAAGAAAGAGAACCATGGGTTCAAAAACCCATGCCTTTTCCTCCCAAACCATCCAAGAAAAAGGATGATGAGGATTTTGAGCGCTTTGCTGAAATGATTAGACCTATCTTTTTGCGTATGCGATTAACTGATATGCTCAAAATGAATCCTTATGCTAAGTATATGAAAGATATTGTTACTAATAAAAGAAAGATACCGGAAGCTGAAATTTCCACCATGCTTGCTAATTATACTTTTAAGGGTGGAATACCAAAGAAACTTGGAGATCCAGGAGTACCCACTATACCATGCTCCATTAAAAGAAACTATGTTAAAACTGCTTTATGTGATCTTGGAGCCGGTATTAGTGTTATGCCTCTCTCTTTATATCGTAGACTTGATTTGAATAAGTTGACACCTACTGAAATATCTTTGCAAATGGCTGATAAATCAACTGCTATACCTGTCGGTATTTGTGAGGATGTGCCTGTTGTAGTTGCAAACGTTACTATTTTAACAGATTTTGTTATTCTTGATATTCTCGAGGACGATAGTATGTCTATTATTCTTGGAAGACCCTTTTTGAATACTGCAGGGGCTGTTATTGATTGCACTAAAGGCAATGTCACTTTTCATGTTAATGGTAATGAGCATACGGTACACTTTCCGAGGAAACAACCTCAAGTTCATAGTATCAACTCTATTGGAAAAATTCCATCGATTATATTTGGAGGTTTTGAATTTCCTCTTCCTACTATCAAGAAGAAATATGATATTCTTATTATTGGGGATGTGCATATCCCCGTTGAGGTCACATAGTGTTATTCGAAATTTCTCCGGTTCCATGTTATTCGAAATGAGTTCGTTAACAAGACTTGACCAACCTTGTTAGTAGATTCCTTTTGATGATCATGAGATGGATGAAACTAGAAGGCACAACCTGCTGTACCCTCCTTTTACTTTCTGTTATTTATATTAAATAAAATAAAAATAGTATTTTTCTATCTGTTATCTGATTATCCGTGCAATATAAAAATACCCCGAAAATAAAAGTTCTCCAAATGCCCTGAAATTTAAATATGATTTTTTCTGGAATATTTGAGAATATTTAGCACTGAGAACACAACAGGGGGGTCATCCACCTGGCCACGAGGGTGGAGGGCGCGCCCTACCCCCCTGGGCGCCCCCCTGCCTCGTGGGCCCACGGTGGCCGTCCTCCACTTATCCTTTCACCCACACACTCCTTCTTCCTCCCCTAAACACGAATATCCAGCTCAAACCCGAGTCCAAGCTCATTTTGCTGCCATTTTCGATCTCCTTGTTCAAAGCACCTCTCACAAAACTGCTAGGGGAGATTGTTCCTTGGTATGTGACTCCTCCATTGGTCCAATTAGTTTTTGTTCTAGTGCTTTATTCATTGCAAATTTTTGCTGCCTAGGTGACCATGTTCTTGAGCTTGCATGTCAAATTTATATGGTCAAAAGTAGTTTTGATGCATGATATAGGCCCTAGGCACTTGTAGGAGTAGTTGCTATCAATATTATTGAGTTTGGTTTTACTTTTATTTTGAAGTTACTAAAAATTTCAGAAATTTTTCAGAGGAAGAAACATGCTTAGGAAAATGTTCCAAGGTGGTTCTTCAAGGAAGCAAGGACCCAGGTTTGCAATGTGTCATGCTGATGAAGAGCCACCAAGAGATGCTCCAGTGCGTCCTTGTGAGTGGCCTTCTGAAAACTTTATGGATCGAGCGGGAATTAAGGAAGAATTTAACGCATATTTGCGTAACGCTGATCTTGTGAGCATCGAGGAAGAAAAGTGCAGCCAGTATCACTATCTCACTAGTTCCTTTGTGAGGAGGTTTGAATTTTCATCTTCACGTAATTCTCCAACTGTCCTGTTTGATCTTTATGAAATTTCTTACACTATGGACTTAGAGGATTTTACCACTGCTTGCAAACTTCCACAATGGGGTAGTACCAGGGATCCTCGCAAATCTGAATTTAGAGATTTTTTTGCTAGTATAACTGTGGGAGAACTAGAGATATAACACAAGCTTCCATAGGGAGCATTCACTTTCCTACTATAAATTATTTTGCTCTCTTCATAGGTAGATGCATTAATGGTAAAGATGAGGCATGTCACATGCGTGTCCCTGACCTCAGTATTCTTAGGAGTGCTGTGTTAGGAGACAAATCTTATAATTTGGGAGCCATTGTTGCACGTAGGTTGCATCTTAATAGACTTAATGGAGATTTCTTTGGTGGAATTTATGCAACCCGCATAGCTAATTTTCTTGGTATAGCCATACGTGAAGATGATATTGAACTACCTCTTGCTTACCTAGACTTTAATGCTATGGTTCACCACCAGTTTGTCGAGAGGAATGAATCACCTCTCCAGTATCGTTTAATCTTTGACAGACGTCGTGCTGTCCATATTACTCTCCCTGCTCCCACCTTCTTTGATTATCAGGCAAAAGGAAGATATGTTATTACCACAGAGGAGGCAGATGAGTACGAGAGGAGGGCGGAGGCCGCTTGTTGCCACGCTGCAGCTCAGGAGGCGATAGCCGCCGCATCTCAGTACGACCCCAACTTTTACTATGGATATCCGCCAGGCCAGCCGTGGCCATAGACCAATTTAGGCCAAAAGCCTAAGCTTGGGGGAGTACGTATTTCTCACCAACATTACATTTATGTTCACGCACTCATTGCCAGATGTCGGTGCTCACACTTTTTCATTGTATCATCCATGCTAGTTTATTTCCCTTTTTATGCTTTCTTCTTGTGTGTTTGATAAACCTTAAGAAAAACCAAAAAAATTAGTTGTAGCTTTTAATTAGTTTACTTTCCATGCTTGTAGTAGTAATTAAAAAGAAAACCCAAAAATATTTCTTGTTCTTCTTTTACTTGTTGGGAGCTCTCCCGTGTAAATAGTTTTATTTCTTTTCTTTTCTGTGGGGCTCGATAGGAGAAGACCATAATTAAATTGTTGAAGTGGCTCTTATATGCATTATTGTTGATCTGACAAAAGAGCCCATATTGCCTTGTCTTCTCCTATTTATTGAATGCTTGCAGATTCCAGCTTAGTCCAATGCACGTGCACTATTATTATTATCCACATCGTTCGCTCGTGCAAGTGAAAGGCAATAATGATGATTATATGATGAACTTATTGAGATGAGAAAAGCTGGTATGAACTCGACCTCTCTTGTTTTTGTAAATATGATTAGTTCCTGATTCAGCCTATTATGAATAAACATGTTTGCAATGACAACTAGAGATCATAGTTCTTGTGCCATCCTTGATTAGCTAGGAGCTTATAATGGTTTACCTTGCGTGCCAACATGCTACTAAAATGGTTGTGATGTGGTATGATATGGTGGTATCCTCCTTTGAATGATTTAAGTGACTTGACTTGGCGCATGTTCACGCATGTAGTTGAAACAAAATCAACATAGCCTTCATGATATTTATGTTCATGGTGGATTATATCCTACTCATGCTTGCATTCGGTGTTGATTAATTTTAATGCATGTTCATGACTGGTGTCGCTCTCTAGCTAGTCACTTCCCAGTCTTTTGCTAGCCTTCACCTGTACTAAGCGGGAATACTGCTTGTGCATCCAACTAAATAAACCCCAAAGTTATTCCATATGAGTCCACCATACCTACCTACATACGGTATCTACCTGCCATTCCAAGTAAATTTGTATGTGCCAAATTCTAAACCTTCAAATAAATATCCTGTTTTGATGCTCCAATAGCTCATGCATCAACTAGGGCTGTCCGTATCTTCCATGTTAGGCGGGTTATTCTCAAGAGGAGTGGACTCCGCTCCTCACTCACGAGAAAGTGGCTGGTCACCGGGATGTCCATTCCCATGCTTTATGCAAATCAAATCAAAATAATTGCAAACAAAACTCCCCCTAGGACTCTTGTTAGTTGGAGACACTCGTTGTTTCGAGCAAGCCATGGATTGATGCTTGTTGGTGGAAGGGGGAGTATAAACTTTACCATTCTGTTTGGGAACTGCCTATAATGTGTGTATCATGGAAGATATCACCATCTCTTGGTTGTTATGTTGACAATGAAAGTATACCGCTCAAAATATTATTCACCTCTATTTCAAAACCGAGCTCTGGCACCTCTATAAATCCCTGCTTCCCTCTGCGAAGGGCCTATCTATTTACTTTCATGCTGAGTCATCATCCTCTTATTAAAAAGCACCAGTTGGAGAGCACCGCTGTCATTTGCATTCATTACTATTAGTTTACAGTGAGTATGACTTGACTGGATCTCTTTTACCATGAATTACAATGTCTAGTCAGTCCTTGATCTTTAAAGGTGCTCTGCATTTATGTTTTGCGGTCTAAGAAAGGGCTAGCGAGATACCATCTTGTCATATCATATTATGATTGTTTTGAGAAAGTGTTGTCATCCGAGATTTATTATTATTGCTCGCTAGTTGATTATGTCATTGATATGAGTAAACTAGAGACCTAAGCGTTATTGTGAATGTGGTTGGTCATAATCTTTGCCGAAAACTTGAATGCTGGCTTTACAAATTAACAACAACAAGAGCAAACAGAGTTTGTAAAAGTTTTTCTTTATCACTTTCAGTTTATCAACTGAATTTCTTGAGGACAAGCATAGGTTTAAGCTTGGGGGAGTTGATACGTCTCCGTCGTATCTACTTTTACAAACACTTTTGCCCTTGTTTTGGACTCTAACTTGCATGATTTGAATGGAACTAACCTGGACTGACGCGTTCTTCAGCAGAATTACCATGGTGTTATTTATGTGCAGAAACAAAAGTTCTCAGAATGACCTGAAACTTCATGGACAACTTTTCGGAAATAATAAAAAATCCTTGCAAAAGATGAAGGCCAGAGGGCCCACCACCTCTCCACGAGGGTGGGGGGCGCGCCCCCTACCTCGTGGGCCCCCTGGAGCTCCTCCGACCTCAACTCCAACTCTATATATTTGGTTTCGGGGAGAAAAAAATCAGAGAGAAGAATTCATTGCGTTTTACGATACGAAGCCACCGCCAAGCCCTATAACCTCGCGGGAGGGCTGATCTGGAGTCCGTTCGGGGCTCCGGAGAGGGGAATCCGTCGCCATCGTCATCATCAACCATCCTCCATCACCAATTTCATGATGCTCGCCGCCGTGCGTGAGTAATTACATCGTAGGCTTGCTGGACAGTGATGGGTTGGATGGGATCTATCATGTAATCGAGTTAGTTTTGTTAGGGTTTGATCCCTAGTATCCACTATGTTTTGAGATTGATGTTGCTATGACTTTGCTATGCTGAATGCTTGTCACTAGGGCCCGAGTGCCATGATTTCAGATCTAAACCTATTATTTCATCAATATATGAGAGTTCTTGATCCTATCTTGCAAGTCTATAGTCACCTATTATGTGTTATGATCCGTTAACCCCGAAGTGACAATAATCGGGATACTTACCGGTGATGACCGTAGTTTGAGGAGTTCATGTATTCACTATGTGTTAATGCTTTGTTCCGGTACTCTATTAAAAGGAGGCCTTAATATCCCTTAGTTTCCGTTAGGACCCGCTGCCACGGGAGGGTAGGACAAAAGATGTCATGCAAGTTCTTTTCCATAAGCACGTATGACTATATTTGGAATACATGCCTACATTACATTGATGAACTGGAGCTAGTTCTGTGTCACCCTAGGTTATGATTGTTACATGATGAACCACATCCGGCATAATTCTCCATCACCGATCCATTGCCTACGAGCTTTCCATATATTGTTCTTCGCTTATTTGCTTTTCCGTTGCTATTGCTATCATCACTACAAAATACCAAAAATGTTACTTTTGCTATCGTTACCTTTTGCTATCGTTAGCACTACTATCATATTACTTTTCTACTAAATACTTTGCTGCAGATATTAAGTTTCCAGGTGTGGTTGAATTGACAACTCAACTGCTAATACTTGAGAATATTCTTTGGCTCCCCTTGTGTTGAATCAATAAATTTGGGTTGAATACTCTACCCTCAAAAACTATTGCGATCCCCTATACTTGTGGGTTATCACCAATTCGGGAGAAGGTATAATTACCTTATCAGTTCTACTTTCCTCCCACTCACTTCTTTCAAGAGAAACTCCTTCTCTAGAAAGGATCCATTCTTAGCAACAAAATATCTTACCTTCGGATCTGTGATAGAAGGTGTACCCAACTGTCTCCTTTGGGTATCCTATGAAGACACACTACTCCGATTTGGGTTCGAGCTTATCAATTTGAAACTTTTTCACATAAGCATCACAACCCCAAACTTTTAAGAAATGACAACTTTGGTTTCTTGCCAAACCCTAGTTCATACGGTGTCATCTCAATGGATTTAGATGGTGCCCTATTTAACGTGAATGCAGTTGTCTCTAATGCATAACCCCAAAACGATAGCGGTAAATCAGTAAGAGACATCATAGATCGCACCATATCTAGTAAAGTGCGATTACGGCATTCAGACACACCATTACACTGTGGTGTTCCAGGTGGCGTGAGTTGCAAAACTATTCCGCATTATTTCAAATGAAGACCAGACTCGTAACTAAAATATTCTCCTCTACGATCAGATCGTAGAAACTTTATTTTCTTGTTACGATGATTTTCCACTTCACTCTAAAATTCTTTGAATTTTTCAAATGTTTCAGACTTATGTTTCATCAAGTAGATATACCCATATCTGCTCAAATCATCTGTGAAGGTCAGAAAATAACGATACCCACCATGAGCCTCAACACTCATCGGACCCCATACATTAGTATGTATTATTTCCAATAAGTCAGTTGCTCGCTCCATTGTTCTGGAGAACAGAGTCTTAGTCATCTTGCCCATGAGGCATGGTTCGCAAGCATTAAGTGATTCATAATCAAGTGATTCCAAAAACCCATCAGCATGGAGTTTCTTCATGCGCTTTACACCAATATGACCTAAATGGCGGTGCCACAAATAAGTTGCACTATCATTATTAACTTTGCATCTTTTGGCTTCAATATTATAAATATGTGTATCACTACGATCGAGATTCAATAAACCATTCACCTTGGGTGTATGACCACAGAAGGTTTTATTCATGTAAACAAAATAACAATTATTCTTTGACTTAAATGAATAACCGTATTGCAATAAACATCATCCAATCATATTATGCTCAACGCAAACACCAAATAATATTTATTTTAGGTTCAACACTAATCCCGAAGGTAAAGGGAGTGTGCGATGGTGATCTTATCAACCTTGGAATTACTTCCAACACACATTGTCACCTCGCCCTCAACTAGTCTTTGTTTATTTTGCAACTTCCATTTCAAGTTACTACTTTTAGCAACTGAACCAGTATCAAATACCGAGGGGTTTGCTATAAACACTAGTAAAGTATACATCAATAACATGTACATCAAATATACCTTTGTTCACTTTGCCATCCTTCTTATCCGCCAAGTATCTAGGGTAGTTCCACTTCTAGTGACGATTTCCTTTGCAGCAGAAGCACTCAGTTTGAGGCTTGGGTCTAGCTTTGGGCTTCTTCATGGGAGTGGCAACTTGCTTGCCATTACTCTTGAAGTTCCCTTTCTTTCCCTTGCCATTTTACTTGAAACTAGTGGTCTTGTCAACCATCAACACTTGATGCATGCTTTTCTTGATTTCTACCTTCGTCGATTTCAGCATCATGAATAGCTTGGGAATCGTTTCCGTTATCCCTTGCATATTATAGTTCATCACGAAGTTCTAGTAACTTGGTGATAGTGACTAGAGAACTCTGTCGATCACTATCTTATCTGGAAGATTAACTACCGCTTGATTCAAGTGATTGTAGTACTCAGACAAATCTGAGCACATGCTCACTGGTTGAGCTATTCTCCTCCATCTTATAGGCAAAGTACTCGTCAGAGGTCTGATACCTCTCGACTCGGGCATGAGTCTGAAATACCAATTTTAGCTCTTGGAACATCTTATATGCTCCGTGGCATTCAAAATGTTTTGACGTCCCGGTTCTAAGCCGTAAAGCATGGTGCACTAAACTATCAAGTAGTCATCATACCGAGCTTTGTCAAATGTTCATAACGTCTGTATCTACTCCTGCAATAGGTCTGTCACCTAGCGGTGCATCAAGGACATAATACTTCTATGCAGCAATGAGGATAACCCTCAGATCACGGAGCTAGTCCGCATCATTGCTACTAATATCTTTCAACTTATTTTCCTCTAGGAACACATCAAAAATAAACGGGGAGATACATCACAAGCTATTGATCTATAACATAGATATGCAAATACTATCAGGACTAAGTTCATGATAAATTAAAATTCAATTAATTATATTACTTAAGAACTCCCACTTAGATAGACATCCCTCTAATCATCTAAGTGAGTACGTGATCCATATCAACTAAACCATGTCTGATCATCACGTGAGATGGAGTAGTTTTCAATGGTGAAGATCACTATGTTGATCATATCTACTATATGATTCATGCTCGACCTTTCGGTCTCAGTGTTCCGAGGCCATGTCTGCATATGCTAGGCTCGTCAAGTTTAACCCGAGTATTTCTGCGTGTGCAAAACTGGCTTGCACTCGTTGTATGTGAACGTAGAGCTTATCACACCGATCATCACGTGGTGTCTCGGCACGATGAACTTTGGCAACGGTGCATACTCAGGGAGAACACCTGTACCTTGAAATTTAGTGAGAGATCATCTTATAATGCTACCGTCGAACTAAGCAAAATAAGATGCATAAAGGATAAACATCACATGCAATCAAAATATGTGACATGATATGGCCATGATCATCTTGCGCCTTTGATCTCCATCTCCAAAGTACCGTCATGATCTCTATCGTCACCGGCATGACACCATGATCTCCATCATCTTGATCTCTATCAATGTGTCATCATATGGTCGTCTCGCCAACTATTACTCTTGCAACTATTGCTATCGCATAGCGATAAAGTAAAGCAATTATTTGGCGCTTGCATCTTATGCAATAAAGAGACAACCATAAGGCTTCTGCCAGTTGCCAATAACTTCAACAAAACATGATCATCTCATACAACAATTTATATCTCATCACATCTTGACCATATCACATCACAACATGCCCTGCAAAAACAAGTTAGACGTCCTCTACTTTGTTGTTGCAAGTTTTACGTGGCTGCTATAGGCTGAGCAAGAACCGTTCTTACCTACGCATCAAAAACCACAACGAGGTATAGCGATTGCTTTTTGATCTTTAGAAAGAACCCTGTTCATTGAATCCGATTCAACTAAAGCTGGAGAAACGAACACCCACTAGCCACCTGTGTGTGAAGCACGTCGGTAGAACCAGTCTCGCGTAAGCGTACGCGTAATATCGGTCTGGGCCGCTTCATCCAACAGTGCCGCTGAATCAAGAATCAACTAGTGACGGCAAACAATATGTATATACCCACGCCCACAACTCCTTTGTGTTTTACTCATGCAAATGACATCTACGCATAAACCTGGCTCGGATGCCACTGTAAGGGAACGCAGTAATTTCAAAAATTTCCTACGCACACGCAAGATCATGTTGATGCATAGCAACAAGAGGGAAGAGTATCATCTACGTACCCTCGTAGACCGTAAGCGGAAGCGTTATGACAACGCGGTTGATGTAGTCGTACATCTTCACGATCGACCGATCCTAGTACCGAACGTACGACACCTCCGCGATCTTCACATGTTCAGCTCGGTGACGTCTTACGAACTCACGATCCAGTAGAACTTCGAGGGAGAGTTCCGTTAGCACGATAGCGTGATGACGGTGTTGATTAAGCTACCGACGTAGGGCTTCGCCTAAGCACCGCTACGATATGACCGAGGTGGATTATGGTGGAGGGGGGCACCACACACGGCTAAAAGATCAATGATCAACTTATGTGTCTATGGGGTGCCCCCTGGCCACGTATATAAAGGAGTGGAGGAGGGAGGAGGGCCGGCCCTCCTATGGCGCGCCCTGGGGAGTCCTACTCCCACCGGGAGTAGGATCCCCCCTTCCATGTAGTAGGAGTAGGAGAGAAGAAAGGGAAAAGAGAAGAGAAGGAAGGAGGGGGCGCCGCCCCTCCCCCTAGTCAAATTCGGACTAGGCCAGGGGGGGGGGGCACAGCCTCCTCTCTCTCTTTCCCCTAAAGCCCAATAAGGCCCATATACTCCCCGGCGAATTCCGTAACTCTCTGGTACTCCGAAAAATATCCGAATCACTCAGAACCTTTCCGATGTCTGAATATAGTCGTCCAATATATCGATCTTTATGTCTTGACCATTTCGAGACTCCTCGTCATGTCCCCGATCTCATCCGGGATTCCGAACTACCTTCGGTACATCAAAATACATAAACTCATAATACCGATCGTCACCGAACGTTAAGCGTGCGGACCCTACGGGTTCGAGAACTATGTAGACATGACCGAGACTCATCTCCGGTTAATAACCAATAGCGGAACCTGGATGCTCATATTGGTTCCTACATATTCTACGAAGATCTTTATCGGTCAAACCGCATAACGGTATACGTTTAGTCCTGGCCATGGGCAGCCCGACCCGGCCAAACGCTGCTCCCGGGCCAGGCTCGGGCCTAGATTTTGAGCCCGATGGCCTGGCTGGGCCGGGCCCGGGTGAGGGAGTCCAGGACTAAGGGGTCCTCGGGCGTCCGACCTGTTAACCATGGGTTGGACTGATGGGTTGTGAAGATACGAAGACCGAAGACTACACCCGTGTCTGTATAGGACTCTCCTTGGCGTGGAAGGCAAGCTTGGTGATGAAATATGTAGATTCCTTTCTTTGTAACCGACCTTATGTAACCCTAGATCCTCCCGGTGTCTATATAAGCCGGAGGACTTAGTCCGGTGGGGGCGAGATTTATTATGATAGCCATGCAAGCTAGACCTTTAGGGTTTAGCCATTACGACCTCGAGGTAGATCGACTCTTGTAATACTCATACTCATCAATATCAATCAAGCAGAACGTAGGGTATTACCTCCATAGAGAGGGCCCGAACCTGGGTAAACATCGTGTCCCTTGTCTCCTGTTACCATCGACCTTAGACGCATAGTTCGGGACCCCCTACCCGAGATCCGCCGGTCTTGACACCGACATTAGTGCTTTCATTAAGAGTTCCACTGTGCTATCGCCAAAAGGTTTGATGGCCCCTTCAATCGTCAATAATGACGCTGTCCAAGGAGAAACTTCCCTCCCCGGACAGATCTTCGTGTTCGGCGGCTTCGCACTGCAGGCCAACTCGTGTGGCCACCTAGAGCAGATCGATAGCTACGCCCCTGGCCATCGGGTCAGATTTGGGAGCTTGAACTACATTGCTGAAATCCGTGGAGACTTGATCTTTGCTGGATTCGAGACCGCGGCGGCCACCCCCGGTCACCCCGATGATCATGACCTAAATCTGTCATCAGACCGCATCCAGGAGATCACCCCTGTAACCGTTCTGGCCTTAGAGCCGGAGCAGACTGTGCCTTCCGAGGATGGGAGGATCAACCCCACCACGGAGGCCACAGATTCCACGGCGTTGGAGCCGCACATAGACTTAACCTCTCACGACCTCTTTGTCACCGGAACTCAGGACTCATATCCGGCCGTAAGTTCCGAACCACGTGAGCCCGCGGACGCCGAACTTGATCATTTATCGATCTTCGAGTTCAGCGCCGCAGATATCTTCCAGCACTCGCCTTTGGGCAATGTGCTAAACTCGTTAAAGAACATGTCCTTGGCAGAGGACTCACAGCCGAACTATATCCGGTTCGAACTAGGGGCCGACGGTGGAGAGTTTTGCTTCCCACTCGCCACCCACTTCATAGCCACGGTCGAGGATTTGACCGACACACTTGATTACGACTCCGAGGACATCGACGGTATGGACGACGATGCCGGAGAAGAAGAGGCCCAGAACCCGCCGTTCACCGGACGCTGGACGTCCACTTCCTCGTACGATGTATACATGGTGGATGCACCAAAGGAGAACAGCGGCGATTGAGGGAGTCCTGGACTAAGGGGTCCTCGGGCGTCCGGCTTGTTAGCCATGGGCCGGACTGATGGGCTGTGAAGATACGAAGACCGAAGACTGCACCCGTGTCTGGATGGGACTCTCCTTGGTGTGGAAGGCAAGCTTGGCGTCGGATATGCAGATTCCTTTCTTTGTAACCGACCTTATGTAACCCTAGATCCTCCCGATGTCTATATAAACCGGAGGACTTAGTCCGGATAGGGGAGACTCATCATCATAGCCATACAAGCTAGACCTCTAGGGTTTTGCCATTACGATCTCGAGGTAGATTACCTCTTGTAATACTCATATTCATCAATATCAATCAAGCATGACGTAGGGTATTACCTCCATAGAGAGGGCCCGAACCTGGGTAAACATCGTGTCCCTTGTCTCCTGTTACCATCGACCTTAGACGCATAGTAAGGGACCCCCTACCCGAGATCCACCGGTTTTGACAACGACATTGGTGCTTTCAATGAGAGTTCCACTGTGCTGCCGCCAAAAGGTTTGATGGCCCTTTCAATCATCCATAATGACGCTATCCAAGGAGAAACTTTCCTCCCCGGACAGATCTTCGTGTTCGGCGGCTTCGCACTGCGGGCCAATTCGTTTGGCCATCTGGAGCAGATCGAAAGCTATGCCGCTGGCCATCAGGTCAGATTCGGAAGCTTGAACTACGTTGTGGACATCCGTGGAGACTTGATCTTTGCCGGATTCGAGACTGCAGTAGCCGCTCCCGGTCACCCCGATGATCATGACCTAAATCTGTCATCAGGCCGCATCCAGGAGATTGCTCCTGTAACCGCTCTGGCCCCAGATCTGGAGCAAGCTGTGCCATCCAAGGACAGGAGGATCAACCCCACCACGGAGGCCACGGATTCCATGGCGTTGGAGCCGCACATAGACTTAACCTCTCACGATGTCTTTGTCAGTGGAACTCCAGACTCGTCTCCGGCCGTAAGTACCGAACCACGTGAGCCTGCGGACGCCGAGCTTGATCGTTTATCGATCTTCGAATTCAGCGCCGCAGACATCTTCCAGCACTCGCCTTTGGGCAATGTGCTAAACTTTTTAAAGAACCTGTCCTTGGCGGAGGACTCATAGCCGAACTATATCCGGCTCGAACTAGGGGCTGACGGTGGAGAATTTTGCTTCCCACCCGCCACCCACTTCATAGCCACGGTCGAGGATTTGACTGACGAACTTGATTACGACTCCGAGGACATCAACGGTATGGACGACGATGCCAGAGAAGAAGAGGCCCGGAACCTGCCGTTCACCGGACGCTGGACGGCCACTTCCTCGTATGATGTATACATGGTGGATGCACCAAAAGAAAACAGCCGCGATGACAAGGAAGATCCAGCTGAGGGTAAACCTTCTGAAATACAATCCAAACGCCGGCGTCAGTGGCGCCGCTCTAAGTCACGCCGCAGTAAAGACAGCAACACCGGCACATGAGAAGATAATACTCCAGAAGGTGTCGAAGACAACGAAGACCCCATTGAAACAGCTAATGAACAAGACGAACGGGAAGATGGGAAGGCTAGCCCTGGCAAGCAGGCCACGCACGAAGACTCAAAGGATGGAAGTTATCTTCCGCTCTCCGAGGATGAGGTGACCCTCGGCACCAACGATTTCATCATGCCCGAGGAACCTCTGGAGTAGGAGCGCTTCAAGCGCCAGCTAATCGCCACCGCAAGGAGCCTGAAAAAGAAGCAGCATCAGCTTCAAGCTGACCAAGATCTGCTCAATGATAAATGGACTAATGTCCTAGCAACCGAAGGATACGGCCTCAAGCACCCAACCAAAAGCTACCCAAAGCGCAAATTGCTACCTCAGTTTGACGAGGAGGCGCCGGAGTACATACCATCATCGTACAATGCGGTTGACCGACCACCACGTGGTCAGGACAAAACGACAACTCACGTTGAACACCAGCCCGCCCCGCCTCATCGCACAGGTAGAGGTAAATTAGCCCAAGGCCATACATATGACCTCCGGCAGAACCTGAACAATAAATCAGGACATACCAGATCAATCTATGAATCGCGAGGACGTGCCTCGACATGCGATGAAGGCCACCAATTCGGACGTGACAAACTTAGTCATGCGCGGGCTGAAAACCACAGACAGACTCCATGAGGGCTACATCGCGATACGACCCGATATAGAGGCGCCGCACACCCTCATTGCTTCACTGATGAGGTCCTCGATCATGAATTCCCAGAAGGGTTCAAACCCGTGAATATAGAATCATACGATGGAACCACAGACCCCGCGGTGTGGATTGAAGACTTCATTCTCCACATTCATATGGCCCGCGACGATGACCTCCACGCCATCAAATACCTCCCTTTAAAACTCAAGGGGCCAGCTAGGCACTAGCTCAACAGTCTGCGTGCAAATTCTATTGGCAGCTGGGAGGACTTGAAAGAGGCCTTCCTCGATAACTTCCAAGGTACATATGTTTGACCTCCGAACACAGATGACTTAAGCCATATAGTTCAACAGCTCGGAGAGTCCGCCAGGAAATTCAGGACTAGGTTCTTAACTAAAAAGAACCAAATCGTCGATTGTCCGGATGCCGAATCCCTAGCATCCTTCAAACACAGCATCTGCGACGAATGGCTCGCTCGCCACCTCGGCCAAGAAAAGCCAAAATCCATGGCAGCCCTCACGTCACTCATGACCCGCTTTTGTGCGGGTGAGGATAGTTGGTTGGCCCATAGCAAAAACAATGCAAGCGACGCCGGCACCCCTGAAGCTAAAACTAGCAAAGACAAGTCTCGACACAACAAATCCAAGCATTAAAACAGCAGTGATAACACCAAGGACATGACAGTCAATGCCGGATTCAAGGGCTTGATACATCTCCAATGTATCTACTTTTCCAAACACGTTTGCCCTTGTTTTGGACTCTAACTTGCATGATTTGAATGGAACTAACCCGGACTGACGCTGTTTTCAGCAGAATTACCATGGTATTATTTATGTGCAGGAGCAAACGTTCTCGGAATGACCTGAAATTTCACGGAGCCACTTTTCAGAAAATAAGAAAAATACCTGCAAAAGATGAAGGCCAGGGGGCCCACCACCTCTCCACGAGGGTGGGGGGCGCGCCCCCTACCTCGTGGGCCCGCTGTTGAGTCTCCGACTCCAACTCCAACTCCATATATTGTGTTTCGGGGAGAAAAAAATCAGAGAGAAGAAATCATCGCGTTTTACGATACGGAGCCGCCGCCAAGCCCTAAAACCTCTCGGGAAGGCTGATCTGGAGTCCGTTCGGGGCTCCGGAGAGGGGAATCCGTCGCCATCGTCATCATCAACCATCCTCCATCACGAATTTCATGATGCTCACCGCCATGCGTGAGTAATTCCATCGTAGGCTTGCTGGACGGTGATGGGTTGGATGGGATCTATCATGTAATCGAGTTAGTTTTGTTAGGGTTTGATCCCTAGTGTCCACTATGTTCTGAGATTGATGTTGCTATGACTTTGCTATGCTTAATGCTTGTCACTAGGGCCCGAGTGCCATGATTTCAGATCTGAACCTATTATGTTTTCATCAATATATGAGTGTTCTTGATCCTATATTGCAAGTCTATAGTCACCTATTATGTGTTATGATCCGTTAACCCCAAAGTGACAATAATCGGGATACTTACCGGTGATGACCGTAGTTTGAGGAGTTCATGTATTCACTATCTGTTAATGCTTTGTTCCGGTTCTCTATTAAAAGGAGGCCTTAATAACCCTTAGTTTCCGTAAGGACCCCGCTGCCACGGGAGGGTAGGACAAAAGATGTCATGCAAGTTCTTTTCCACAAGCACGTATGACTATATTCGGAATACATGCCTACATTATATCAATGAACTGGAGCTAGTTCTCTGTCACCCTAGGTTATGACTGTTACATGATGAAACGCATCCGGCATAATTCTCCATCACCGATCCATTGCCTATGAGCTTTCCATATATTGTTCTTCGCTTATTTACTTTTCCGTTGCTATTGCTATCATCACTACAAAATACCAAAAACATTGCTTTTACTACTGTTACCTTTTGTTACCGTTATCACTACTATCATATTACTTTGCTACTAAATACTTTGCTGTAGATATTAAGTTTCCAGGTGTGGTTGAATTGACAACTCAGCTGCTAATACTTGAGAATATTCTTTGGCTCCCCTTGTGTCGAATCAATAAATTTGGGTTGAATACTCTAACCTAGAAAACTGTTGCTGTCGGTGTACAAAAAGAGGGGTACACTTTTTGTACCCCTATAACTGTGCACGGGCAGTCTGAGCCACGAGCATCGCCACACCAAGCAAGGCAAGGGAGGTGAGCCAGGGTAAGACCGAAGCTCAAGAGAACTAGAACGACGCCAAGGCCAAGACCACGAAGAGCAAAGGGGACGAAGCGGACTCCCCCGACAAGATCCTTGCCGGGAGATAGTTCTAGCGGCCCCGGCAAGACCCTTGCCGCAGCGACTCGTCCCGCGCCTACGGAGCGAATCACCCTTGAGTCCACTCCCCCCAAAGGGCAAGGATTCGGGAGACATCCCCGTGGCGACATGCAGATCTTTATGAAGACATTCAAGATCAGATACGCACTAAGGAGACGACAACCCTTGGCGGGATCCCAGCCGAGGAAGACCACAAGGCCCCCGGCAAGCGCCTTGCCGGGGATGACAGCAGGCGCCTCGGCAAGACCCTTGCCGGGGCCCCGGCAAGGCCCTTCCCGAGGACACCCGCGGGGCCACCATCAGGCCCACGCCGACTAAACCTCCACTGCCGTTCGCATGCAGCTACCGACCCAACCAGCTGGGCAGGCACCTGCGTGGCGGCATGCAGATCTTTGTGAAGACCCATCACTGCGCCACCTCAGCTGCCTGCCCACCTACGTGGCATCGCAGGCCTCGCTGGCCAGGGCGCGTGTCGACACAAGGAGGAGCGGCGGCGGACGAGACAGGTTTCTCCCCCGTCCCCGATAAAGCAAGGACACCTAAGCAAGACGCATTAAAGGCACCTTGTCATGTAATGCGAGGGATAACCTCGCATGACTGTACCCTTTCCACCTCCGGTGTGCCACTGTGGCAACCCCTTTTTCTATAGAAGGAGGCCCGAGGCGACCAGGAGAAGGATTCGGCTTTTTGGAGCTCCTCACGCCCCATAGCTAGCTCAAGAACACAGATATACAATCCACCAAACAGGAGTAGGGTTTAACGCATCCTCGTGGCCTCAACCTGGATAAATGAACTGTGTGCTACCTGTTAGATCCGCTCTTCTCACGACCCCGCGCCCAGCCAACCATAGTAGGGATTCTTGTGATCCCATAGGTGTCGTTCCACACCGACATCTCTGGCGCGCCAGGTAGGGGGGCGCAGTTGTGAGAATCGGCTCTAGCAATCAGCCCAGCACTCCTTCGTCTTTGTGGCTCTTGGAGAGGGAAGGAGGCTGGAAGATCAGCGCTCGAGTGACTACAAACAGAAGCTAAGTTGCACTGAACCCTTATTTGTTCTATCCTTTTTATATGAGGTTATTCCCCCCGGAGATGTCATGCCTTTGTATGAGAAACCTGTACGCCAGGGGGCTCTCCCACGATCGGCAATGCCCTTGCCCTGTTTCGAGTCCGCTCAACAGCTCAAGCGGATGCGTCGTGAATGGCAGAGTAGCCTTCCGCGATCAACAACGCTCTCAATTCTGACTCGAGTCAAGCTCGATAGTTCGAGCGGCCGCGTTCAGAACGGAAAGCTGGCCCGTCCGGCAGCACGCGTACCCAGCAGGCCCATGGGGATCCGTCCCCAAAATGCCGCTAGGGGCTTCCACGCCGGCGAGCCTACCCAATCGATGTAGGGCGCGCATACAAAGAGGAATTGAACGGGGAAATAACATGCATGAAATTAAAAGTACTGCAGCGTTATATTACACCACATCATTGCTGCGGTTCTAACTAAAGATGAAATTTGTCTTGGTCGTGAACCTGCAGCGGCTGTGAAGAACGGGATGCCTAATCCCGGCGCTGGCCTTCCACCCTCTTGATTTCGTCGATGCTGCTGATGACGGGCTTGATGCGCTCCTTGAGCACCCTGAGGTCGATACCGTCCGACAAGCTATCCATCGCGGCACCAAAGTCGAGGTCGGGGTCCAGTACGCCATCTTGTTGAGGACCTTTGTCATGACCCCCCGGGAAAGTCACCGGGCTTCCCCGGCCAACGTGGCCGCTCTGCTGGAGTGAAGATAAACCAAGGCTCCAAGGACGCCCTCGAAGAACAGAGTCATCTTGGTGTTGACGGTCCCGCTGCGCTCAGGGGCGTACCTCACGTTTGGCATCCCATGGTGGCCAACTGCGAGGTGACCCTGCCGGCGACGTCCTCCAGACGGCTGATCCATCTGTTCTCGCCCGCCACATAATCCTGGTGGGAGGCGGCCTTGTTCGCCCGCAGCTGCTTCTCCTCCTCCAGACTCTTGGTCAAGGTCTCCTCCCGAGCCCTGCTCTCCGACAACATCTTCTCGAGATCCTCCAGCTTCAGCTTGAGATCTTTGATGGAGTTTTGCGCTTCGGAGAGCTCCCCAGCCCTGCTGATGACCGCTCCTTGCGCCTCCACCAAGGCGCTGTTGAGCATGCTCTTCTCGTTGGACAGCTTGAGGGCCCGCTCCTTCAGCTCGTCCTGCGCCACCTCCAACTCCCTTACTTTGCCGGCATGGGCCAGAGCCTGGGGATCGAGTGCCTCCTTGTGCCTCTGCTCCAGCTCGCGAGTCCGCCGCGCGACAAGGGCCTCGAGCTCCTCATCCTTGCCACGGAGCGCTGCGGCAAGCTTCGCCTCACGCACGGTGAGGTCCTCTTCCTGGGAATCCAGTGCGGCTTGATGCTGGTTCCGGACGGCCTCGGCCGCGGCAGCCAAGTTCGCCGCCTTTTCCTGGGCCTTCTCGATGTCAGCCATCTTCATGGTGAGATCGACATTGCGCTTGGCAAATTCCTCCTGAAAGGCCCTCTGCTCCTCGCGAGTCTGGTGGAACCAGGTCTGCGTCTCAGCAACGCGCGCCTTGAAATCCACCTCCGCCTGGTCCACCGTTGCTGTCCTGGACTTAACCTTGTCTAGACGGACACGGTAGAGCGCCTGGAGTTTTCGGAAGTTGGCCCCCATAGCGCGGAAAAGATGCTCTTCTAGAGAACCATCACCGCCAACGCCCGGCTCACCGACAAACCTCGACCCCGGTGGCGGCAAGCACCTCACCGTCAAAGACTTCCCCTTCGGCGGGCGCCTGGGAACTTGACGCCCCTGGGAGATGGACGAAAAGATCGTCGCCCACCTTCAGATATCTGCCGAGGCCCGAGGTTGAGGAGGAGGGAGGCTGATCATCAGCCACCTCTTCCTCGGCAGTGGCCTTGCCGGCTTCCCCAGTAGGCCCACCATTGGCGCCCTCGGCAGAAGCCTCGCCGGTCGCCTTGGCAGCCCCCGCAGCGGTGTCCTCGGCAGCATCCTTGGCGGCCTCATCAGCGGCGACCTCGTCAGCATCCCTGGCGGCCTCCTGAGCAATGTTCCCAACAATAGTATCCACGTCCTCCATACCTATTGAAGGAGGGCCTGGGTAGTAATGGGAGCATTGAAGCCAAGAAAAATAAAAAGGGAAAAATAGAGACGGAGGACAGGCGACTCACCAGTGCCAGGCTGTGAAGCAGAAGTCCCCTCCCCGCCAGCATCCAGCGCCGTGGCAGAGTCACCAGCGCCCAAGTTCCCCTCTTCCTCCATGGGTGTGGGCTCCGTGCTTGATGCCCTTGCCGGGGACGCCCCTCGCGGCAGCGTAGTCGATGGGGGTGGTGTGTTGGGGGTAGCGCTCTGCGGCTCCTCCTGCTGCCGCTCCCCTCCTGCAAACCCGACAAGGTCAACACCATAGCATCGAATGCCTACCACATGTCGAATAAAAGGAGGGTGACGAACTTACGCTGGGGGCTGTGCCGGGGGCTGCTGTCCGGGCTGCTCAACACCACCAGTGGCGTCTTTGAAGCCCCAGCTGGGGGCTGACTGCTCGCCGAGGCCTTCGCCCTCTTCACCCTCTGGGCCAACGTCTCTGCATCCCTGCAAAAGCAAAAACGGATCAAGATGAGTGACTTAATTTAGAGGAATGGAAATGGCAGTAAGGAACGGAGTACTTACTCGTCATCCACCTCCTCCTCTTCCACCACTTTCCTTTTCCTCTTCGGGCTGAGAGGCCCGAGATCAAAAGTGACCTCCGCGTCAACATCCGAGTCGACATCTGCCGGAGGAGGCGAAGACGGCGGGGTTTGTGCGCGCCCAGATGAGGAAGGGGCTGTTGTCTTCTTCTTCTCAGCGGCCTTCGTCAGCCTGTTGGCTGCCGTGGCCCTCGTGTGACGCCCAGACCCCTCTAGGGTCAAATGAGGCTGCGTAGCCCTGCCGGGCCAGACCGGCTCGCCGGAGCCAGCCCGCCGTGGGATTCACCCTCTTCCCCTGGTTGGCGTCGAGCCCGCCGCCACGCCCTCCTCCTCCGATGACTCGTCAGCCGCGTCTTCGACGAGCGGAGCTCCAGTGTCGGCGCTGCTGACCTCCCCGGAGGCTGCCGCCCACCGGGTGAGCTCCTCTTCCTCCGCAGCCGTTGCGGCCTTGTCCTCCACACCCCCAGTGCTGCCGGCCTCCATGGCAAGCTGTGCCTCCCTCGCCCTAGTGGCGATGTAGTCCAGCTCTGCCTGGGTGGTGTCCATGACAAGCCACCGCTCGGCATCAGCATTGACATACACCTCGATCAGGCTGTCAAAGAATTGCTACACATCCGCATCCTTCGGCTCCTTCCAGCTCGAGACAGGGCCGTGCGCGTTATAGTCCGGCATCATAGCAATGATCTCGGACCGACGTGAGTTGTTGCACAATGGGACCACCCCCGCTGGCAGCTTGAAAAACGGCCCCTTGAGGGCCTTGCCAACCTTTGCGGCAGCCCTCGCGGCTTTGCCGGTCCGTTCGACCTCGCCATCGCGACCCACATCAAGCTGGAAAAGCCGCTGGCAGAAGTGGGCATGCGCCAGCACTGTGCAGTTGTGATCGAGGCCGGGGCGGAGTCGCATAATGTCAGCCGGATTCGTAAAGAGCCAAGCTGGCCTCCCCTTGTTGTGCAACGGGGCGATCCGGCGGCAAATGAAGTCCGCCCCGATCATCTCAAGGGTGAGTCCGGCCCGGGTGAGCCGGAGAATCCTGGTGGTGGCGACAGTGAGCCTCCCGTCGGCAACGTCGACATCACTCCAATCGCTGCCACGGACCGGCGGCACTCGGCGGACCTTGCAGAATTCCGGCGGGTCTTCATCTTCAATCCAGCACCACCGGCCACGCCATTCCTCCCACCTCTCCTTCATGGCATCGTCCGGGTACACCCCCTTGGATCTTGGGAACCAGGTGATGCAACCAGAGACGACACCTCCCGGCTGGATCCGAGGGAAGAAGTAATGGCGAAGAGCGCCGTGTTGGGATGCACCCCGGCAAAGCCTTCGCAAAGATGCGCGAAGAAAGCCATGCACGCCACCGCATTCAGAGTAAAATCCAAGAGGCAAAAGCCGAAGGTGTGCATAACATCGCAGAAGAAATCGGAGAAAGGGGGCATAACCCGCAAGAAAGATAATCGATGAAAAAGGGATACCGATTTGGAGCAGGATTGGCGCAAGCAGCAGGAATGACGCGCGTCGCCGGGTGTCCCGAACTCTCTCCCCCCGTCTTCGCTCCCCATAGGGGCCTGAAGGAGGCCCGGAGCTCTTGAACATCAACCGTCGAGGGGAAGAAAAAGGCGGACTTCGTCCGGTCCCCCGACAGCGCGCTCTCCGGCGGCTCCACAGTCCCGGCGCCCTTAGCCACCCCCTTGCCCTTGACGAATTTGGGTGCCATGGCGACCAAGAAGTTTAGAGGGCCGAGGAAGGGGGATGGCGAAGCAACGACGGCGGGCAATGGCGGAAGCTTAGGAAGGAAGGAAGAGAGGAAACTGCGGCTCTGAGATTGGAAAAGGCACGAGGAAAGAGGAGAAGGTGAGCAGCGCGCCCACGGTTATTCCTTTCTTATGGGGGAAAACACGGGCCGCCTCCTTTCACATTAACTATGGTGTGACGCATGCCCACAGGAACCAACCCCACGCATGCCGCCCACGTCACACACGCCTCCCCACGCCGTGCCACGCGCGGGAGCCGTGGGAAGCGCAGCGCGCGAAGAATCCTATCGCGGTAAAAACCGCCCCGCCTGCCCGCGCACCGTTTTTGGGCCTAGCCCAACAACGCGTTGCGCTTATGTGTGGCCCAGGCCCGGGGGCTCCTGTCGATGTACAAAAAGAGGGGTACACTTTTTGTACCCCTATAACTATGCACGGGCAGTCTGAGCCACGGGCACCGCCACACCAAGCAAGGCAAGGGAGGTGAGCCAGGGTAAGACCGAAGCTCAAGAGAACTAGAACGACGCCAAGGCCAAGACCACGAAGAGCAAAGGGGACGAAGCGGACTCCCCCGGCAAGATCCTTGCCGGGAGACAGTTCTAGCGGCCCCGGCAAGACCCTTGCCGCGGCGACTCGTCCCGCGCCTACGGAGCGAATCACCCTTGAGTCCACTCCCCCCAAAGGGCAAGGATTCGGGAGACATCCCGTGGCGACATGCAGATCTTTGTGAAGACATTCAAGATCAGATACGCACTAAGGAGACGAAAACCCTTGGCGGGATCCCAGCCAAGGAAGACCACAAGGCCCCCGGCAAGCGCCTTGCCGGGGATGACAGCAGGCGCCTCGGCAAGACCCTTGCCGGGGCCCCGGCAAGGCCCTTCCCGAGGACACCCGCGGGGCCACCATCAGGCCCACGCCGACTAAACCTCCACCGCCATTCGCATGCAGTTGCCGACCCAACCAGCTGGGTAGGCACCTAGGTGGCGGCATGCAGATCTTTGTGAAGACCCACCACTGCGCCACCTCAACTGCCTACCCTCCTACGTGGCATCGCAGGCGTCGCTGGCCAGGGCGCGTGTCGACACAAGGAGGAGCGGCGGCGGACAAGACAGGTTTCTCCCCCGTCCCCGATAAAGCAAGGACACCTAAGCAAGACGCATTAAAGGCACCTTGTCATGTAATGCGAGGGATAACCTCGCATCACTGTACCCTTTCCACCTCCGGTGCGCCACTGTGGCAACCCCTTTTTCTATAAAAGGAGGCCTGAGGCGACCAGGAGAAGGATTCGGCTTTTTGGAGCTCCTCACGCCCCATATCTAGCTCAAGAACACAGATATACAATCCACCAAAGCAGGAGTAGGGTTTTACGCATCCTCGCGGCCCGAACCCGGATAAACGAACCGTGTGCTACCTGTTAGATCCGCTCTTCTCACGACCCCGCGCCCCGCCAACCGTAGTAGGGATTCTTGTGATCCCATAGGTGTCGTTCCACACCGATAGTTGCGATCCCCTATACTTGTGAGTTATCAAGACTATTTTCTGGCGTCGTTGCCGGGGAGCATAGCTCTATTCTTTGAGTCACTTGGGATATATATCTGCTTATCATTATGAAGAACTTGAGAGATCCAAAAACCAAGATCGATCCCTCAACTACGAGGGGAGGTAAGGAACTGCCATCTAGCTCTGCACTTGATTCACCTTTTGTTATGAGTAAGCTTGCGACACTTACACCTGCTTCTACTATTCGTTCTGATATGTCGCATGTTATTGATGATGCCACTTCTTCTATGCATGATACTTGTGATGAAACTACCTCTATGCCTGATAATTCTATGCCACTTAGTGATTTTCTTGATGAACAACTTGCTAGGGCTAGAGAAATTGAAAATATTGAATTTGATGATACTGATGAAAGTGATGATGAAGAATTACTTGTTATTCCTAATTAAGGGTCATGTTTTTGATCAAGAAGCTTCTTTAGCTATTTTAGCTTGCGAAAATAGAAATGAACTCAAAATGTTATTAGCAAAATGGAGTAAGCAATCTCTAAATGCTAGAATAAAACCTGACCCTGCTTTTGCTACTTCACCTATCTTTGTTACTGATAAGGATTATGAATTCTTTGTTGATCCTGATATAATTACTTTGGTTGAATCTGATCCTTTTCATGGTTATGAATCTGAAACTGTTGTGGCACATCTTACTAAATTAAATGATATAGCTACCTGTTTACTAAAGATGAGAGAACTCGTTACTTTTATATCCTTAAAATATTTCCGTTCACATTAAAGGGTGATGCTAAGATATGGTTTAATTCTCTTGATCCTGGTTGTGTGCGTAGTCCCCAGGATATGATTTATTACTTCTCTGCTAAATATTTCCCTGCTCATAAGAAACAAGCTGCTTTAAGGGATATATATAATTTTGTGCAAATTGAAGAATAGAGTCTCCACAAGCTTGGGGGAGGCTTCTCCAATTACTTAATGCTTTGCCAGATCATCCTCTTAAGAAAAATGAAATACTTGATATCTTTTACAATGGACTAACCGATGCCTCCAGAGATTACCTGGATAGTTGTGCTGGTTCTGTTTTCAGGGAAAGAACACCGGATGAAGCTGAAATTCTATTGAATAATATGTTGGCAAATGAAAATAATTGGACACCTCCGGAGCCAATTCCTGAGCCTACACCTAAACCAACTCCGAAGAAGAGGGGTATTCTATTTCTCAGTCCTGAAGATATGCAAGAGGCAAAGAAATATATGAAAGAAAAGGGTATGAAAGCTGAAGATGTTAAGAATTTACCTCCTATTGAATAAATACATGGTCTTAATTTACCGCCTATTGAAGAAACATATAATCTTAATCCTTTACCTATTGAAGAAACTCATGGTCTTGATAACCTGACACAGGTAGTAAAGGTAAATTCTCTCTATAGATATGATAAAGCTGAAATCCCGTTTACTAAATTTGCTAGCCCATGCTTAGATAAGTTTGATAAATTTATGGCTAAGAAAGAAGACTTTAATGCTTATTTGGTTAGACGATTGAAATACAATTCAAATATGCTTGAACACTTGGGTGATTATATGGCTAATGTTAAAGGTGAACTTAAACTTATTAGCAAACATGCTTCTATGGTTACCACTCAAGTAGAAGAAGGACTTAAAGCTCAAAATGATTTGCTCAATGAATTGAATAGTAAGAATAATGATAATGTTGTTAGAGTTATGACTAGAGGTGGTAAAATGACTCAGGAACCTTTGTATCCTGAAGGCCACCCTAAGAGAATTGAGCAAGATTCTCAGAGGAATAACATAGATGTACCTAGTTCTTCTAAAAATTAGAAAAAGAAAAATGATAGGACTTTGCATGCTTCTAGTGATCCTCTTGTTGAAACACCTGAGAATCCAAATGATATTTCTATTTCTAATGCTGAAACTCAATCTGGTAATGAACCTGAAACTAGTGACAATGTTAATGATAATGTTCATGATGATGCTCAACCTAGTAATGACAATGATATAGAAATTGAACCGGTTGTTGATCTTGATAACCCACAATCAAAGAATCAACGTTGTGATAAAATAGACTTTGTTGCTAGGAAACATGGTAAAGAAAGAGAACCTTGGGTTCAGAAACCCATGCCTTTTCCTCCAAAACCATCCAAGAAAAAGGATGATGAGGATTTTGAGCGCTTTGCTGAAATGATTAGACCTATCTTTTTGCGTATGCGATTAACTGATATGATCAAAACCAATCCTTATGCTAAGTACATGAAAGATATTATTACAAATAAAAGAAAGATACTGGAAGCTGAAATTTCCACCATGCTTGCTAATTATACTTTTAAGGGTGGAATACCAAAGAAACTTGGAGATCCAGGAGTACCCACTATACCATGCTCCATTAAAAGAAACTATGTTAAAAATGCTTTATGTGATCTTGGAGCCGGTGTTAGTGTTATGCCTCTCTCTTTATATCATAGACTTGATTTGAATAAGTTGACAACTACTGAAATATCTTTGCAAATGGCTGATAAATCAACTCCTATACCTGTCGGTATATGTGAGGATGTGCCTGTTGCAGTTGCAAACGTTCCTATTTTAACGGACTTTGTTATTCTTGATATTCCCGAGGACGATAGTATGTCTATTATTCTTGGAAGACCCTTTTTGAATACTGCAGGGGCTGTTATTGATTGCACTAAAGGCAATGTCACTTTTCATGTTAACGGTAATGAGCATACGGTACACTTTCCGAGGAAACAACCTCAAGTTCATAGTATCAACTCTATTGGAAAAATTCCATCGATTATATTTGGAGGTTTTGAATTTCCTCTTCCTACTGTCAAGAAGAAATATGATATTCTTATTATTGGGGATGTGCATATCCCCGTTGAGGTAACATAGTGTTATTCAAAATTTCTCCGGTTCCATGTTATTTGGAATGAGTTCGTTAACAAGACTTGATCAACCTTGGTAGTGGATTCCTTTTGATGATCATGAGATGGATGAAACTAGAAGGCACAACCTTATGTACCCCACTTTTACTTTCTATTATTTACATCAAATAAAAAATATTTTTCTATCTGTTATCTGATTATCCGTGCAATATAAAAATACCTCAAAAATAAAAGTTCTCCAAATGCTCTGCAATTTAAATATGATTTTTTTCCAGAATATTTGAGAATATTTGGCACTGAGAACACAACAGGGGGTCAACCACCTGCCCACGAGGGTGGAGGGCGCGCCCTACCCCCTGGGCGCGCCCCCTGCCTCGTGGGCCCTCGGTGGCCCTCCTCCACTTATTCGTGCACCCACACACTTCATCTTCCTCCCACAAACATGAATATCCAGCTCAAGCATGAGTTCTAGCTCACTTTGCTGCCATTTTCGATCTCCTTGCTCAAAGCACCTCTCACAAAACTGCTTGGGGAGATTGTTCCTTGAAAATGATGAGGAGACTTTTGAGGGGCTCATCGAGCCAAAGCTCAAAGGAAAAGGCACCGAAGCCTAAGTATAATCTGCCTCGCCCCGCGGAGGTTCGGGCGTGTGAATGGCCTTCTGAGGATTTCTTGAGAGCAGCCGGGATTTATGAAGATATTCATGAATTGGCTCAGAATGCAGGCCTTATCGCTTTCCTCCATGACCAATGCGATCAGTATCTCTTACTCACAAATACCTTTGTGCAAAACTTTCATTTCCATTCTAGGAGCTCACCACCTACGGTGGAGTTTCATTTATATGATTAGCATAAGGAGATGTCACTTTATGATTTTTGTCGGGTTTGTTTAGTCCCTTTTGAGGGCAAGACAGAAGAACCACATCGCGATGATGTGGAGGGGTTCATTGACACTATCACTGTAGGGGAAACAAGGAAGGTTTCCGATGCACGAATCACTAGCATACATTTTCCTGTTTTACGTTATTTTGCATTATTTGCTAGTCGTTGCTTAATTGGTCGCGGAAATTGTGGAAACCTTAGTATCCCTGATATTATTATTTCGCTCCACGGTTTATATGGTGATAACACTGTTAGTATGGGCGGCATTATTGCCAAACAGTTAAGTCTGAACCGTACCAAGGGCCCCATCTTTGGAGGCATCTATGCTTCACGCCTAGCTGCACATTTTGACATACCTATTAGGCATTATGAGAAGGAAGAAAAAGTGATGCCTCGTGTTTATCTAGATTATAAAATTATGGTGGCACATGATTTTATTGTTAAGAATAGGGAAGGAGAGCTTAAATATCAATTATTCTTTAATAAACACCATCCTGAGACTATTACCCTGCCTGCTCCTTCTTTGTTTGATTTTATCTTCAGGCACGTACCTTGTTCTGTTGAAGGTGATTCACGCCTACCGGAACCCTGCACCAGCTAAGGAGCCAGAGCCGGAACCACAAATTGATCCTTCACGACAGTCTAATTACCAGTGGGATCCGGAGATGATTGTCAGCCAGTGGCAATCGGAATCTTCCCCTTCTTCTTCTCAGTACGACCCCAGCTACTATTATGGATATCCGCCAGGCCAGCCGTGGCCATAGACAAACTTAGGCCAAAAGCCTAAGCTTGGGGGAGTACGTATTTCCCACCGACGCTACATTTATGTTCACACACTCATTACTAGATGTCGGTGCTCATACTTTTTCTTTGTATCATCCATGCTAGTTTATTTTCCTTTTTATGCTTTCTTCTCGTGTGTTTAATAAACCTTAAGAAAAAAACCAAAAAAATTAGTTGTAGCTTTTAATCAGTTTAGTTTCCATGCTTGTAGTAGTAGTTAAAAAGAAAACCCAAAAATATTTCCTGTTCTTCTTTTGCTTGTTGGGAGCTTTCCCGTGTAAATAGTTTTATTTCTTTTCTTTTCTTTGGGGGTCAATAGGAGAACACCATAATTAAAATTGTTGAAGTGGCTCTTATATGCATTATTGTTGATCTGACAAAAGAGCCCATATTGCCTTGTCTTCTCCTGTTTATTGAATGCCTGCAGATTCCAGCTTAGTCCAATGCACGTGCACTATTATTATTATTCACATCATTCAATCGTGCAAGTGAAAGGCAATTATGATGTTATATGATGGATTGGATGAGATGAGAAAAGCTGGTATGAACTCGACCTCTTTTGTTTTTGTAAATATGATTAGTTCATCGTTCCTGATTCAACCTATTATGAATAAACATGTTTGCAATGAACACTAGAGATCATAGTTTCTTATGCCATGCTTGATTAGCTATGCGTTATAATGGTTTACCTTGCGTGCCAACATGCTATTAAAATGGTTATGATGTGGTATGATAGGGTGGTATCCTCCTCTGAATGATTTAAGTGACTTGACTTGGCACATGTTCACGCATGTAGTTGAAACAAAATCAACATAGCCTTCACGATATTTATGTTCATGGTGGATTATATCCTACTCATGCTTGCATTCAGTGTTGATTAATTTTAATGCATGTTCATGACTGTTGTCGCTCTCTAGCTAGTCGCTTCCCAGGCTTTTGCTAGCCTTCACCTGTACTAAGCGGGAATACTGCTTGTGCATCCAATCACTTGAACCCCAAAGTTATTCCACATGAGTCCACTATACCTACCTATATACGGTATCTACCTGCCGTTCCAAGTAAATTTGTATGTGCCAAACTCTAAACCTTCAAATAAATATCCTGTTTTGTATGCTCGAATAGCTCATGTATCAACTAGGGCTGTCTGTATCTTCCATGTTAGGTGGGTTATTCTCAAGAGGAGTGGACTCCGCTCCTCACTCACGAGATAAATCGCTGGTCACCGGGATGCCCAGTGCCATGCTTTACGCAAACTAAATCAAAATAATTGCAAACAGAACTCCCCTGGGACTCTTGTTAGTTGGAGGCACTCGTTGTTTCGAGCAAGCCATGGATTGATGCTTGTTGGTGGAAGGGGGAGTATAAACTTTACCATTCTGTTTGGGAACTGCCTATAATGTGTGTAGCATGGAATATATCGCCATCTCTTGGTTGTTATGTTGACAATGAAAGTATACCGCTCAAAATATTATTCACCTCTGTTTCAAAGCCGAGCTCTGGCACCTCTACAAATCCCTGCTTCCCTCTGCGAAGGGCCTATCTATTTACTTTTATGCTGAGTCATCATCCTCTTATTAAAAAGCACCAGCTGGAGAGCACCGCTGTCATTTGCATTCATTACTGTTAGTTTACATTGAGTATGACTTGACTGGATCTCTTTTACCATGAATTACAATGTCTAGTCAGTCCTTGGTCTTTAAAGGTGCTCTGCATTTATGTTTTGCGGTCTCAGAAAGGGCTAGCGAGATACCATCTTGTTATATCATATTATGATTGTTTTGAGAAAGTGTTGTCATCCGAGATTTATTATTATTGCTCGCTAGTAGATTATGCTATTGATATGAGTAAACTTGAGATCTATGCGTCATTGTGAATGTGGTTAGTTATAATCTTTGCTGAAAACTTGAATGCTGGCTTTACATATTAACAACAACAAGAGCAAACAGAGTTTGTAAAAGTTTTCTTTATAACTTTCAGTTTATCAACTGAATTGCTTGAGGACAAGCAAAGGTTTAAGCTTGGGGGAGTTGATACGTCTCCAACGTATCTACTTTTCCAAATACTTTTGCCCTTGTTTTGGACTCTAACTTGCATGATTTGAATGGAACTAACCCGGACTGACGCTGTTTTCAACAGAATTACCATGGTGTTATTTATGTCCAGGAGCAAACATTCTCGGAATGACCTGAAACTTCACGGAGCCACTTTTCAGAAATTAAAAAAAATACCTGCAAAAGATGAAGGCCAGGGGGCCCACCACCTCTCCACGAGGGTGGGGGGCGTGCCTGGCCCCCTAGGGCGCGCCCCGTACCTCGTGGGCCCCCTGTTGACTCTCCGACTCCAACTCCATATATTGTGTTTCGGGAGAAAAAAACAAAGAGAAGAAATCATCGCGTTTTATGATATAGAGCCGCCGCCAAGCCCTAAAACCTCTCGGGAGGGCTAATCTGGAGTCCATTCGGGGCTCCGGAGAGGGGAATCCGTCGCCATCATCATCATCAACCATCCTCCATCACCAATTTCATGATGCTCACCGCCGTGCGTGAGTAATTCCATCATAGGCTTGCTGGACAGTGATGGGTTGGATTAATCGAGTTAGTTTTGTTAGGGTTTGATCCCTAGTGTCCATTATGTTCTGAGATTATTGTTGCTATGACTTTGCTATGCTTAATGCTCGTCTCTAGGGCCCGAGTGCCATGATTTCAGATCTGAACCTATTATGTTTTCATCAATATATGAGTGTTCTTGATCCTATCTTGCAAGTCTATAGTCACCTATTATGTGTTATGATCCGTTAACCCCGAAGTGACAATAATTGGGATACTTACTGGTGATGAACGTAGTTTGAGGAGTTCATGTATTCACTATGTGTTAATGCTCTGTTCTGGTTCTCTATTAAAAGGAGGCCTTAATATCCCTTAGTTTCCGTAAGGACCCCGCTGCCATGGGAGGGTAGGACAAAAGATGCCATGCAAGTTCTTTTCCATAAGCACGTATGACTATATTCGGAATACATGCCTACATTATATCAATGAACTGGAGCTAGTTCTGTGTCACCCTTGGTTATGACTGTTACATGATGAACCGCATCCGGCATAATTCTCCATCACCGATCCATTGCCTACGAGCTTTCCATATATTGTTCTTCGCTTATTTACTTTTCTGTTGCTATTGCTATCATCACTACAAAATACCAAAAACATTGCTTTTACTACTGTTACCTTTTGTTACCGTTATCACTACTATCATATTACTTTGCTACTAAATACTTTGCTGTAGATATTAAGTTTCCAGGTGTGGTTGAATTGACAACCCAGCTGCTAATACTTGAGAATATTCTTTGGCTCCCCTTTTGTCGAATCAATAAATTTAGGTTGAATACTCTACCCTCGAAAACTGTTGCGATCCCCTATACTTGTGGGTTATCAGGGCTATCAGTCTGGTCAGCGGAAGAAGCCATTCCAAAAGAACAACTCAGGCCCATCCAGCTTGGACCGCATACTTGATCGTTCGTGCCAGATTCGTGGCACCCCAGACAAACCACCCAATCATACAAATAGAGATTGTTGGGTTTTTAAACAGGCCGACAAATTGAGCACCGATAACAGGGAAAAGGGATCGCAAAGCGAGGACGATGACGAAGATCCCCAGCAACCGAACACAGGGGGACAGAAGAAGTTTTCCCCTCAGGTCAAAGCAGTGAACCTGATAAACGCTACACACATCCCCAAGAGGGAGTGCAAGCGTGCGCTCAGGGACGTCTATAGGATAGAGCCTGTCGGTGTCAAAACCGGCAGATCTCGGGTAGGGGGTCCCGAACTGTGTGTCTAGGCCGGATGGTAACAGGAGGTAAGGGACACGAAGTTTTACCCAGGTTCGGGACCTCTCAATGGAGGTAAAACCCTACGTCCTGCTTGATTAATATTGATGATATGGGTAGTACAAGAGTAGATATACCACAAGATCAGAGAGGCTAAACCCTAGAAGCTAGCCTATGGTATGATTGTTGTGTGTATGTTGTCCTACGGAATAAAACCCTCCGGTTTATATAGACACCGGATAGGGTTAGGGTTACATAGAGTTGGTTACAATGGTAGGAGATCTGAATATCCGTATCGCCAAGCTTGCCTTCCACGCCAAGGAAAGTCCCTTCCGGACACGGGACGAAGTCTTCAATCTCGTATCTTCATAGTCCAGGAGTCCGGCTGAAGGTATAGTTCGGCTATCCGAACACCCCCTAATCCAGGACTCCCTCAGTAGCCCCTGAACCAGGCTTCAATGACGACGACCCCGACGCTTAGATTGTCTTCGACATTGCAAGGCGGGTTCCTCCTCCAAGTACTTCATAGAAGATTTTGAACACAAAGATAGTGTCCGGCTCTGCAAAATAAGTTTCCACATATTGCCGTAGAGAGAATAATATTTACACAAATCTAATCTGCTGACGTATTCCGTAGTGTGACATCACACCACGGCCAAGCTTTTATTCGAGCCGTTTTACTGTCCCATCTTAGCGCGTTACGCGAGGCGGTTTCCTTGGCACATCTTGTTAAAGCAGAGATCATGTCCCCTTATTCCGGGATTCTCATCAATACAGGCGTGGGTAACCCAACCGCGCCATAGATTACGACGCTTGGAGATAAGCGAGTTTTACCAGGCTGGTGGGGACACGTAGTTGCGTCCACCCATATAAGGGGACAAGGACCCACCTTTTCACCACGCCTTCTTCCTCCTTTGCCTATCCATTCTTGCATACTCGAGCTCCAGCGCCCAAGTCCGCACTACCACCTCAACCTTCTCCAGTCATGTCCGGAGTGGGAGGCAAGTGGATGGTCTCCTCCGTCACAGAGGGACACATCAAAAAGCTGAGGAAGGCCGGATATCTGGCTAGCGATATCGCGCACCGGCTTCCCGAAAAGGGGCAGCTCATCCCCACTCCTAGGCCCCATGAGAGGGTGGTATTCCTCCCCCATTTCCTCCGCGGACTGGGCTTCCCTCTGCATCCATTTGTCCGGGGGCTCATGTTCTACTACGGCCTGGATTTCCACGATCTGGCCCCGAACTTCGTCCTCAACATCTCGGCGTTCATCGTCGTGTGCGAGGCGTTCCTCCACATCTGCCCCCATTTCGGCCTATGGCTTAAGACTTTCAACGTCAAGCCGAAGGTGGTGCGCGACAGCCAGGCGGAGTGCGGCGGTGCCATGGTTGGCAAGATGGCCAACGTCCTGTGGCTCGAGGGCTCCTTTGTGGAGACCTTGAAGGGGTGGCAATCATGGTGGTTTTACGTCACCGAGCCACGCGATGCCGAATGGGTCGCACCCCCTGAGTTTCGATCCACCCCCCCTACGCGGCTCACGTCCTCGAAGGAGACGGGCCTGTCGTGGGGTAACCAAAAGAAGGTGACCAGACTGCAAACATGCATCCAATCCCTGGTGAACAAGCAGCTTAGGCTTGTCAATGTAGTCCAGGTTATGCTCATCCGCCTGATCCTCCCGTGTCAACGACGGGCCTTCAATCTGTGGGAGTTCGACCCGGTGCAGCATCAAACTCTAAACATGCTCTTCGACACGACATACGAAGATGCCTGGAGATGCTTTTCAAGGGCGCCGAGGCTCCCGCATCCGCTACGAGGATCGCGGATTCAGCGCGCAGCGTCACGCGCTCGCGGTAAGCTGTTTTTTCCTTTTATAGGGTATCAGTTTTCCATAGTTTGACTCTATGCGGGATCTAAACTCCCTTACCTTTGACAGGAGTGGCAGGCGAAGTCCGGACGGATCGACTGTCCGGCGCCTTTGCCCGAAGGCCCAGTGGATGCTCAATTGGCGAAGCTGCTGGTTCCGGCACCCTATGTGGTGCCGGAGAAGAGGGCCAAGAAGAAGGCCACGGGGACTCGAAAGAGTGCCCAACACCCGGAGGTGTCGGATTCACCATCCGACGAATCCGAGGCGCACTCCTCCCATAAAGACGAGGAGGAGGAAGAAGAGACCCCTCCCCCTCCAGCGGGGGAAGGGAAGAAAAGGAAGGCCGCCCCAACTGGGGAGGCCGAAGGGTCCAAGAAGGGGAAAACCCTTTCTCCGGACTACTCCACCGACGCCAACAATGGCAGAGAGGAGTGGGCGCCCAGAGCCAAGCCCCTGGCGAAATTGTAAGTATCCGGATACCAAAGTAATTCATGGTATTCGTTTATTGCACAACTTTCCCTTATGTCGAATGTGTTTGTGCAGCCCACCCAAAGACCGGCTCGACGCGTCGTCGAGCGGCTCACTGGACTCGTCGGACGTGAACTCACTTCCGACGGCTTCCTCCCCCCCGCCCAATGGACGACACTGAAGTGTTGTCCCAACAGGTTCCAATCCGGGAGGAGGTGGTCCTGGAGGCATCGCAAGGCGACCTCCCAGACTCCAGGAGTAAAGGGGATGAAACCCCCCAGGGCTCCAAGTCCGGCTCTAGGCCGGACACCGCTCCGGAACCTTCAAAGGTTCCAGATTCCGGCGGGGGACCTCCTTCCAAGAGGAGCAAGTCCACCGTGCCGGCGGCCTCCGTCGAACCGGAGGCGCCGGACAATATGTTGGAGGCGCTCCAAGGCGCCTCCATCGATGAGGAGCACTGCGCTATTATGAGTGCGGTGGTCCAGAAGGTTCAGTCCGCAAAAAACGGACTGACTGAAGCTTGTACTAGCCTTTTGACAGGCTTCGAGGTAAGTAAAGAAAGTGTAAATAATAGTACCGCATAGACAGTAGCCCCTGATGCTCTGTTTGGCGTTTGGGAAGAAAAGCCGAATAGAGGATCAAATAGAATTCGCAGGAGTCTAACAAAAATGAGTCAATATGCATGTGCAGGCTACCCTGCTTGCGTCCGCCGCTCTGACTGCGGAAGTGGACACGCTGAAGCAGGACCTCAAAAGGTCCGAGCAAGAGCTCGAGCGTGCCAAGAAGCAACTCGAGGACAATGAAGGTAAGAAATACCTTGTTAAAAATATATATATAAAAAGGTGCAATTGCGAAAAATGACAGGATTATCATGGCTATTGTAGGGGCCACGTCTGAGGTGGCGACCCTTAAGCAAGCGCTGGACGAGGCAGAGAAGAATTCGGCCTCGGAGCGCACCGAGCGAGAGAAGTATGAGGCCGAGGTTGGCAAGGTGCGGCAAGAGCTTCAGGCTCTCATGGAAAAACATGAGAGTTTGGAGCGTGACTCGAAGACGCAAGCGTCCGAGCTTGCGGTGGCTATTGAAAATGCCAAATCTGCCAAGGCCGAATCCTAGAAGACCCTCCAGGAGTTGGATGAGGTGAAGAAGATTGCGGCGGGTAAGGCATTCTCTATGCAAAGCAAACACATAAACGTGAGTTACCTGTTACTTACCCGAATCCGGAGCTCTCCAGGAGCGTTCGCAGATCTTCCCCGGAGTGTATCCGATGCCGCCGCATTCTATCGAGCCGAAGAGGGCAGCTCGACGGAGAAGGTGTTCTGGTCTAAGTACGCTGAGGCCGGACACCCCGTGCCCCTGAGCGACCAGCTGAAGCAACTGGTCGAGCTCCACAAGGCGGCCGAACAGGCCATGAAGGGCCTCCTAGTTCGGCTGTGGCCTGGAGAGGCTCTGCCTGGGAGCTATTTCGGGCTGGTGCGGCGGCTGGTGGAGGCCTGTCCGAGGCTTGAAGACATCAAGCGCTCCGTCTGCATTGAAGGTGCCCGTAGGGCCCTTGCCCGTGCTAAGGTGCATTGGGGCAAGCTGGATGCGGAGAAGCTTGTGAAGGACGGGCCACCACCGAGGAAAGAGCATCGCAAGCCCAAGAATTATTATAAGGATGTTCTGAAGGGTGCCCGCCTTGTTGCGGATGAATGTACCAAGGATGTATTTTTTGAGTAAAACCCGCTCGTGTTATCCTGTGCGCTGAAAACTTGTTCATATGCGCTAAGCAATGCTGCTTGAATTTAAAATATTACCTTCTGTGCGGCTGTTTATCAATACTGAGAGATGGCGAGTCGTCGGCTTCTGCCCCCTTGCCGCTAGTGCTGGGGTGTTCGGGGATAAACCTGGGCGCTCTTTTTCCCATATTTGGGTCCTTCGAGGGAGGCGCTCAGCCCAACGAACGAGGCAATTGGACTATAATGCGTGAACACTCTCACTTAGCCATAGAATTCTATAATTTTAAATTTCGGCGAAGCCCCTAGTATTCGGAAGACCGAGTTCGGGGCGCTATCCACGCCTTGGCCGGACAGAGCCGGCTCCTCGCCCTAAGCGGCATAAGTCTTTAGGGACTCGAAAGACCTCTCGAACAGCGACCAGCTCTCGCTTCATCATGACAGTCAGTTTTAGCTTTCTCCACTGAGGTGCTCGACCCAGCTCAACTGGGGCACAATCTCAGTGGTTCTCCTAGTGCTACCCTAGCCGATATAGCGGAACGTAAGGCACCAAAACATAGGAGCCGGGCAAACCCAACTATTGACCCAAGACATGATTCGGAGCCGATGCATATAGTGCTATAATTTCGGGGTGCCGCACTTGTTAAAGTGTTCGGACTTCTCACACCATATTGAGGGGTACTAAAGCCCCTGGCGTATTTTGGCCGTGCCAACGTGTACGGGTGCAACATGTCGTTAAGGAACATATAAAAAAAGGTAATGCAAAAAATAGACAAAAGCTATGCATTGTTTATTAAAATAGCTGCGATCAAAGCAGAACGATACAAGTAATGCGATAAACGAAAAGTTGGACTATTTAACATGTCTGCTCCAGGGGCAAGCCGCGGAATAATATGCGAAACAGGTATACTGCTCGTGATAGAGTCCACCTGGGATTTGCGTAATGCGGCATGGCTTGTCTGCTTCCCTGGTCCTTGCATCGTTTGTGCGGCAATTGAACTGCCGAACAGGCCTTCCAAAGAGTAGTCCTGGAAGTAAGAGAAAAGTTAAAAATCGGCAGCCCCTGGTGCGGTTTAAGCCGTGTTTTGGGCGTGCCGTGATGGTGCCCCTCCCCCTATGCCCATGGTATTTCCAGAGCGTAGTTATGGACGCGAAGTACTAGCGTCGCCTTTTTGCGAGGGTTGGGGTTGGGGCCGCATTGCTACGCCTGCTCGGAACATGCCAGGCGGTCTTGTTGTAGGGTACTCCGGGCGCGCTTAACATTGTCCGGACGTTTAATGGCCGGACTGGAGAACTGCCTGGAGAGGCTGCTTTGTACTTCCGCTGCAAGGGCCGTCGTGTGCTCCTCCGTTCGGAGGGAGCGTTCGGTGTTTCCATTGACCGTAATTACTCCACGAGGGCCTGGCATCTTGAGCTTAAGGTATGCGTAGTGCGGTACCGCATTGAATTTGGCGAATGCGGTTCGCCCGAGCAGTGCGTGATAGCCACTGCGAAACGGGACTATGTCGAAGATTAACTCCTCGCTTCGGAAATTATCCGGAGATCCGAAGACCACTTCAAGTGTGACTGAGCCTGTGCAGTTGGCCTCTACACCTGGTATTATGCCTTTAAAGGATGTTTTGGTGGGCTTAATCCTCGAGGGATCTATGCCCATTTTCCGCACTGTATCCTGGTAAAGCAGGTTCAGGCTGCTGCCGCCGTCCATAAGGGCTCTAGTGAGATGAAATCCGTCAATAATTGGGTCTAGAACCAATGCAGCAAATCCACCATGACGAATGCTAGTGGGATGGTCCCTTTGATCAAAGGTGATCGGGCAGGTGGACCATGGGTTGAACTTTGGGGCGACTGGCTCTACCGCGTATACGTCCCTTAACGCACGCTTCCGCTTCCTTTTGGGGACATGGGTTGCATATATCATGTTCACCGTCCGCACTTGTGGGGGAAAACCCTTCTGTCCACTGTTGTTCGGCGGCCCGGGCTCCTCGTCGTCATCACTATGCAGCCCCTTGTCTTCATTGTCGGCGCTTAACTTGCCTGCCTGCTTGAACACCCAACAATCCCTGTTGGTGTGATTGGCCGGCTTTTCGGGGGTGCCATGTATTTGGCACAAGCGGTCGAGTATTTGGTCCAAGCTGGATGGGCCCCTAGGATTCCTTTTGAATGGCTTTTTCCGCTGACCGGATTTAGAGCCTCTGAATCCGGCATTAACTGCCGTATCCTCAGCGTTGTCGCCGTTAATGCGACGCTTCTGCTTGTTGCGATGCGACCTGCCACTAATGTCCCTGGTGTCCGAACTACCAGGGTTCTTGGTCATATTGTTGCTACGAGCAAGCTAGCTATCTTCTCCCACGCAAAAGCGGGTCATGAGTGCCGTGAGTGCTGCCATAGATTTCGGCTTTTCCTGTCCGAGGTGCCGGGCCAGCCACTCGTCACGGATATTGTGCTTGAAGGCTGCTAGGGCCTCAGCGTCCGGATAGTCGACTATTTGATTTTTCTTTGTTAGGAACCGTGTCCAGAATTGTCTGGCCGATTCCTCTGGCTGCTGGATTACGTGACTTAGGTCATCGGTGTCTGGGGGTCGCACATAAGTGCCCTGGAAATTGTCGAGGAATGCGGCTTCCAGGTCCTCCCAACAACTGATTGATCCTGTTGGCAAGCTATTGAGCCAATGCCGAGCTGGCCCTTTAAGCTTGAGTGGGAGGTATTTGATGGCGTGAAAATCATCGCCGCGGGCCATGTGGATATGAAAGAGATAATCCTCGATCCATACCGCAGGGTCTATTGTTCCATCATATGATTCGATGTTTACGGGTTTGAAACCCTCGGGTATTTGATGATCCATTATTTCGTCTGTAAAGCACAGTGTGTGTGCGGCGCCTCTGTACTGGGCGATATCATGACGTAGCTCCAATGAGCTTTGTCTACTGTGTTCGGCCCTGCCGAATTTGTGGCCGGCGTGACGGTTACCTTCTCGAGCCGTGGGGTGCCCACGCGATCCATAGATTGATCGTGTTTGCCTTGCCTTGTCCTCCAACATGTCTCGTAAGTCCGGCGCATATTCCCGTGCCTTGGTATGGGGTGCAGCTGGAGTGGAGGGCCGGGAGGCCTCTCTGTCACGGCCACGAGGTGGCCGGTCAGCCGCATCGAGTGCTGCCTCCTCTAATTGGGGTAGCAACCTGCGCTTTGGGTAGCTGTTGGAGGGGTGTTCGAGTTTATGCTCTTCGGCCGCAAGGACTTCAGTCCATCTGTCAACTAACAAATCTTGATCAGCTCTGAGCTGTTGCTGTTTTTTCTTGAGGCTTCTTGCCGTGGCCATAAGCCTGCATTGGAAACGCTTTTGCTCAATGGGATCCTCTAGCACGACGAATTCGTCGTCGTCGAGGCTTGCCTCGTCTTCGGAGGGAGGCATATAATTATCGTCCTCGACCTCTCTGTCTGCCGCTCTCTCATGAGGGCTGGTTTCTCCATCCTCCTGTGCTAAACCTTGCTGGAGGGTGTTTTCTTCGGCACTCTCTAGAGTATTATTATCTCCCGTGCTGGAATCACCGTGTTTGTATTGGCGGGATTTTGAGCGGCGCCGCTAACGCCGGCGCTTGGGCTGTTTCTTGGAGGGGTCATCCTCCGCTGTTCCATCGGCCTCTCCCTCTTTTGGGGTGTCCACCATGTATATGTCATATGACGAGGTGGCTTTCCAGGGCCTAGTAGGCGCTGGTTCTTCATCATCTCCTTCATCGGCGTCCATACCGTTGATGTCTTCGGAGTCGAAATCGAGCATGTCGGTTAAGTCATCGACAGTGGCTACAAAGTGGGTGGTGGGTGGGTTTTGAATTTCTTCATCGTCCGTACCCCAACCTTGCTGACTGTTGTCCGGCCAGGGCTCTCCTGATAAAGAGAGAGACTTTAGTGACTTCAGGATATCGCCGAAAGGCGAGTGCTGAAAGATGTCTGCGGCAGTGAACTCCATGATTGGCGCCTAATCGGATTCGACTGGCAGGGGCGCGGGGGGTTCGGTGTCCGGAGAGGAGTTCGGCTCCTTGAAGTCACGAGCCTCGCAGAGTACGGGGCTGGTGTTCGGCTCAATCGCCGTTTGGATCGCAGCCCCCGAGGTGGCATCCAACCGCCCATCCTCGATCGGCGCGGTCGGCTCCGAACTAAGGGTCGGAGCCGATGTGGGTGCGGCCCCCAGGACACTGTTCGGCGGCAGAGCTAGATCATGCTCGTCGTGACAGTGCGGCGCGCCCGGTAGTGGTTCGAATCCGTCGAAGATCAATTCCCCGCGGATGTCAGCCGTGTAGTTTAAACTTCCAAATCTGACCTGACGGCCAGGGGAGTAGCTTTTGATCTGCTCTAGATGGCCAAGTGAATTGGCCCGCAGTGCGAAGCCGCCAAAGACGAAGATCTGTCCGGGGAGGAAGGTCTCACCCTGGACTGCATCGCCATTGATGATCGTAGGAGCCATCGGGCCTGACGGCGACGGCACAGAGGAACTCTCAATGAAAGCACCAACGTCGGTGTCAAAACCGGCGGATCTCGGGTAGGGGGTCCCGAACTGTGCGTCTAGGCCAGATGGTAACAGGAGGCAAGGGACACGAAGTTTTACCCAGGTTCGGGCCCTCTCGATGGAGGTAAAACCCTACATCCTGCTTGATTAAAATTGATGATATGGGTAGTACAAGAGTAGATCTACCACGAGATCAGAGAGGCTAAACCCTAGAAGCTAGCCTATGGTATGATTGTTGATGTGTATGTTATGCTACGGACTAAAACCCTACGGTTTATATAGACAACGGATAGGGTTAGGGTTACATAGAGTCGGTTACAATGGTAGGAGATCTGAATATCCGTATCGCCAAGCTTGCCTTCCACGCCAAGGAAAGTCCCTTCCGGACACGGGACGAAGTCTTCAATCTCGTATCTTCATAGTCCAGGAGTCCGGCTGAAGGTATAGTTTGGCTATCCGAACACCCCCTAATCCAGGACTCCCTCAGAGCCAGTCGCCCCAAAGTTTAATCCATGGTTGTCATGCCCGATCACCTTTGATCGCCGGGATCATCTGACCAGTATCTGTCGCGGTGGCTCAGCCGCACTGGTCCTAGACCCAATAATTGATGGGTTCCACCTGACTCGCGTCCTTAAGACGGAGGTAGCAGCCTTAATCTGCTCTATCAGGATACAACACAAAAAATTGGCATTAACCCATCTCGGATCATGCAACGCCCTCGATGTGCCTATATCTCCCACGTGTCGAAGCATGACTTAGAGGCATAACCGCATTGAAAGCAATGTCGCAAGTGAGGTAATCTTCGCAACAACCCATGTAATACATTAAGGGAAAAGGATACATGGTTGGCTTACAATCGCCACTTCGCACAATACATGAATAAGTATTACATTACCAGATACAATCAAGGTCCGACTACAGAACCAAAATAAAACAAGACTACCCCAAATGCTACACAGATCCCCGATCGACCCCAACTGGGCTCCACTACTGATCAACTAGAACGAAATAACACAAAGGACAAGATCTTCCTCGAGCTCCTCCTTGAGCTTGGTTGCGTCACCTGCACGATATCATCGGCACCTGCAAACTGGTTTTGGAAGTATTTGTGAGTCACGGGGACTCAACAATGTCACACCCTCGCGATCAAGACTATTTAAGCTTATAGGAAGGGTACAAGGTATGAGGTGGAGCTGCAACAAGCGACTAGCATATATGGTGGCTAAACATACGCAAATGAGAGCGAGAAGAGAAGGCAAAAGCACGGTCGAACACCTATGATCAAGAATTAATCCTAGAACAACCTACGTCAAACATAACTCCAACACCGTGTTCACTTCCCGGACTCCGCCGAGAAGAGACCATCACGGTTACACACGTGGTTGATGCATTTTAATTAAGATAACTTTCAAGTTTTCTACAATCGGACATTAACAAATTCCCATCTGCCCATAACCGCGGGCATGGCTTTCGAAAGTTCAAATCCCTGCAGGGGTGTCCCAACATAACCCATCACAAGCTCCCACGGTCAACGAAGGATATTCCTTCTCCCAGGAAGACCCGATCAGGCTCGGAATCCCGGTGACAAGAAATTTCGTCAATGGTAAAACAAGACCAGCAAAGCCACCCAGATGTGCCGACAAATCCCAATAGGAGCTGCACATATCTCATTTTCAGGGCACACCGGATGAGCAAGACGTCGGGTGGGCCAGCCCAGAGTTGCCCCTGGTAGCTCCGGACATCGCTCAGTTGGACCAACACTTAGAGAAGCACTGGTCTGGGGGGGGGGTTAAAATAAAGATGACCCTTGGGCAGGCCTACCCAAGGGAAAGAAAAAGGCTAGGTGGCGAATTGTAAAACCAATGTTGGGCCTTGCTGGAGGAGTTTTATTCAAGGCGAACTGTCAAGGGGTTCCCATTATAACCCAACCGTGTAAGGAACGCAAAATCCAGGAACATAACACCGATATGACGGAAACTAGGGCGGCAAGAGTGGAATAAAACACCAGGCATAAGGCCGAGTCTTCCACCCTTTACCAAGTATATAGGTGCATTAATTAAATAAGAGATATTGTGATATCCCAACAATATAACCATGTTCCAAACATGGAACAAGCTCCAATCTTCACCTGCAACGAACAACGCTATAAGAGGGGCTGAGCAAAGCGGTAACATAGCCAAACAACGGTTTGCTAGGACAGGGTGGGTTAGAGGCTTGGCTTAGCAATGTGGGAGGCATGATAAAGCAAGTGGTAGGTATCGTAGCATAGGCATAGCAAAAGAGCGAGCAACTAGCAAGCAAAGATAGAAGTGATTTCGAGGTTATGGTCATCTTGCCTGAGATCCCGCAAGGAAGAAGAACGAGTCCATGAAGAAGACAAACGGACGTAGTCGAACGAATCCTCACAACGCGACGTTATCGGAACTAACCCGAAGAAGCAACACCGGAAAGAAGCAAACAACATAGTAAACAACTACCACATAAACATGGCATGATGCACAACAAGTATGATGCATGTCCGGTTTAATGAAGCATGGCATGGCAAAGTGCACAAACAATCCTACAAATTAAGTGGAGCACAACATGCAACTCCGTTGCATATTGACGAAACGCCACATTCAAGTTATTTAGTTTGATCTCGTTTATGTACCCAACAATATTAAATGTTGTTAGCATGGCAAGAGGTGAAGCAAAGTAAAACTACCTATCTAGTCAAGTTTAAATGAGGCCGGAACAACAAACAAAAATTCCGGTAAAACCCCATATGCATATTTTAAAGTTTGGTACTGTTCTGCCCTAAACCATATTTTATAATTATTAAACATGCAAGATGATGCCACCATGTTAAACTAGGAAAAATTCTACCCCATTTACATATAAAGTTTATTAAATTTGGAGCTACGGTTAATTAGTTATGAATTAAAACATTTTAGCAAGTTATTTAAAACAAATTTAAACAAACAACATATTAAACATTTTAAACATGGATGAAAAAGATATATTATGAAACTAGATGAAAAACTAAGCAATTTTCATATACAAAGTTTTTACATGTGATGCTTAGTTTGTGAGATATTAAATGCATGAAGGCTAGGGGGTTTTCTGTAAATCTGCAATTCCCTGGAAATTAGCTAAATCCGCCCAGGAAAAAAAACAAAGAACGGGCCGAAAATGGAGTCGGGCCAACAGGAACAGGCGGTGGGGGGTTTCTCACCATGGGCTTGGCCCATTAGTTGGAGGGAAGGCAGCTGGGCCTGGCACGGCTAAGATCCAGCCGACGCTCGCGGTCAACGGGGACCGGATCGAGCCAGGGAGCTCGGGCTTTGTGTGCGCGCATGCAGGAGGTGGGTGGCACTGCAGCTGTTCGAGGCAAAGCAGGGGCGCGGCGCTGGGGTGGAGAGGCGCGGCTCCGGCGGAGTCAGCAGGGAGCGGCAAGGGCGCGGGACTCGGCAGGTCCGAGGCTAGGGCGGCAACATCCATGGCGAGGCTCGGCGAGGAAGAAGACGTCGCAGGAGAGGAGCTCCTCAGGCGATGGCGCTATTACAAAGGACAGAGAGAGGGAGAGAAACGGGTGAGACAAAGGGAGCAGCGAGGAAGACGAAGGAAAAAGCAGGGGCGCTGGACAGGGCCTGTTGGTGCTCCGGCAGTGGCGCGCCGATGACGACTCAGATCGTGGCTCGGGGCTGCTGCTGACGATGGAGGCGAGCTCCATTGCAGAGGGCGTGACGTCAGTCTCCTGCAGAGAGAGAGAGAGATGTGAGGGAGAGACAGGGGAAGGGGAAGGACGAGAAGGAAATAGAGGGGAAACGCAGCGGGCCTCGGTTGCTGCCGCTGTTCACCGACGACGGCGAGCTCCTACTCAAGGGGAAGGCCGAGGCGCTCGCGAACAGGGAAGCGAGGTGGTTCGAGGTGGAGGCACGCAGGGGATCCGGCGGCCGCGGGGTTGAGGACGAGGTGGAGGCAGCACGGTCGCCGGTTGCTGCTACTACTCCGGCGAGGTGGCTCGGGCACGCTGGTTCCTCGGGCACGAGGGATCGAGCAAGGGGGAGGGGGTTGCGCTGGTTGGTGGGTTTGATTGGTCAGGGGAGATCCCAAGGGGGGATTTGGTCAGATGGCGGCGGCGATGGGGACAAACCCCTAGGTTTTAGGGTTGCTGGTATATATGGTGAGTGGGTCTATATGCAGACTAATGGAAGCCGTTCGATCTAAATCAGATGGCAGAGAAAATATAGGTTAGGAAGTCCAATAAACAAAACATAGATGTTTTGTAGACGTTTGGGGATGATCCGGATCCAACGGTGACGACAGCCCGGTTCGGGTTCGGGACAACTTTCGGACGCGCGCGCGAGGAGGGCCGCGGGCTGACAGGAGAGGTTAGGTTGGTCCTGGTGGTGGGTAGAGGACTGTGCAGAAGGCCTCAGGCTGAGAGAAGAGAAGAGAGGCCCGTTGACTGTTTTCGGAGACAGAAAACGTCCGACGAAAAGACCGGCTATAATGCCGCTATAGTTATCCGTTGGGGCGTTAAACGGACTCCGAATGCGATGAAACTTGGCAGGCGGCCTACCTACACTATTATAAGACCGCATGCCAACTTTCAACCCGATCCGAGAACATTTTTCAGCCACTTATAAAATAATATCTCGGACATGCCGCGGGCACGTGCAAGTGTGTCTGGGCTCAGAACGGGCAACGGAGACAACGAGGAGGCCGGGACGCATGCAAGTTTAGAAAACATGATGATGCAATGCACATGATGACATGACAAGATGCGACACGCAAGCAAAGACAGGGCAACAACAGCGAATAACTGGAAGACACCTGGCACATCGGTCACGGGGCGTCACAACACTCCACCACTACGAGAGGATCTCGTCCCGAGATCTAGAATGGCACCGGAGGGAAAAGGAAAAGGAAGATAGGAGGTAAAACTAAGTTGCTTCTTTGACAAACGAGTGTAACCAAAGAACCTTGAGAAGTTGAACAACTGGCAAGAAAGAATACAACGGAGATGAACAAAGTTGAAAACACTCCGTTAGCGAAGAGGATCAAGGAAGATTACGGGAACCTTGTAGGTTGAAAGACATAAGGAAAGGGTTGCAATGGACAAGAAGTACATCCAAGCACTCCGGTAGAAACGATATGTACAAGGAACGATAAGGATCAATTACGATAACACTCCGGTTAAAACAAGATAGAGAAGGAAAAAAGACTGACACAATTTGGACAGCACTCCGACTATAAATGGAAGGAATTGAACAAGATCTTGACAAACAAGATGATGGGTCGAAGAGAGCATCATCACAATGCCTCCGGAAGAAATGAGAGAAAGTAATGGAATGAACGGAGGAGAAAACAAGATCTTGAGAGAACACGCTTACAACATATGCTAGAACGGAGTTGTTGGGTTAACAACAACGAAAAGGATAAGCTTGATATGGACTTATAGAAGACATCTCAAAATTATGAGCTGAAATTCTGCCACTAACGAAAACAATGGATTGGATTGATATCAACAAGAATACGAGAAGCTATTTCACCGGGAGGATAAAAGAAGAACTTGGGTCATTTATAAGCACCATAATTAGCAACAATCCTTTGGGAAAGCTTTAGGTGAAATATAATCCAAGATAACTTCAATGAAGAGGTTGATGGATTGAGAAGAGCTCATGCTCGAAGAAATTGATGGGTTTAAACTATCTCATACTTGACAACTTGTGAATCATGAAACATGAAGGGAAATTGTCAAGAAAGACATAACACCATCTCAAAAGATAAGGGAGAACAATTGCACTCTGGATTGCAAGATGAAGAATGCTTGAGCTCCTTAGAAAAGAATCTCGATGAAAACTTCGAGAAGGAATTAAATCCTTTATGAAACATCATATAGAGCCTCCATGAAGAACTCCGGTAATCAAAAGGATGACAAAAGAAAGAGAAGTTGAGAATATAAGGTGTAGCCTTGGAATGATTAAGTGGAGCTTTGCGATAAGATAATGTGGAAAAACTTAAAACTCCGGAAAAGAAAAGATGAAAACAATTGAAATAGAGAATTTGGTGAACCTACGGAATAAGGAATTAATCACTTGGATGAAAACAAGAATAAGAATTACATTATGCTTATCCTTCACCAATTTAAATTGATGACAAGCAACGGATTTGGCATACTACTTATTCTCGTAGAAAGGATTAAGAGAGATATAGCGCAAACTTGAGAAGGTATTGATGGAACCACCGGTGGGATTGAAACAACGAATAAATGATTTGATAACCAAGGAAGAGAAATCTTGAACGAACCACCGTATGAATTGAAAATGAATGAAGAAAAGATAAAGAAACACCTGAAAGAATTATTAAAAGAACGAAGATACTTGAGAGAATTTAGATGCAAGTGAACGAAGAGATCACGAGCTGATTAGAGGATACTTGAATGATGCACCGGTAAGATTTGGAGAACAATAACTGAAAGCTGGAATGGATAATCCCGAAATGATGGCCTTCGGAGAAACAAACTGAAAATACTCTTGAAATGCTCCGGATGGTGGGAAAGAATACTCACAAACGAAAATAATTATGAGAGGATGACAAAAAGCTAGAATCACAGATCTTTGAGGGAACAGATAAGATTGAGAGAAAAATCTTCTTCGGTCTTCAAATGTTGATAATGACGATGCGAAACACCAACAAGAGTTGTTGAGATACTCCGAGATGAAGAATGGAAAAGTTGAACCAACGACTAAAAGAATTTGAAAGATCTTGGAGAACGACATAAGACTGATGATAATACATTCTTACGCCAAACTTTGAAATGACTTTGAGAATAACTTCGGAAAGAATTGGAAGAGTCAGGTAAGATCCTGGGAAAAGACCTGTGGGTTAGGGCCCACTCAAAAGAAACACCGTTGAACGATTTAAAAGAGAGAAAGCACCGGTTGAATTAAATGGCTAGAATGAGATAACAACCTCGAAATAGGTTGAGCTGGTCTTGAATGATAATACGGGCCTTCTGAGATATCTTCCGCACTCTCGAACAATTGAATAGCAAGCGGGGAATTATTATGAGGTGCACCGGCATAAGAACACATTTGAAATGAGGAAAAGGATGTGAACACCATCGAAAGATTGCATTGAACACAACGGGGAAGATAAAGAACAAATAATGATAAACTTGAGGCTCCGTTAGAATCTTCATGAGCATCACCGGGTAAGAATATTGACGGAAAGGAATGGAGAGACTTCACATCAATAAGCTGGATACTTGATTAAGACATCTGATTCCTTGAAGAAAAAGGGTGGGCGGGCGGGAAAAACAAAGGTAGCTTGGGACGAATGAAACAAACAACATTGAGAAGAACTGATAATTGATCTTGCGAATGTTGACGTGATCGGATCCACTTGAAGGGAGACACACCGGTTGAACCGGATTGGCATGACAAACTCGATGATCGAGAAGGGTTAGTATTCACATAGAAATATGAGAACAACATTTAGGGAAGGTATGGAATTAACATTTGACTTCAAAGCAACTCGAATACCACAACTCAAAACAAAAACAAAGGGTTGGCTTGTAGAATAAGCCGGAACAAACATATGACAGAGATTTCATCCGAAGTTTTCGTGGTGGGGCGTACACGGGCTCGATTGTACAACACCATCATGTACAAGGCAGTGCACATGACATACGAAGCGTCCCCGAGTCGGCATAACCAAGGACTCTTTAAGACACAACGAGAACACTATAAAACCAACCGTGAATAGGCGGACCACTAGACGTCGAACCCCAATTTCAAATCATACATCTGTCAGAAAGAAATCCTAAGAGCTACTTGAATTTCCACTTATAAACTCCCAAAACTTTCCGGTTATGCAATCAGGTGTTGGGGATACAGGGGAAGCATAATATCTCACCCAAACTAGCAAATCCTACATCCAGCTGTATCCATCCTTCAACACATAACCAAGAAAACCTTCGGAAATCATTTACCTCAACCTTCGAAAAGCATCTGTTATACAAGTTATGGCAATACTCCCGAACTCTCGCCCCAGTACTGGGTGGCGTCGAGGTTGTCTCACCAACAACTGCATAAAAGAGATTTTCGATGTCGGCGAACTCAGGTATTCCAGAACTTCAACGATAAAATTGTGACAACAACACCTCGGAGCTCAACTCCCCGGGACACTGCCACAACCCCTAAATGTCAGGAGGCACCAAGAACAATGTTCTCGTCACAAAACCATCGGAACGATTCCAAGATACCCGCGCGATCCTAATTTTTTTTAGTGAAATTTGAGAAGAGAAGAGTCAAAACTCTACGTTAGGATGCCTCACCAGAGCGACGAAGGGACCGAGGAGTAAAAAGAATCCTACTCTCCGAGATATATAATCCTAAAAGACTCAAAACATTTTTCTAGATTCAACAATGCTAGCGATTCGATCAAGCAGGGGGCTCCTAAAGTCGCGGAAGGCTCTGATACAAACTTGTAACGCCCTTGATGCGGCTATATCTCCCTCGTGTCGAAGCACGACTTAGAGGCACAACCGCATTAAAAGCAATGTCACAAGTGAGGTAATCTTCGCAACAACCCATGTAATACATTAAGGGAAAAGGATGCATAGTTGGCTTACAATCGCCACTTCACACAATACATGAATAAGCATTACATCAACTAGATACAATCAAGGTCCGACTACGGAACCAAAATAAAAGAAGACTACCCCAAATGCTACACAGATCCCTGATCGACCCCAACTGGGCTCCACTACTGATCAACTAGAATGAAACAACACAAAGGACAAGATCTTCCTCAAGCTCCTCCTTGAGCTTGGTTGCGTCACCTGCATGACATCATCGACACCTGCAAACTGGTTTTGGAAGTATCTGTGAGTCACCGGGACTTAGCAATCGCACACCCTCGCGATCAAGACTATTTAAGCTTATAGGAAGGGTACAAGGTATGAGGTGGAGCTGCAACAAGCGACTAGCATATATTGTGGCTAAACATACACAAATGAGAGCAAGAAGAGAAGGCAAAAGCACGGTCGAACAACTATGATCAAGAAGTGATCCTAGAACAACCTACGTCAAACATAACTCCAACACCGTGTTCACTTCCCGGACTCCGCCGAGAAGAGACCATCACGGTTAGACACGCGGTTGATGCATTTTAATTAAGATAAGTTTCAAGTTTTCTACAACCGGACATTAACAAATTCCCATCTGCCCATAACCGCGGGCACGGCTTTCAAAAGTTCAAATCCCTGCAGGGGTGTCCCAACTTAACCCATCACAAGCTCTCACGGTCAACGAAGGATATTCCTTCTCCCAGGAAGACCCGATCAGGCTCCGAATCCCGGTTACAAGATATTTAGACAATGGTAAAACAAGACCAGCAAAGCCACCCAGATGTGCCGATAAATCCCGATAGGAGCTGCACATATCTCGTTCTCAGGGCACACCGGATGAGCAAGACGTCGGGTGGGCCAGCCCAGAGTTGCCCCTGGTAGCTCCGGACATCGCTCAGTTGGACCAACACTTAGAGAAGCACTGGTCCAGGGGGTTAAAATAAAGATGACCCTTGGGTAGGCCTACCCAAGGGAAAGAAAAAGGCTAGGTGGCGAATGGTAAAACCAATGTTGGGCCTTGCTAGAGGAGTTTTATACAAGGCGAATTGTCAATGGGTTCCCATTATAACCCAACCGTGTAAGGAACGCAAAATCCGGGAACATAACACCGATATGACGGAAACTAGGGCGGCAAGAGTGGAACAAAACACCAGGCATAAGGCCGAGTATTCCACCCTTTACCAAGTATATAGGTGCATTGATTAAATAAGAGATATTGTGATATCCCAACAATATAAACATGTTCCAAACATGGAACAAGCTCCAATCTTCACCTGCAACGAACAACGCTATAAGAGGGACTGAGCAAAGCATTAACATAGCTAAACAATGGTTTGCTAGGACAGGGTGGGTTAGAGGCTTGGCTTAGCAATATGGGAGGCATGATAAAGCAAGTGGTAGGTATCGTAGCATAGCCATAGCAAAAGAGCGAGCAACTAGCAAACAAAGATAGAAGTGATTTCGAGGGTATGGTCATCTTGCCTGAGATCCCGCAAGGAAGAAGAACAAGTCCATGAAGAAGACAAACGGACGTAGTCGAACGAATCCTCACAACGCGACGTTATCGGAACTAACCCGAAGAAGAAACACCAGAAAGAAGCAAACAACATAGTAAACAACCACCACATAAACATGGCATGATGCACAACAAGTATGATGCATGTCCGGTTTAATGAAGCATGGCATGGCAAAATGCACAAACAATCCTACAAATTAAGTGGAGCTCAACATGCAACTCCGTTGCATATTGATGAAGCACCACATTCAAGTTATTTAGTTCGATCTCGTTTATGTACCCAACAAGATTAAATGTTGTTAGCATGTCAAGAGGTGAAGCAAAGTAAAACTACCTATCTAGTCAAGTTTAAATGAGGCCGGAACAACAAACAACAATTCTGGTAAAACCCCATATGCATATTTTAAGGTTTGGTACTGTTCTGCCCTAAACCATATTTTATAGTTATTAAACATGCAAGATGATGCCACCATGTTAAACTAGGCAATTCTACCCCTTTTACATATAAAGTTTATTAAATTTGGAGCTACGGTTAATTAGTTATGAATTAAAACATTTTAGCAAGTTATTTAAACAAATTTAAACAAACAACATATTAAACATTTTAAACATGGATGAAAAAGACATATTATGAAACTAGATGGAAAACTAAGCAAGTTTCATATACAAAGTTTTTACATGTGATGCTTAGTTTGTGAGATATTAAATGCATGAAGGCTAGGGGGTTTTCTGTAAATCTGCAATTCCCTAGAAATTAGCTAAATCCGTCCAGAAAAAAAACAAAGAATGGGCCGAAACTGGAGTTGGGCCAACAGGAACAGGCGGTGGGGGGTTTCTCACCATGGGCTTGGCCCATTAGTTGGAGGGAAGGCAGCTGGGCCTGACACGGCTAAGATCCAGCCGACGCTCGCGGTCAACGGGGACCGGATCGAGCCAGGGAGCTCGGGCTGTGCGTGCGCGCGTGCAGGAGGCGTGTGGCGCTGCAGCTGTTCGAGGCAAAACAGGGGCGCGATGCTGGGGTGGAGAGGCGCGGCTCCGACGGAGTCAGCAGGGAGCGGCAAGGGCGCGGGACTCGGTAGGTCCGAGGCCAGGGCGGCAGCATCCATGGCGAGGCTCGACGAGGAAGAAGACGTCGCAGGAGAGGAGCTCCTCGGGCGATGGCGCTGATACAAAGGACAAAGAGAGGGAGAGAAACGGGTGTGACAAAGGGAGCAGCGAGGAAGACGAAGGAAAAAGCAGGGGCGCTGGACAGGGCCTGCTGGTGCTCTGGCAGTGGCGTGTTGACGACCACTCAGATCGAGGCTCGGGGCTGCTGCTGACGATGGAGGCGAGCTCCATCGCAGAGGGCACAACGGCGGTCTCCTGCAGAGAGAGAGAGAGAGAGAGAGATGTGAGGTAGAGACAAGGGAAGGGGAAGGATGAGAAGGAAATAGAGGGGAAACGCAGCGGGCCTCGGTTGCTGCCGTTGTTCACCGACGACGGCGAGCTCCGACTCGAGGGGAAGTCCGAGGCGCTCGGGAACAGGGAAGCGAGGTGGTTCGAGGTGGAGGCACGCAGGGGATCCGGCGGCCGCGGGGTTGAGGACGAGGTGGAGGCAGCGCGGTCGCCGGTTGCTGCTACTACTCCGGCGAGGTGGCTCGGGCACGCTGGTTCCTCGGGCACGAGGGATCGAGCAAGGAGGAGGGGGTTGCGCTGGTTGGTGGGTTGGATTGGGCAGGGGAGATCCCAAGGGGGGATTTGGTCAGATGTCGGCGGAGATGGGGACAAACCCCTAGGTTTTAGGGTTGCTGGTTTATATGGTGAGTGGGTCTATATGCAGACTAATGGAAGCCCTTCGATCTAAATCGGACGGCAGAGAAAATATAGGTTAGGAAGTCCAATAAACAAAACGTAGATGTTTTGTAGACGTTTGGGCATGATCCGGATCCAACGGTGACGACAGCCCGGTTCGGGTCCGGGACAGCTTTCAGACGCGCGCGCGAGGAGGGCCGCGGGCTGACGGGAGAGGTTAGGTTGGTCCTAGTGGTGGGTAGAGGACTGTGCAGAAGGCCTCGGGCTGAGAGAAGAGAAGAGAGGCCCGTCGACTGTTTTCGGAGACCGAAAACGTCCGACGAAAAGACCGGCTATAATGCCGCTATAGTTATCCGTTGGTGCGTCAAACGGACTCCGAATGCGACGAAACTTGGCAGGCGGCCTACCTACACTATAATAAGACCGCACGCCAACTTTCAACCCAATCCGAGAAATTTTTTTGGCCACTTATAAAATAATATCTCGGACATGCCGCGGGCGCGTGCAAGTGTGTCTGGGCTGAGAACGGGCAACCGAGAGAACGAGGAGGCCGGGACGCATGCAAGTTTCGAAAACATGATGATGCAATGCACATGATGACATGACAAGATGCGACACGCAAGCAAAGACATGGCAACAACAGCGAATAACTAGAAGACACCTAGCACATCGTTGGATATATCTTCCGCATTACGCGACGGATTGGTACTTCCTGATCAGATGCTTATAGCACTCTAGTTCAGATACTAGGGGCTGCGCCCATGTTTCTATTGTCGGATTCCTATGGCTAAGTGAGGGCGTTACAGCCGCATAGTCTGGTTGCCTGGTTCGTTGCGCTAAACAACTCCTTCAAGGACCATCTAATTGGATCAAGATTGTTTAGATTCCATCCCGAACACCCCCGTACTACCTACGTGGGGGCAGAAGCCGACGATTGGTTAACCCTCAGATTTCATACAATATGGCCGCACAGGAAGTAAAAAAATAAAAACATAACAAAGCATTATATTGCATAAACAATTTGTTTTATCTAAAGCAGAGGGAGCTCGAGTACATTCATTCAAAGATGGTGTCCTTCGCACAATGTTCCGCAACAATGCGGGACCCCTCTAAAACATCGCCGAAGTATCGCTCAGGTGTGCGGTGCTCCTTGCCCTCCGACGGCCCCCCCCGGTCGCTAACTTGACAGCGTCCAGCTTCGCCCACTAGACCTTGCAATAAGAGAAGGCCAGACGCGTGCCCTCGATGCAGACGGACTGCTTGATGACATCCAGCCGAGGACAGGCGTCCACCAGCTTCTTCATGAGGCCGAAGCAGTTGCCGGGAATAGCTTGGGCTAACCACAGCCGGATTATCATATCCTTCATGTCCATTTCGGCCAGCCTGTGCAGCTCGACCAACAATTACAGCTGATCGCTGAAGGGCACCGGATGTTCTGGCGCGCAATATTGCGACCAGAACAACTTCTCCGTGGAGCTCCCTTCTTCGGCTCGGAAGAACTCCGCAGCGTCGGTCACACTATGTGGCAGATCAACAAAAGCCCCTAGAGAACTCCAAATCCGGGTTAGTAATAGAAATTTTCTTTTCACACTCCTGCTTTGCGTATTGAATGCCTTACCCTCCATGATCTTCCTGGCCTCCTGGATCTCATGGAGGGCGTCCTGGGCTTCAATTCGGGCCGCCTCCACACTCTTACGAGCCTTGGCAAGTTCGGCCTCTTGAGCCGATGCATTGTGCTCCAAGGTCTCGCACTTCCTCACCGTGTCCTGGAGCTCCTATTGGACTTCGTTGACCCAGGCCTTGAGCCTCTTATGGGCAGCCTGCTCCTTGACAGCCTTCCCCTCGTCTTCGACCAGGGCAGCTTTCAGGGCCTCAACCTCGGTCGTCCCCTCTGTTCACATCATGGTATTTTGGTCATTGCATATCATTTTCCGTTTTTTCGAATCCGTAATAGGTTATTCCTTACCTTGTTTTTCTTGGAGCTGCCTCTTCACCTGGCCTAGCTCCTCCTCGGCCTCCGCCAGTTTCTGTTTCAGTCCAGAGACTTCGGTAGTATGAGATGCCGCGGCCAACAGCGACGCATGCGCATACATTTCAGACAAATTTAGCTAGTTTCCTGCAATAGGAGACTGATCCTCTGTCCAGTTTTTTTCTTTTCCAGCACCGGACAGTGTCTCAGGGGCTACTGTCTATATTGGGGTTTTCTCCTTTTTTTGTGCTGCTTACCTCAAAACCTGTTAACAGGCTGCTGCAGGCTTCGGTTAGTCCGCTCTTGGCGACCGAACCCTTTCAATTACCACGCCCATAAGGGCATGGTGCTCATCCACAATGGAAGCGCCTCACAACGCTTCCAGTAGATTATCCGGGGCCCCTGGTTGGACAAGGGTCATCAGGGGAATAGGCATCCCCCTTCTTCCGAAGGAGGTCGCGTGCCGGATTCTGGAGCAGTCTTGGTCTTCGAAATTGAGTCCGGCTAAGGGTCGAACTGAGTACGGCCCTCCCCACCAGTCTCCATGGGGATTGATTCCCCTTGGTGTTTGACGACAGGGATTTCACCTTCTGGGGCCTCTTGAGCCTCTCCCCCACCTGGAACAGTCCTTCGGGACAGCACCTCCGTATCATCCTTGGCCTCGAGGGAGTGAGCGGCTGGTGGTGAATCGCTGGCCATCACCTTGGAATCAAGTGACCCTCCTGATGAGGATCGCGGGGAGCCATTGTGGGCCGGACTACAATAAACATAACCAATCATCTCAATGCAGTGAGGAGGGGAAACTTTATGGGTGGATACAAGCCTTAGTACTTATGATGCGTCCCGAGGCTTAGCGCGGGGGCGTCTCTCGGGACTGTTGTCGACGTCCCATGCGGAGTTATCCGTGAGGGAGCCCTTCCCCTTCTTGGGCGCCTCCGCCTCCAGAGTTGTGGAGGCCGCCCACTTCTTCCTCCCCCCATCAGGGGGAGAGTCACTTTCCTCCTCCTCCTCATCCTCGTCGTCTTCGACGGCGGGCGAACGGGTCTTGTCTTCAGACATCACGTCCAAAGTGCCCTTGCGCCGGGAGCCACTCCGGACCCCCTTGGCCTTTCCTGTGGCCTTCTTTTCTGGTGCCTTATAAGGCGCCGGCTCCAGCATCTTCGCTAAAAGCGGGATGACTAGTTCTTCAGGCAGGGGAGCCGGACACCGGATCTGCTTCGCCTTCTTCAACCAGTACTAAAAAAGCAATGATAATAAAAGCTTAGATATCACCCTTGAAACAAGCAAGTAGGGGATGTGTTGAAAATAACATACCTTGTTGGGGAGGTGATTTATGTCGTAACCATGGTCCGGATCTGTGGCCGGCGGTATCTCGTTGCCCTTGAAGAGCAACTTCCAGGCATCTTCGTGAGCTGTGTCGAAGAGCCTTTCCAAGGTGTGGTGCTTTTTAGGGTTGAAATCCCATAGAGGGCGGCTTTGGCTCTGGCAGGGGAGGATCTGACGCACCAGCATCACTTGAATTATGTCGACAAGCTTGATGTCCCTATCGATCATGCTTTGAATGCGTGTTTGTAGCGCAATCAGCTCGTCTGACGAACACCAGTTCGGGCTCTTCTCGACCCAGGAGGTGAGTCGCACGGGAGCGCCAGAGTTGAATGTGACAGCCGCGGCCCAGGTGGCACCGCGGGGTTCAGTGATGTAGAACCATTGTTTCTGCCATTCCTTGACAGACTCCAGGAATGTGCATTTTGGCCAAGAGACATTGGTGAGCTTGCTCATCATGGCGCCCCCGCACTCTGCGTGCTGTCCATCCACCACCTTGGGCCTCACGTTAAAGGTTTTGAGCCACAACCCGAAGTGGGGTTGGATGCGGAGGAAGGCCTCGCACACGATGATGAACGCCGAGATGTTGAGGAAGGAGTTAGGGGGTAGATCGTGGAAGTCTATCCCGTAGTAGAACATTATCCCACGGACGAAGGGGTGGAGTGGAAACCCTAGCCCGTGGAGGAAATGAGGGAGGAACACTACCCTCTCGTCGGGCTTCGGCGTGGGAATGATTTGTCCTTGGGCTGGAAGACGGTGGGCGATTTCCTTCGCCAGGTATCCGGCCGACCGAAGCTCAGTGATGTCCTCCTCCTTGATGAAGGAGGCCATCCACTTACCTTGACCTCTGGATCCTGACATGGTTGAGTGCTTTCTCGAGTGGGAAACAGATGAGAACTTGGGCGCTGGAGCTCAAGAGTGGAAAGGCAGGAAGAAGGCGGGGGGAAGAAGGAGGAATCTTATCTCCTTATAAGGGCAGTGAATTTTGGACGCCACCCCCCTCGCCTCAAAATTCCCCTACTCCCAAGGGCTGTATAAATGGCGTAGTTGGGTTACCCATGCTCGTATTGATGAGAATCCCGCGATAAGGGGACATGATCTCTGCTTTGGCAAGACGTGCCAATGGCAACCGCGTCTCGAAACGTGGAGCGACAGACGAAAAATGGTTCAAAATTATGACCGGACGGACGTGATGTCATGTTGTAAAAAGTTGTCAGCGGATTGGACTCGTGGATTATTGTATTCTCTCTACAGTTGTGTGCGGTGTGTGTTACAGGTCCGGACATGATCAATTCGTCCGAAGGCTATTTTGGAGTTCGGAAGGAGGAACCCGCCTTGCAATACCGAAGACAGAACTACGCGCCGGATATCTTGTCATTGAAGCCAGGTTCAGGGGCTACTGAGGGAGTCCTGGAGTAAGGGGTCCTCGGGCGTCCGGCCTATTAGCCATGGGCCGGACTGATGGGCTGTGAACATACAAAGACCGAAGATTGCACCCGTGTCCTGATGGGACTCTCCTTGGCATGGAAGGCAAGCTTGGCGTCGGATATGTAGATTCCTTTCTTTGTAACCGACCTTATGTAACCCTAGATCATCCCGGTGTCTATATAAACCGGAGGACTTAGTCCGGATAGGGGAGACTCATCATCATAGCCATACAAGCTAGACCTCTAGGGTTTAGCCAATACGATCTCGAGGTAGATCAACTCTTGTAATACTCATATTTATCAATATCAATCAAGCATGACGTAGGGTATTACGTCCATAGAGAGGGCCCGAACATGGGTAAACATCGTGTCCTTTGTCTCCTATTACCATCGACCTTAGACGCATAGTTCGGGACCCCCTACCCGAGATCCGCCGGTTTTGACACCGGCAGCGATGACAAGGAAGATCCAGCTAAGGATAAACCTTCCAAAATACAATCCAAGCGCTGGCGTCAGCGGCGCCGCTCTAAGTCACACCGCAGTAAAGATAGCAACACCGGAACAGGAGAAGATAACACTCCGGAAGGTGCCGAAGATAAGGAAGACCCCGTTGAAACAACTAATGAACAAGATGAACGGGAAGATGGGCAGGCTAGCCCTGGTAAGCAGGCCACACACGAAGACTCAGAGGATGGAAGTTATCTTCTGCTCTCCGAGGATGAGGTGAGCCTCGGCACCGATGATTTCATCAGGTCCGAGGAACCTCTTGGGCAGGAGCGCTTCAAGCGCCAGCTAATCGCCACTGCAAGGAGCCTGAAAAAGAAGCAGCAGCAGCTTCAAGCAGACCAAGATCTGCTCAATGATAAATGGACCGATGTCCTAGCAGCCAAAGAATACGGCCTCAAGCGCCCACCCAAAAGCTACCCAAAGCGCAAATTGCTACCTCAGTTTGACAAGGATGCGCCAGAATACATACCTCGATCGTACAATGCGGCTGACCGACCACCACGTGGTCGAGACAAAACGGCAACTCATGCCGGCCAGCCCCGCCTCATCGCACAGGTAGAGGTAAATTAGCCCACGGTCATACATATGACCTCCGGCAGAACCTGAAGAAAAACGCAGGACATACTAGATCAATCTACGGATCGCGAGGACGTGCCTCGGCACGCTACGACGGCCACCTATTCAGACATGACAAACTTAGTCATGCGCGGGCTGAAAACCGCAGACGGACTCGATCAGAGCTACGTCGTGATATAGCCCGATATAGAGGCGCTGCACACCCTCATTGCTTCACTTATGAGGTCATGGATCATGAATTCCCACAAGGGTTCAAACCCGTGAATATAGAATCATACGATGGAACCACGGACCCTGTGGTGTTGATCGAATACTTCATTCTCCACATTCATATGGCCTGCGGCGATGACCTCCATGCCATCTAATACCTCCCTTTAAAACTCAAGGGGCCAGCTCGGCACTGGCTCAACAGTCTGCCTGCAAATTCTATTGGCAACTGGGAGGACTTGGAAGAGGCCTTCCTCGATAACTTCCAAGGTACATATGTTCGACCTCCGGATACTGATGACTTAAGACATATAGTTCAACAGCCCGAAGAGTCCGCCAGGAAATTCTGGACTAGGTTCTTAACTACAAAGTACCAAATCGTCGATTGTCCGGATGCCAAAGCCCTAGTAGCCTTCAAACACAGCATCCGCGACGAATGGCTCGCTCACCACCTCGGCTAAGAAAAGACAAAATCCATGGCAGCCCTCACGACACTCATGACCCGCTTTTGTGCAGGCGAGGACAGTTTGTTGGCCCAAAGCAAAAACAATGCAAGCGACGCCGGCATCCCTGAAGCTAAAACTAGCAAAGACAAGTCTCGACATGACATATACAATCATAGAAACAACAGTGATAACACCAAGGACATGGCAGTCAATGTCGGATTCAGGGGCTCTAAGTCTGGTCAGCAGAAGAAGCCGTTCCAAAAGAACAGCTCAGGCCCATCCAGCTTGGACTGCATACTTGATCGTCCGTGCCAGATTCATGGCACCCCAGACAAGCCACCCAATCATACTAATAGAGATTGCTGGGTTTTTAAATACGACGGGAAATTAAACGCCGAGAATAGGGAAAAGGGATCGCAAATCGAGGACGATGACGAAGAGCCCCAGCAACCGAACATAGGCGGACAGAAGAAGTTTCCCCCTTAGGTCAAAACAGTGAACATGATATACGCTACCCACATCCCCAAGAGGGAGCGCAAGCATGCGCTCAGGGGCGTCTACGCGATAGAGCCAGTCGCCCCAAAATTCAATCCATGGTCGTCATGCCCGATCACTTTTGATCGCCGGTAACATCCGACCAGTATCCGTCATGGTGGCTCAGCCGCACTGGTCCTAGACCCAACAATTGATGGGTTCCACCTGACTCGCGTCCTTATGGATGGAGGTAGCAGCCTCAATCTGTTCTATCAGGATACATCGCGAAAAAAGGGCATTAACCCATCTTGGATCAAGCCCACCAGGACTACCTTCAAAGCAGTCATATCAGGTGTAGAGGGCCGCTGTCCGGGCACAATCACACTAGAGGTTGTCTTCGGATGTCCGAACAACTTCTGAAGTGATGAGTTAATCTTCAATATCGTCCCCTTCCGCATCAGCTATCACGCACTGCTCGGATGAACTGCGTTCGCTCGGTTCAACATAGTACCACACTATGCTTATCTCAAGCTCAAGATGCCCGGTCCACGCGGCGTCATAACAGTCAATGGAAATTCGAAACGCTCCCTCCGTATAGAAGAGCACACAGCTGCCTTAGCAGCAGAAGTACAGAGCGACCTTCTCAAGCAGAACCTTAATTCGGCTACCGAGCCCACGAACACCATTAAGAGGGTCTGAACTACTCTACAACAGGAGAGCTCGGCTCGTCAGGAGCTCGACTAGCAACCCGGCCTCCGTCTCAGTCCCGATCAAGTGGTGGCATTCGTGCCACGCTTACATAACTACGCACTCAAAATCCCATGGGCATCGACGGAGGCATAGCTAGCTTGTGGTCCATAGTACGGCTCAACCGACATCGGTTACAGACATACTTTCACTTTTACTTGTTTCCTTTTCAGGTCTCAATCCCACAGGCACCATCTGGTGGTCTGGTCATCGGTCCTCACGAAGGATAAACACACCAAGACGGTGAGAAACGCAGACATATGGGGGACTTGTTACGTGATTCCGTTAACGATAACTCTACCTGTTTTTCAGGACCCACATGCAGCTCTCCCTTGGTTTTGGCATGTCAAATAGCCTGTTGCTTATCGCACTACCTGTATCAAGGCACCTTGACGTACTAATAAATTACAATGAGAACAATTTGCGGCTGGAGCTATAGGACTCCAGCTTTTTACCTTCGAACCTTTTTTGTTTTCTTTCTCTTTTTCAGCTCCCCTATGGATAACCCTATTAGGTAGCACCCGTACACTTTGGTATGTTTGATGTTTGCCACGGGCTTCATAGCACCCCATGTTACGTCAACAAAAGCCCGAACACTTTTTATATGTATAGTCCGGCACCCCGAATTTAGCATTATATGCATTGGCTCCGAATCATGTCTTTGGTCAATAGTTGGGTTGCCCGGCTCCTGTTCTTGCGACCTTACGTTCCGCTATATCGGCTAAGGTAGTAAAGGGAGAACTACTGCGATTGTGCCTTGGTTTATTGTAACAGCCCCAAAATTGGGTTATCAATTTTTGTGCTGTTATTCCTTCCCGCACTCATGTTTCAAAAAAAAAAATCTCCTGAGTTTTTTGGATGACTCTGATAATTCTTGTCTTTTTCAACCTTTCAAAAACCTTGCTCATGTATTTGTCAGTGGGCAAGCCCTCATCTGCATCATCCCAACCCTCACAAACCCTAATTCCAAATTTTTGGAATTTGGATATGTCCTTTGTGCTTACAAAGGAGCCATCATTTTCCTTGATCAGTTGATCCTCCCAATTGTTCCCAGAGATCCTCATATCTTTGTGATCCTTGGATGTGCAAAAATATTGCTAAGTCCCATGCAATATTTTTGAATTGGGATTTTTTCCTTTTCTTGCCTTTCCAAGGAATAAAATCCAAAGGCATAACTAGCCATCTCCTAAATTCATGAGAATTGGTGGAGTTGATGCTTATGCCTAATCCAAGCTCTGGCAAATATATTCGTCATAATTAAATAAGTAAAATTGTCTTTTGTTATTTAATGCCAATATTGCATTTATGCCACTTTCTAAAGGAACTACCATTTTTATAGCAGATAAAACTACCACATAAATTGTGGAGCTTGTCCTTGCTATATAATCACTAGTTCCATCCTTATCTCATGTTCCATAGATCAAAAATGGAGCACATGATCCAATGCAAGTTTCTGCCTTCTCTGAAATTTTGCAAAGGAAGTGCTTTATTCCTAATCCCAATGGAGCTGCAATTTGGCAGGGTGGTTAACATTGTTAAATAATCCATGGATGCCAAATATGAGCTCAATCCATTCATCCTAGCTCCCTGTGCAATTTTTCAAAGTTCCTGACCAGAACACAACTTTGTGAAGGAAGTACCTTCATAGACTTTCCAAATGGGATGAAACTTTTCCATCATCCCAAGTATCTCCAATCATTATCCTCTACCCAAATTAAGTTCCTTTTATTGATTTATGTGAGCGCAAGAGCAATTCTTGTTTCAGGACAAAGGAGATGTTTGTGAAACAACTACCATGTTGGCAAGTCCATTTGGTATGAAAGTTTTATAGCATCTTACTATGTCCATATCCCTAAGCCTTGCCAAATATGAGCTCAAGTTGATGCTCCAGGGGAGTGCATCATCCAAATCTTGATTCTGGACTAAATATGTAGTTGTGAAGCAACTATGGTGTATCTTGGTCCAAATCATCTCAAAATTAACAGGATTATAGTCCTTGCTAAGCTAACCCCCCAGACAAACTCTCTGGCTCCAATCACTTCCCTGTTGATCAGCACTACATGACTAAGTTTACTGCAGTAAACTTCAGAGGTTGCTTACCATTTAACCAGAGCCCTTTTAACCAAACTACCACCACAGTTGCCACCTTCCCAGGAAGGACTCCACCCCAGACATCGTTTGGATTAGCTTGTGGCACTGTGGGCACCGGTCGCATCCAGAGCGTCTTCTTGCTCGGGCCCCTTCTCTGCTCAGCGTCTCAGTGAGCACGGGCCTGTCTACAGTGTTCCTCGCGTCGTCGCCGTCCTCCTGGAGCCACTTCCCCCTCCGTCTGCTTCTCCATCGGTGCTCATCATCGCGCGCCCACGAGCGAGTTGTAGCCGAAAAGGCTTTAATGGCGTTCAGCAGCTTCTCCTCTATGCCCGCCGGCCCCTCCTACCCTGTCCTCTACTGTTGCTCGTCCGGTCCTCCCTCGTCGCGTTCCCGCGCCTCCCCGTGATCGCTGACCTCGCCAGACGCGAGCGGCAACACCCGAGCCACGGCCATGCGTCCATGGCCTCCCCTCCTCGCCCCGCCTATTTATAGGCCCTCCCCGTGGCCTCCGAGCACACCACCAGCCCTCCCTCACTCCCAGAGATCCGACTAGCCAGCCCCTTGAGCTCTAGGAGCTCTCCTGCCCCTCCCGTGGCCGAAGCCCCGCCGACGGCCTTTGCATGAATCTGAGCGAAGCCGAGCCCCTCTCCTTCTTCCGCCACCACCGGAAGACCACAACACCACCGTAGCACCTCCCAACCCTTCGCCTCGTAACCGGAGCGCCATATCCCCGAGTTCCACCTCTGCCGAGGCCGCCATCCGCAGCGGCTGACGTCCTGCTCCGCCAAGCTCCCCCGTGGTTGCCTCGTAGCTGGATGGGATCTCCCCGGCCCCATGAGTCCAACGGTGGGTCGGGCGCCGCCTTAGGTGGCCGGAGTCGCCGGCAGGCCTCGCCGGCGCCGAACCCAGTCCTCTGCTCCGCGGGCGGGCTTGGGCAGGAGATGAAGACGACGGCCTCTCCCTGCCAGCTGGGCGGTGGGACCCGTGGCCCCACCCGTCAGCGTCCCAGCGTTGACCCCGCGCCTCCGTTGACGTGGATAAGTGGAGGCGTATTCCCGTAAATATGTCTACCGCACACGAAAGTTGTACTCTGGTCTTCTTCGGACCGAAATGTGTTTTTCCTTTCTAGAAAACGTATTTTCGGAGAAGGCGCTTTCTGTTTTTCCCACTCAAGGGTCTGTTTGTGATGATTTCTTTACAGATAGGTCCCTGGCAGAAAAACACTCATAACTTTTTGCTCGCAACTCCAAATGAGGTGATTCCAAAGCCCACATCTTCGTTTCATCGAGCCCGTTCTGTTGGTAACATTTTCATGATGTTTTGAAATTCTGAAAATGACCTTTTTTCCCTTGCACGTAAACAGCCCCTCCGAGAGAGACATGTTTCCGGCAAATCTTTCCGTGATCGTTCCGCACTTCTTCCCGGAGTATTTGTCGACCCTAGGCAAGCCAACCTCTTATCATGAGCCCCGAACTTGCATGTTGACTTTGCGTGCACCTCGTGTTTGTGTGTGTAGTTACAGTTGTTCCTTATTGTTTTCATCTGCAGTTATTCTGTTAGGATTATCATGCATGCTTATGTTTTCATGATATCTTTTGCCATGCTAATTAGAATGTTATTATCGATATTGCTTGGAGTTCTAGGACTTATATTTTGATGATTATGTGGATGACATGTTGGCTTTGGATTCTTAGTGGCTATTGTGATTATGTTCATGATGGTAGTATGCTTTTGAGTATTACTTTGGATGACATGTTGCCTTTGGATTCTTAGTGGCTATTATGATTGTAATGCATCGTTGATATGCTAGTTCTTTATGCTATAGTTGTTCATCTAAAAAGTTCAGTATTTTATTAAAGCATTTGTATGATGCATGCTCATTGTTGCATCCATGTTCATGATGATGGAGAAGCTAATAAATTGACTTAATAATAACAAACCTCCTCCGTCATCGATGGGATCGAGTCATAGTGCCACCAAATCGAACTTTTACAGTGCAACCACATTTTGCCTTTATAGGAAGGCCTTAATGCGATCTATTGTCATGCCTCTCGCCGGTGCCTCCAAAGAGGGAAGGTTATGGGCGCGCGCTACCCTGATCAGGTAGGCGGACATAACCTTGTGTGCCCCTTGTTGAGATTTTTGGTACCGGTCCCCGTGAGGGACGTTTGGGCCACGACGGTGGTTGTTGTGTCTTTGGTAGACACGGGGCCACCCAGGACTAGCCCAGCGGGGAGTGAGTCGGAGTGGCCGGGAGGGTGTCATGGCAGTAGGTCGGTTTCGTCGGAATGTCGTTGGTCCACCCGAATGGGATGGCGAGGCCATGGGTTCCATGGTGTGGGTACAGTGTGCTCCCAATGCAGAGTGTCTATAAAGTCTATCAATAGCAACACAGTTCGTAGTAGGTCACACTATCAGGTCTTGGTCGAAATGGAGGATAAACCTGAAATAATTAAGTAAGTTAATGTGATAACAAGAATGTGGTGACTTGGACTATGAGATAGTCGTGAGAAGTCATGGCGATGTTTTGATATGATCACGAGACGAGGTCTCGGTGAGTGTTGGAGACCAAGGGTTGGTTGTGGTCGTGATCGCCGGAAAGATAATTGTGGAGACCAAGTGTTGGTCGTGGTTGTGATCGCCGGAAAGATCACTGTTGGAGACCAAGTGTTGGTCGTGGTTATGATTGCCGGAAAGATCACCGATTGGTTGCGAGGCAACCCATTGGTAAGAGAGTCCGAGGGACTCAGTGCACAAGTTTGGTTGCATTGCATGAGTAATATGTTGTTATTTGCATTTAAAGAACCATGACAGAACAGAAGATGGTTGCATATAGTTATCATGTTATGTCTACATTGAATATGATCGGTAGTTTATTTCTTGCGTAGTTTCATGATGACATGCCATGCTTGGATTGATCATGCCATGATTGAGATGATATGCTATGTTTTACTGTCCCCATGTTAGAAGCATGTTTTGATATGCCATGTGATGACCATGATTAGTAAATGCTATGATGTTGTTCATGCTTAGTTGAATTTTGATCATGCCATGTTTAGTAATTGATATGAGATAGGTTGTTGCATGCACTTGGTTCTTGCCTTGTCTTCGGCTTGTTTGGATGCTATATATTTGGTTGTCTTGCAAGTACATTCAATGTACTGACCTGGCGTGTCATGCCAGTTTTGTAGGTCATACCCGAAGTGATCGCTTGAGCCATGATGCTAGGCCGTAACCTTGCCAGTCCTCTAAGTTGTGGAGCCGAGCCAGAGTTGTTATGCTGCCAAACCAAGACTTCCGCCGCCATTTAAATAGATTTCCGCTGCCATTTAAATAACCTTAAGGCTAGGCCAGATAATTGTATTCATCAATAATGTAATCTTCTATACATGTATCTGATGAATATTCTTGTACCTGGAATGCTGTATTATGGACCTGTCGTGCGTCAGGGGTTATCCTGGGCTAACGTGCGAAGGCCCCCTGCTCCATGCGGATCGGGGTGCCACAGGACATGGTATCAGAGAAGCCAGGCTGGCATAGGTTATCCTAGTATTAGATCACCGCTCCAATTAAACCATAATAACCCTAAGGGAGTTGACGCATCCCTGGCATCCGGCATGGCCACTGTTAATCCACAGGTGGCGCAGTCGGGACCGACACGTCCTCACCCCGCTGTCGCCGCCTAGTATTCCGTGGAGCGAATAGCAACCATATCCTTTCTAGTCGGCCGCACCATTTGCCCTTTGCCATTAAGGGAAAGGGGACACCCCATGCGGGCATGTCCCGCATAGTTGCCTATAAAAGCCCCCTTTCCGCTAGCCGTATCGCTCACTCCTCAATCAACCATGTCCCTGCAGAGAAGCCTAGCTAGTAACACTCCAGCCATGGCTAGCACCCTTAAAACTGAAGGAAATATGCCCTAGAGGCAATAATAAAGTTATTATTTATTTCCTTATATCATGATAAATGTTTATTATTCATGATAGAATTGTATTAACTGGAAACATGATACATGTGTGAATACATAGACAAACAGAGTGTCACTAGTATGCCTCTACTTGACTAGCTCGTTGATCAAAGATGGTTATGTTTCCTAGCCATAGACAAAGAGTTGTCATTTGATTAACGGGATCACATCATTAGGAGAATGATGTGATTGACTTGACCCATTCTGTTAGCTTAGCACTTGATCGTTTAGTTTGTTGCTATTGCTTTCTTCATGACTTATACATGTTCCTATGACTATGAGATTATGTAACTCCCGTTTACCGGAGGAACACTTTCTGTGCTACCAAACGTCACAACATAACTGGGTGATTATAAAGGTGCTCTACAGGTGTCTCCGAAGGTACTTGTTGGGTTGGCGTATTTCAAGATTAGGATTTGTCACTCCGATTGTCGGAGAGGTATCTCTGGGCCCACTCGGTAATACACATCACTTAAGCCTTGCAAGCATTGCAACTAATGAGTTAGTTGCGGGATGATGTGTTACGGAATGAGTAAAGAGACTTGCCGGTAACGATATTGAAGTAGGTATTGAGATACCGACGATCGAATCTCGGGCAAGTAACATACCGATGACAAAAGGAACAACATATGTTGTTATGCGGTCTGACCGATAAAGATCTTCGTAGAATATGTGGGAGCCAATATGAACATCCAGGTTCCGCTATTGGTTATTGACCGGAGACGTGTCTCGGTCATGTCTACATAGTTCTCGAACCCGTAGGGTCCGCACGCTTAAAGTTTCGATGACGGTTATATTATGAGTTTATATGATTTGATGTACCGAAGGTTGTTCGGAGTCCCGGATGTGATATCAGACATGACGAGGAGTCTGGAATTGGTCGAGACATGAAGATTGATATATTGGAAGCCTATGTTTGGATATTGGAAGTGTTCTGGGTGAAATCGGGATTTTACTGGAGTACCGGGAGGTTACCGGAACCCCCGGGGACTTAATGGGCCTTAGTGGGCCTAGGTGGAAGAGAGGAGAGGTGGCTAGGGCTGGGTCGCATGCCCCTCCCCCCAGTCCGAATAGGACAAGGAGAGGGGGGCGGCGCCCCCTTTTCCTTCTTCTCCTCCACTCCTTCCCCCTCCCAAGTCCTAATCCAACTAGGAAAGGGGGGGAGTCCTACTCCCGGTGGGAGTAGGACTCCTCCCGGCGCGCCTCCTCCCTGGCCGACCGCACCCCCCCTTGCTCCTTTATATACAGGGGCAGGGGCACCCCATAGACACAACAATTGATCGTTTGATCTTTTAGCTGTGTGCGGTGCCCCCCTCCACCATAGTCCACCTCGATATTGCTCTAGCGGTGCTTAGGCAAAGCCCTGCGTCGGTAGAACATCAACATCGTCACCACGCCGTCGTGCTGACGAAACTCTCCCTCAACACTCGGATGGATCGGAGTTCGAGGGACGTCATCGGGCTGAACGTGTGCTAAACTCGGAGGTGTCGTACGTTCGGTACTTGATCGGTCGGATCGTGAAGACGTACGACTACATCAACCGTGTTGTGCTAACGCTTCCGCTTTCGGTCTACGAGGGTACGTGGACAACACTCTCCCCTCTCGATGCTATGCATCACCATGATCTTGCGTGTGCGTAGGAATTTTTTTGAAATTACTATGTTCCCCAATAGTGGCATCCGAGCCAGGTTTTATGCGTTGATGTTATATGCACGAGTAGAACACAAGTGAGTTGCGGGCGATACAAGTCATACTGCTTACCAGCATGTCATACTTTGGTTCGGTGGTATTGTTGGATGAAGCGGCCCGGACCGACATTACGCATACCCATACGCGAGACTGGTTCTACCAACGTGCTTTGCACACAGATGGCTGGCGGGTGTCAGTTTCTCCAACTTTAGTTGAACCGAGTATGGCTACGCCCAGTCCTTGAGAAGGTTAAAACAACACTAACTTGACGAACTATCGTTGTGGTTTTGATGTGTAGGTAAGAATGGTTCTTTCTCAGTCCGTAGCAGCCATGTAAAACATGCAACAACAAAGTAGAGGACGTCTAACTTGTTTTTGCAGGGCATGTTGTGATGTGATATGGTCAAGACGTGATGAGATATAAGTTGTTGTATGAGATGATCATGTTGAAGTTATCGGTAATTGGCAGAAGCCTTATGGTTGTATCTTTATTGCATAAGATGCAAGTGCCAAATAATTGCTTTACTTTATCGCTATGCGATAGCAATAGTTGCAAGAGCAATAGTTGGCGAGACGACCATGTGACGACACATTGATATAGATCAAGATGATGGAGATCATGGTGTCATGCCGGTGACGATGGAGATCATGACGATGCTTTGGAGATAGAGATCAAAGGCACAAGATGATGATGGCCATATCATGTCACATATTTTGATTGCATGTGATGTTTATCTTTCATATATCTTACTTTGCTTAGTTATGACGGTAGCATTATAAGATGATCTCTCACTAAATTTCGAGATAAAATTGTTCGCCCTGAGTATGCACCGTTGCCAAAGTTCGTCATGCCCAGACACCACATGATGATTGGGTGTGATAAGCTCTACGTCCATCTACAATGGGTGCAAGCCAGTTTTGCACACGCAGAAATACTCGGGTTAAACTTGACGAGCCTATCATATGCAGATATGGCCTTGGAACACTGGAGACTGAAAGGTCGAGCGTGAATCATACAGTAGATATGATCAACATAATGATGTTCACCATTGAAAACTACTCCATTTCACGTGATGATCGGTTATGGTTTAGTTGATATGGATCATGTGATCACTTAGATGATTAGAGGGATGTCTATCTAAGTGGGAGTTCTTAAGTAATATGATTAATTGAACTTTAATTTATCATGAACTTAGTCCTGATAGTATTTGCATATCTATGTTGTAGATCAATAGCTCGCGTTATTGCTTCCCTATGTTTTATATGTGTTCCTAGAGAAAACTAAGTTGAAAGATGATAGTAGCAATGATGCGGACTGGGTCCGTGATATGAGGTTTATCCTCATTGCTGCACAAAAGAATTATGTCCTTGATGCACCGCTAGGTGACTGACCTATTGCAGGAGCAGATGCAGACGTTATGAACGTTTGGCTAGCTCAATATGATGACTACTTGATAGTTTAGTGCACCATGCTTAACAGCTTAGAATCGGGATTTCAAAGAGGTTTCGAATGTCATGGACCATACACTACAAAAAAAATACACTTCCGTGATGATACGTGTTTGTCACAGTAGGTCGCTTTTTTTGTCATGCATGTACATCCATGACAAATTTATGACAGAATCAAGATAATCATACCTGTGCTGTTGTAGAAGTGTTCCATGACATTACCAAAATTATTATCACAGAAGTGTCCACTTCCATGATGATAAATCGCACGTCACAGAAGTGCTTTCATCAAGGGTGACCGACATGTGGCATCCACCGTAACATAACACCGTTAAGCTATCGGCTCGGGTTTTGGATCCGATAACCCGTTAACAGCCCCGACCAATGGGAAATTTCCACGTGTAAAATTCTTATTGGCCGGACGAAACACGTGTCAGCTCATCAGCGGGTCAGATAGGCGCCTATAATACGTCGACACATGGCACGGCCCAAGAGTGGCCCATTCCTGTGAAAAGGCAAGCCCGTTTGACTTGGTCAAAAGCTGGCGGGCCGGCCCGTTTGACTTGGTCAAAAGCTGGCGGGCCGGCCCATGGAAAGCCTGTTAACGGCATGTTCGCATATAGCCCATTTACAGCCCGCTAACCCAAGGCCCGTTACGCCCTATCCGAATTAGGCCCAGTAGCGTCATCTGGGCCGTGTATAGCCCATGACGTCTTTCGGCCCATATGAGGCCCTTTGTAACTCTTGGCCCATTAGCGGCCCGTGCTGAAATTGGCCCGTAATGAGCAGTGTATTACTATACACCCATTAACGGCCCGTGGTGAAACTGGCCCGTAATGAACCGTGTATCACTTTATACCCATTAACGGCCTGTTATTCCATTGGGCCGTTTCCAGCCCAAGTTAACTTTCGGCCTTCTGAGGGCCCATTTATTCTTGGGCTCATTTGGGGCATTCGGTTACTTACGACCCTTTACTGTCATTTTCTGCTTGTGGGCCAAATTCAGCCCGTCGTTACAGTCGGCCCGTTTGTGGACCGTTAGTCTGTTGGGCCATTTTCATAGCATCACCAAATACGGCCTATTAACGGCCCATTATGGTCAGCCCATAAAACGTATGATTTCTATTAAAGGCCCGTCTACGGCCCATTAAAGGCCCGTACAAGACCCATAAATGTGTCGGCGGCCCATGGATCCTACGAGACGCACAAGGCCCATGGATCCTATGAGACGTAGAAGGCCCATGGAACCTACGAGACGTAGAAGTCCCATGGATCCTACGAGACGTAGAAGGCCCATGGATCCGACGGCCCGTGAAGGGCCATGGTCGGGCGAATTGGCCCCCGTTTGAACGATATAGCATATTCAAAGAATTATCCTACTCAATACTATCACCTCTAAAAAGACTACACTATTACAATAAAGAGATCAATGCATAGAAAGGTAGAATAATCCTACACTATACAATAAAGAAATTACAACCGATTATACCCACTGGGCATTATGGTTCGGCACAGGTGATAATAAAGATATACAAACAGCAAATTACATACACTGGGCAAATACAGCTCATACATCATGGACGTGCATCAACTTAACTCCATTTGAACTATAATCTCTTCAGAAAATAGGATTGCCCGGATTCAGATAGCACAAATTTCAGTCTGCAAAATCTCCAATTCCTTCATGGTTACCTCAGTGTCTTGTTTCATTTTTTTGACTACTGCATCTAATACCTGCATGTCCAGTCTCAACTTGTTGATTATACGTTGATAATCATGTACACGTTGTCTTGCCACCTCTAGTTGATGCTCGAGAACATCAACACATTCCAATTCCAATTCCAATCCATAATCATTCGGTAATGGCCATGCCGCACTGCTCGCAGATCTTTGTGTTGATGTCACTTCATCCTGAAATGTTTCTGTAAGTACACATGACTAGGGCAAAAATATAGTTACAAGAGTGAAGCGAACAAGACACTATTTTGTACTACATGGCAAAACAGGACTAACAATAATGTTACATTTCACTTTTAAAAAAATGTTACACGTCATGAAGCATAAGCAGGTGATATTTTAAAAATTATAAAAAGATAGTCTGTGCAGCCTCCATACAGAAATCCATCTTAGCTCACCAAAGGAGCATGATGTTGGGGCCCAATCGAAAACACGGACAAGTTACAAATTTAGACAACACATTGCGTATAAGTAAGCAAGCAGTTGGCCATTCTGTGCCTCAATTAAAGTCTTAGGGAGCATAATGAACAGCAGCAGGTTTCATACAAACATACTACAGCAGGCAAAACTATGCAATCATTAGCGTAGTATAAACTAGATTGTGAGCCTCATGCAATAATAGTTGGTTAATAGACTTCAAAGCTTCAGGCACACTTTGGCAGAGTAATTAAATGGTAAGGCCTTTAATTATGTCAACTAATAGTGATACAAGTACCAAACATCAGGCATGATTATTTGGGCATCTCATTAACTGAGGACAAATAAAGCAATTGAAAAGAGAAAATTAACTATGCCTGGAACAAACAAGGAATTGAACTGTTGAGTTGCATACAGTGACTTACCTTAGCAGGTTGAAGAGGCTCAGCGCAGCTCCTACTTCTCTTGCAAGGCTCCTTCCTAACATCTTGTACTTGGAAATCCTCAATCTTATCTTCATTGCACCCCCTCTGCAAGGTGACACAAACTAGTTACTCGTCTCCTTGGAAGATAAATATGCATACTTTCCAGTCTGTGAACACAAAAGGATGAGATTATAACAAAACAACACCACATAATGAAACATGCCGCATCTCTTGCACTTGCACACAATGAAATGAGCATTTACTATGTAAAAACTAGGCATACCTTCGAACTGGATCTCTAAGTACTCTTGGAGAGCCTAATGTAGTGTACAGCCAAACCTTTATGTCACCTATGAGATAGATAAGGCCCCACTACAGCAGCCCTTAGTGTTTAAATCGTTGACAAGCTATGTTAGAGTGTTAGGTCAAGAACAGAAAGTAATCAAAGCAAACAATCCTACTATGGCTGGCTGATGCAAACAAACAATTGAACAGAAGTGTGAGCAAATCTTACATATCAACAAAAGAAGCAAAGAAGGAGGCTTAAAGACCATCACTTGACTGACTAGATTTAAGGGGCATTTAAACATCATGTGCAACGTATGAACTAACATAAACATTGCATATTCCAGATTCTACAATGGAATGCACATGTATTAGGTTATGCCATGTATGATGATGCCTAAATGTACAGATAGCAGGCAGGAGTGATTCATCATTGCATGCACAATTGAATAGCAGGTTAAGGTCCAGTTCGATTCCGCCTTTTCAGGGCATATTGTCAAAATAAGTGATAAAAGATGTAAAGAAGTCATTTTTGAGTTATGGGCTTGGCCTTAACTAATTTCGCTTTGTAGGGGGGGGTGTTTCGGGTAGAACCTCACTAAAAATTGAAGGGAAGGGGAATAGTGAAATGACTCTGTTGTCTGCCTACATTACACTCAAAATGCAACTGCTGACGCCCGTGTCACAACTGACCCTCAAGTAAAAACAAGCATGCAAGCATTCATTGCCCTGCCCGCTTGCATCTCCTCTCCCCTTACCCTCTACCTCGATCCCCTGCCTGCAGCACTAGGGTTCCTCCAGCGAGTCGTCGCCACTGGTCCCATCTGGCCTTGTCCTCGACGATGGTATGTCCAGCTAGGCTACATGGCCGGCGGGTAGGGGCAAATCTCCATGGCTTCTCCTCCCTCTGGCGCCGCCCCTCATTCTCATGGTCTCCAGCAGTTTCTCCACTGTGGTTCGTCCAACGCACTACTCCAGCGGGCGCTGCACAACTACGGCTGATGCCACACTGCGGCAGAAGGCACCTTATTCCCCCTCCCCTCCTCCCAGGCCATGGCCTTGAGGTGCCGTTGAAGGATGAGCTCATCCAACAAGGTGAGGATCTCCTCTGATTTTTTGCCAAATTTTCATTCTGATCCACTATACGATGAATTGCTATGAGCTGCTTCTGCTGCTGCTATATGATGCATTGCTATGAGCTGCTCCTGCTGCTGCTATATGATGAATTGCTATGAGCTACTACTGCTGTATGATGAGTTGCTATGAGCTGCTGCTGCTATATGATGAATTGCTATGAGTTGTTGTTGCTGCTATATGATGAGTTGCTACAAGCTGCTCCTGCTGCTGCTATATGATGAGTTGCTACAAGCTGCTCCTGCTGCTGCTATATGATGAGTTGCTACAAGCTGCTCCTACTGCTGCTATATGATGAATTGCTATGAGCTGCTCCTGCTGCTGCTATATGATGAATTGCTATGAGCTGCTCCTGCTGCTGCTATATGATGAATTGCTATGAGTTGCTGCTGGTATATGATGAATTGCAGACTGCTGCTGCTGTATGATGAGTTGCTATGAGCTGTTACTGCTATATGATGCTTTCAGGTGGTGCTGCTATACGATAATAATAACCAGCCACTTGGACCATCGAATTTCAATAAATAATTGTTCTTCATTTAAATGTGGGTCATGCGTTCTTCATTTAAATTAGGCAATGGGATCTCAATGGAAAACATTGACCAAAGTAGATTGTGCCAAGTAGATGGTATCTTTGTATTTGCATTTTGAGCAAATAGTGATGGTCTGTTTTCCTATCATATTAATTACTGCACTGGGTTCAATTTCTGATGTTTACAAGTCAAATTAATTTCCATATGGGCAGCAAAATGAAAAAATATAATGCAATCTAGACTTTCCACTGATCATACCAAAGATAAGCTGAAAACGCAATGAAAAGAACTGATTGGCTTATTACATGGAAATTATATTCACACGTGCTTATTTTCTTAGGATAACTCATAATAACTGTCCCTAAGAAACTTGGCTAATAGAATTGGCATACAAATAACATGTCACGATGATTGCAATGGAGGAGTGACGTACCATAGCACACTGTATAGGCTCACCGCTGCCTCTCCTTTTTTTGCGATGTTCCATGAAATTGCCACATACATCTTGTACTTTTTCATTGTGTAACCCTATCTGCAAGTTGACACGGCTAATTTCAGACATCTCTACATGATACTACATTGCATATCCCTTGCGCATATTTAAACCACCAATTAACAATTGTGTGCGTACCATAAACTAGCCATGACTCTGTATGCTGGACTAGCAGGCACTCTAAGGGAGCCTAATGTAGTGCACTGGAATTCTTACATGCCACCTACAATTTTGTGTAATGTACTGCCCCTATTCCTAAATATATGTCTTTGTAGAGATTCCAGTATGGACCACATACAGATGTATATAGATGCATTTTCGAGTGTAGATTCACTCATTTTGCTCCGTATGTAGCCTATAGTGGAATCTCTAGAAAGACTTATATTTAGGAACGAAGGTACGAGTTAGTATCATGTATGACATCTACATATCTAGTTTAGCAGCCAGTAGTAGAAATCATTGTCTGCACAAAGGGATTACTGGTCGAAAATCCTAGCAAAGCACGCTGGCAGGCACAGAACAATACAAGAGAGAGAGACGCGCTTACAAGATCATAGCAATGCCTCAGTCCAGGATCTTGGTTGGCCAAGCTGTTAGATCCAGAAGAAACATCGTCCTTGTAGTTTTTGCCAGCTGCATAACAGGTAATAGAGACCGGTTAGTATATTTGAAGTACATCGGGCAGGTGATGCTGGACGGGTTTAAAGGTGACAAGTACCTAGGCCATGGCGAGTGCTTGGCATCTCTCCAGACTGTGGGAATCAGGTTAGAAACGTCGAGGGTGATGACGCTGCGCTGGCTGTCGGGGTCCGGTAAGGAGATCTAGAACCGTCGAGTAGGGTGTTTGTGGAGCGGCTCCGGTAGGGTGGACTACGGTGTGAGCGAAGCAGATCTATGGCCGTGGACGAGGGCGTAGGTGAAGCTGCTCTGGTGGTTGGGTTAAGGATGGTGTCGACGATGCGGATCTACGGCCGTGGACGGGGCGTCAGAAGCTGCTTCAGTGGTTGGGTTAAGGGTGGTGTCGACGATGCGGATCTGCGGCCGTGGATGGGGCGTCAGAAGCTGCTCCGGTAGGTTGGATGAGGGTGCGAGGAAGCAGATCTGAGGCCGTGGACTTGTGAGTTGGCAAAGCGGCCCCGGTAGGGTTGAGAATGGTATAGGCGAAGCTACTCCGGTAGGGTTGAGGAAGGTGTCGGTGAAGCGGCTCCGGTAGGGTTGAGGAAGGTGTCGGCGAAGAGGATCAGAGGCCGTCGACGGGGGCGTCGGTGGGGCGGCTCCGGGGGGTGTGGACGAAGCGTCTCCGGTGGGGAGTACGAATGAGCCGCTGCAGATGCGCGGCGGTTGACGAGAGTACCGGCGAAGCAGATCCGGTGCCGTGGACAAGGTCGGCACTGAATGGGCTGTGGTACAGTGGTGGATGAGCAGTCTACTTGTTTCTAGGGGAGGCGGGAGGGGTAGATGCGGCCACAGAAGCAGATCCGGCGAGGTGGACGCCGCTGGCAGTGAATGGGCTATGGTACGCCGGTGGATGAGCAGTCTAGGGTTTCGAGAGGGGAGGGGAGAAAGGGGGATGAAGTACGGACGGCGTGCCGTGTATTTAGTCATTTTTGCGGGAGGGGGAGAGGAAATGGGGGTGCCGTGTAGTGGGGGAACCGGAAGTTACCAAAGCATCCCCGACCTATCATGTAGATGAGGGCGGTATTGTAACTATTGGTCTCCGTGCACCAAGGACAAAAGGGGGATTTTGCATGCTAAAGACTAAGGTGGCGGAAATTTTAGAAGGAGGCGGGAGATTTTGCCGCCCGCGGGATCGTTCGTATCCAGTTTCAACTAATTTTGGACCGTGCTAGCGGGAAGGTCATGGTAGACTGTGTACACGGGGCACGCGTTAGCAGTTAATAACTGGTGTGAAGTCCACCCCAGAAAAAAGACAATAACTCGGGATGATGCGCCGATAACTTGGACGTTCACATGGGCGCGGCCAATCGTACGGGTGTAGTGGCGCGTTCACAAAAAAGGGATCAAACGCTCAGCCTATGTATTTCTCGTGTAAATAGATAATTTAGTGACATTGGTTATTTACTTTAAACATAATGCATTGACGTGTTAGTGTAGAGGCACACAAAAAGAAATGGATATTGTAGTCAGCTACTTAAAAGGGTTACCTCATATGATTACATAGCCTCCATTTCATAAATTGTGTACCCGTTGAATTCATATATGAATATTACATATATTACTTCAAAATAGAAACTTAAATCATCCAAGACTAATGAATTTGAATGCAAGAGTAACAATGGTGCATGTTCATGATAGCTACATCGGTTGTTTGAAGAAACATCACTGTAACTTTGGCATGCACAACTAAAAAGGCTTATTTAAATAGAAAAAATGTGATATGTGAGTGTCCAATCTTTATAGCGTTGAATCGATATTGTACCTTTGGCCACGATACAAAGTAGATATTGACTTATGTTCAAGCGATGCACATCCATGATCACTAGATAGTGATACGTCAATGAATTGTGCAATCTCTCTCACATGCATACATATCTCATTTCCCTGTGGGCATCGGAATCACACACGTGCACTTCGTGTATTTCGCTCTCTCCGTCAGGGTTAAATTCGTCTTTCTACCTTGTCCTACAAGTCTCTCACACAGAAACACACACGCTCTCTATGTCTAACACGCCCACCCCTTTAATTCCGCCCACCCATAGCCACTAATGTCTCTCACACATATGCTATCTACCTATCTCTTAATATAGCTAGATATGTGTCACATAAACAACTTCTCCCTACTAGCAAGATGCCCATGCGTTGCACGGAACATCAAGATGCATTTGTATCAGAAGTTTATCTTGTGGGAGAAAAGGATGGACGAGGGAATGCCTTATTTGCAAATGCGGAGAGGGGTGTGGGTATCTTTTTGCAAAATTGCCATAGTTTCCTTCCTGTCTGTCGGATATAAATCGAATGGCCTATATTGCGGGATGGCATGAACACCATCATCACCAACTCTGTTTTTTTATAAGAGTAGAGATATGTGAGTGTCACTGCCCCCCCACACACACCCACACTTCCCAACACCGAAGGAGTAGGGTGACACCTCGATCTTGATACTAATCTATCGACTGGCTTCTCTCTCAAACACACACACACACGCACTACCCGACACCAAAGGAGTAGGGTGGCACATCGATCTTGATAATAATCTATATACTCCTCTTTCAAACACACACACACACACACTCGCTAGTTGTGCCTCTGTGTCTACCGCACACACTCTCAATACGTCTTTCTCTCCCTCCCCCCCAACAATGACAGCAGAAGGGTGACAACTCGATTTGATCATAATCTGTCAACTGGTTTCTCTCTCAAACATTGTGTCTCGGTGCCTCGCTCGGTAGCCCCCTCGATATGTAGACTTCTCGCGCGCGCACAGCTGTAGTGACGATGACGCTGAACCCAGTGTGCCTTGTTTTTACCGGCCTCATGTGATAGTTTTTACCTTGTTTTCTGTTAATTAACAAGGCAACCTTTTCTTTGTTACTACTAGTGAATCTGAAGTCATTCGGGGCAGACATAAAATATATCACTTCAACCCAATTATCGCAGCAACTATTTTAAAAGAAATTAGCTAGCTGCCCGTGCGTTGCACGGAACATCAAGATGCATTTGTATGAGTAGTTTATCTTGTGAGAGAAAAGGTTGAACGAGGGAAGACCTTATTTGCGAATGTGGAGAGACATGTGGGTATATTTTTGCAAAATTGCCATAGTTTCTTTCCTATCCGTTAGATATAAATCCGACGGCCTATATTGCAGGATGGCACGCACACCATCATCACGAACTCTTTTTCTACTCCCTCCGTCCGAAAATACTAGTCATCAAAATGGATAAAAAGAGATGTATCTAAAACTAAAATACGTCTAGATACATTTCCTTTTATCCATTTTGATGACAAGTATTTCCGGACGGAGGGAGTATTTGTCTTTTTAGAGATTTCAACAAGTGACTATGACCGGACCTTACCAACATACTCAAAAAAGTAGTCCATAATTTTGATGTTACCCTATTTTCTTGGCAGTGCAGTGCCATCTGGATACCTCATAAATAAATCAAGGACAAATCTGACCACTTCCTGAAAAGACATACGGAGCAAAATGAGTGAATCTACACTCTAAAATATGTCTACATACACATCCATATGTGGTAGTCCATTTGAAATCTGAAAAAGACAAATATTTAGGAACGAATGGAGTATATATAAGAGTAGACATGGAGATATATCTCCAGCATGGTCTACAACAAAAATGTGTTGGGCTGGTTAGCGCCGGATGCTCGCAATGCGATGACATGAGTTCGTATTCTGTCTTTTAACTTTATATTTTTATATTATATATTACTCTACTTATTTGATATATACTTCTTTCGCCACTGTACTGACAGTGGAACCCATAGAGTACTTAGAATACAAGATTAAGGATGGACTTGTTTCTTTTTAACTTTCTGTACGAAGCTGTAGCCACCCTGCAAGTCACGTGTACACTGTGCATGCAATTAACTTTTTATAGAGGGACAATCATACAGGCAATTAGCTCAAATGGATTGGATGTCACTCTATTATTTCCAGCATAAAGAGCATCTCCAACGGCAGCCGGCAAATTTCCTCCCGCTTCCTTAAGCGGAGGATGACATCAAACGCCAGCGGCATACATTTTTACAACTCTAACCAACCAGATGAAATTCGTGCAAACACGGACTAATTTCATATAAGCATGAAGGATTTCGTATAAAAAAGCCGGATCTTCATATAAACATCATGGATTTCATTACATTTACATGAACTAAGAGGTGCCAATCCGGCTCTCTTATATAATTAATACTCCCTCCGTCCGGAAATACTTGTCCTAGAAATGGATGTATCTAGACTTAATTTTAGTTGTAGATACATACAATTTATCCATTCTTAGAACAAAAATTCCCCGCCAGCTGGAGAGGGAGTACATAATCTAAATGGCCGCCCGCGGATCCCTTTGTCTTCGTCATGTCCGTCAGACACTTGCGGGGTCGACGAAGGTCCTCGGAAGAGACGAAGCAGCAAAGAAACCACCTGAATCCGCGGTCGTCGCCTCGGCGGTGGCCTTCATGGGTCCCAAGTAGCGGTGGCCTCCCATGTTCTACTTCTCCTCGATGATGGCGGCTTACACGGAGAAGCTGGCCACCGACTCGTCGCTCTCCACACACCCGGCTTCTGTCTCTGCCTGCATGGCGCTGCCGCAGGCACGGGAGGCGCGCCCACAGACACGGGAGGTGTGGCCACCGCAGACACTGGTGGCGCGGTACGACGCGGCAGTGACGGCGCCCGTACCGGCGTGCTCGCCGCCGTGTCAGCGTGGAGCAACTCGCCACTCCTCATCGAGCTGAACTAGAGCGGCGAGCTGCTGAACCACGCGCCTGCTTGGGGCGGCAACTGGCTCCGTCGTCCAAGCGAGGTTGGTGAAGCACGGAGCGGCCTCGCCCGTATCCGGAGGGCTCGGCGGGCCACCCAGCCGGGTAATATGCCGGAGAACGGCTCATCGGAAGCCATCGGAGGAGTGGAGAAAATGGTGAAGGAGGAGATGGGGGAGCGGCAGAGGGGTGCGATTCTTGCCCGCTGTCTGTCTGGCCTCGTGTAAATAGAGGGCGGACGGTAGGAGCTTGGCCTGCGTCTGGCCTCGTTTAAACTGAGGGCGGACGGGACGAGCTCGGCTGGTGTTGCGTTTAATTCCGGCCCCCTCATGAACAGACGTGTGGCCGGAGTAGGATTCTCGGTTTGCATGCGGGTTTAACGGAGGGGTTTAATGGAGGCGCCGGGCATGCAGCGGGCGGCGCAGTACTATTCGATTTGACAGCAGTAATGAGCCGTCAAATCACAAAGGCCCTCGCCTATCGTGAAACCGACCGAGCTAGACTGCCCCGCCCTCTAGCCTTTAAAAAAATCTATATACTCCACTTTTGTACAGTAGTAGTATCGATGGATTGCGCCATGGAGCAAAACTTGAAATTAAAAAAAGGTGGTACATATAGAGAGCGCTCGTCGCCAAATTATGCATATAGTACTATTAAAAAGGCTTGTCACAATAATGGTGTCCACCACAAGTGCACAACCCACCCCTCAAATAAAACTAAGCACCCTGGAATTCTTTGACAAAACTAAGCACCCTAAAATTCTTTGACAACTAAACTGCTAGCTATATGATGTTGGCCATATATATTGTACGTATATAATGTGAAGAAACGAGTGGTAGTACTGTACCAACTAAAAGATGAAATGTAAGAAATACTTGTATGTACGTACTGAAGAGTTAAAGTAACAAGAAGAAACATAACATAGTTCTGCTGGGGGCTCAGCACAACACACCCCTCAAATTAAATTAAGCACACCTGAAATTAAACTTTGTAACTATTCCGGTAGACACTGCATTAGAACCACCATGAGCAACGACACTGCCACCTTACTCGGAGTCCTCGCCCACGTCCTCGACTTCGTCCTTGTCCCTCTTGCTCTTGGCCGATACTTCTTTTCTTGAACCGCACACTTGGTTGTTGCTCTTCATCCAACCCTTGTAGATATTGAAGCAAAGGTAGCCATCCATTGCAGCGTACTGGATGTGGTCTATATCTAGTACATTCCGCTGCCATGCATGACGATGAAATGTGTATGGAGGTTTCTCCAGTTTACCGTATGACGAATGAATCATGCCTCCTGCCAGGGTGAGCATTGAAGGCTGAAGAGAGGACACCAGCGGATTCTTCTGGAGGTCGAAGGTGTTGCCTACAACAAGGCCTACCTGACGCAGGACTTCTTTGTCATTACCAAAGTCTATAGTAACGAATTTGACTAGGTTGCTCCCGAGGAAGTCCTTAAAATCCTGGCACTCAACGTCGGCATGGCATATGTGGTAGACCAAGCATAAGTCATGCACGCAAACCTGGATCACGGCGGGCTTCTTCCTCTCTTCGTCCTTTAGATCCTTCTCTCGTCCCAGGGCTGTGGTGTACTCAACATCTAGCCCAGCGACCCACTCATCATATGAGTTTTCGAACATGCGTCTGAAGCGTGAAAGGCATCCTTTCACCGTCGTGGAAGAACGGGTGTAGATGACGTTGAACTCATCGCCGGTGATGGTTCTAACCTTGTACTCACTGCCGATCCTGGAGATTTGGGACGCCATGGATTTGGGAGGAGGGTTAGGATTAGTGGAACTGCCGTAATGTGAATGGACGGGACGACTAGGAGCGAACCGCCGTAGTATTGAAGGACGTGCGGGGACGAGTAGGAGCGAACTGCCAGCGTGTGAATGGTAGGGTAGTGGCTTTCCATTCTCCCATGATACGGGCTTCCGAGAGCCCTTGGATCTGAGATCGAACGGTTGCGTGGCGTGATTCTAGACCTATGGGTGAATATCCTATCCTGGAGGGTTATTCTACAAATTTTCAGCAACTTAGCATGCGACCGTTTGATCTCAGATCCAAGGGCTGCCAGCAGCCCGTATCGTGGTCGCGCCTACCACGACCGTCGCGTCGCTCGTGCGGTCGCGCCCTTGGAGATTTAACACGGTGCGTTAGGCTATCTGATGTTTGGCATGTTATACATAGTCATCACTTAGTCACTCATACTACAACAAGGTTGGCTATAAGTGTATTTTTTTACTCCTCTCTATCTCTTTCTTCGTACTCCCTCCGTCCCATAATATAAGAATGTTTTTACACTAGTTTAGTGCCAAAAACGTTCTTATATTATGGGACACCTGGAGTACTAGTATTTATTGCATTTGCCAAGGAGTGACCTCTTCCAATGAAATGGTGTTGCTAAGTTTGCTTCATTTAATTAGCTATAGACTCAAAATTGTCTTTTCACCTAGGTACACGCGCTCAGCACCGTTTCTTCCTTGGGTCACCAAACTAGTCTCTCTCTTCTTGAATAACTTGCCACATCAGACTTTATGCCTATGTGGCAAGCTTAAGCATCTGTAGGAGCAAGTAAAAGTAAGTACAATAGTGCGCTTTACATGGCATTTTTCATATGTGGAGGAAATAGAGGCAAGTAAAAAGTGGAGAAGTGGGCTCTCATACAAGAGCCAGCCTCTACTACATGGTGGAGCTTTGGCAGAGGCACCTGTATGGAGGTGGTCAGGAATCTGGGAGACTCACGCCGGTCGTAGCGCCGCAGTTAAAATGATAATGGCAAGTCAAATCACGGGGCCCCACCTGTCCAGCAGTAACTTGCTGTCAAATCACACAGCCCTACGTTTGCAGCGGCCTACTCCCTCGTCTTCTCGCGTCTCTGTCGAACCGACTAAAGCGCTATGTTACAGTAACATATTATGTTACCACAAGCACCTCTTTCCTCATTAAATAGTTGCCACATAAGCAAAATTGTCTTGGGATGTGTTAAGTTACTACGTAAGTTACTCCCTCTATGGCTAGCCTAAGAAACAATGTGAGAGTTAATGCACCATGCCTATGTGTTTACTATTTGGTTTTCGTAAGATGACTTAATACTCACCTAGACGGAGGAAGTATTCGATTTGAAAGCGGGCGGCGCAGTTCCCTATACGGCTTTAATACAGACGAGGGAGGGAGTAGCGGTTCCCGATATGTTAAATGGCCAATGCATCCTCCTCAATTAATGCATGAGGGAAGTAATGGGAGGAGGTCCGGGAAAAGAGGCTGCACGATGTGAATGCAACGCAGTTTGCCCTCATTGCCCTCATATAAAGGTGCCCCTCCATTCCAATGCTTCTACCACATCGTACGCACCTAAGCATTTGCCTAAGCACCTACACTAAGCGCAAAAGAGCTCACTCCAGACCCATGGCAGCGATGCGCATGAGCGGCCAGCGGCTGCGCCAGATGGTCCACGACGCCAGCCTGCGGCATGGCGCCGAGGATCGTCTCCAGACGGTGTTGGAGACCGGCTGGTGGATGGCCGCCGTCGACGCCAACTACGACTCTCAGTTGGACCAGATGATCCTTGACACCAGCAACAAGTTCACCGTCATCAAGAAGCTCGCGGACGACATCGCCGTACTCCTCCAGCCCGCGCGCCCGGGCTCCTCATTGCCTACCACCCTAATCGGCCTCCATGGCCGGAACCTCTTTCATGCACTGGTGGCCCTGCGACTGCCCGCCGACGCCATGAAGAATGTCCACCTGGAGGTCGCGCTCGCTGCGAGGCGCCTCGCCCTGCAAGAATTCGTCGACCTACACATCCACGTGTACGAGCAAATCGTGTACATAGGTACCTACAATGCCAGTGAGGATGCTACGAGGTTGGCCTTCCTCAACCGGCTAGAAGCCTTGGATGCCTTTGCTGAGAAGCACCTCGACCTCAGCACAAAAGCCGCCGCTCCTTAGCCGCCGGTCGGTGGCCCGGCGCACTAAGTTGAGGAGGAGGAGGTCGTACGTTCGTGGATCCATCTTTCTTCTTGCCTTCTGTAACCACCACTGCGATCGCATCATCGTGGCCTTAATTCTTATTGTGCTGTTGCATTCTCGTTCCAGTCAATACCGACATGTGCGATCCCTTTGCTTAATTATATGCATCACTGTAACTAGTACTCGATCCGTCAATTTATAAGTTATTCTTACCTTTTCCATCAACTTCGTGCAACGGGCGGGCATCTTGCTAGAAACACTAGAATATGTCTATATAATCCGTATGTGATAGTCCATTTGAAATCTCAAAAAAGACAAATATTTAGGTACTGAGGGAGTAATATATTAGGAGTATATCATGCACACAAAGGCAGAGGAGCGGTGGGGCTGAGAGGGATGAGGGGCACGTCGGGGGGATGAGGATCCCCTGACGCGAACAATCCTACCATTCCGTCACTGACATGTGGGACCCATAAGCGTGGGTCCCACCTGTCAGCGAAGGAAAGGCAGGGCAAGGCAGTGATAGCCACGTCAGAGGATCCATGTCCACGTCGGGGGACGTCGTGCCGTGGGTTGGAGCGGCATCGTGGGAATCGCGTGTGGGTGTGGCAGTGGTAGAAACAAGAAACGTGATGGTCGCCGTGGTTCAACTTCCATGGACAAGCTGTCATGCCTGCTGAGACATGTATATCAAAACTAGAGTGTTTATATTTCAAGCACGTGAACAAGTATTATTCTACTACTTTGGATCCATTGCAACGTAGGGGCCAGCACATTGGTAGTAGCAGTAGTGTCCATCTCTATCTCTAGAGGCCTTCCCTCGTTCATCCTTTCTCTCACAAGATAAACTACTCATACAAATGCATCTTGATGTTCCGTGGAACGCACAAGGATGTTTCCTTGGGGGTCTCTCCAGTGCGGCATGGCCGTAGTTGCAAGTTGACGCCCCTTGAGATGCCGACGTTGAGGGGCACTCGGATTTCCTCCGATGAGCAGGTAAGATGAGTTTGATCACGTAGTAAATGCATTCTAAAGACTACTTCCGTGTCCATTTCCTAATTCTCCCCCTGCCCACTGTTTCACAGGTTAGGCTCGGTGCGAGTGGAGATTGGCTTGCATATGTACGGGAGGGTACCAACATCAATTTGCACAACATTTACAACAGTGACACCGTTCCCGTAGAACATTTGTCCAACATTGGGATCAGCCATGCAACGGGCCACCGCATGAATTGGTATGATGGAACCACGGTGAGATTGAATAAGACAGCACGAACCTTGCACATGGTGGTCAAAGGCGGCCATGCTGTCTGCGGCCGATTTGTTGCCGTATGAGTAGGAAGACGCTGTGCTCCTTTCTAACAGCATCTTCGCGGTGACAAACCAGGGGACTTATTTTGTATGGGACACATCCTACGATATACTCCCTCTCTCCCAGTTTATTTGTTTTGAATCTTTTCATTTTGTAAGTTTCAAATTCAAATTTAGAGCTCTCCATCACATGTTGAGATTACAATGTCCATTAAATTGTTGCGTGCATGTATAGTAAAGAAACAAATCTCGAGTTTGGCACGAGTTCGTGCTGCGGGAGCACCACAAGCCCTGGCACAGGAGTTACATTCCCCTCTCAGGGCCGTCGGGACTGAGCTTCAGCGCCTTACTACACCTACCTTTGAATCAATAACATGTGGACCCGATAGGTGACTGGTCCACATGTAATGCTCCCGTAGTCAGAGGGGGCAGTGGGGCCAAGAGGGGTGAGCCGCAGGTCGGGGGACGTGTGGTTTCATGGGTTCGAACGGCGTCGTGGGAATCGCGGGTGGCTATGGTAGAAACTTGATGCTCGCCGCATTTTAGGTGGCCCACATGTCATGCACACAAAGGCAAAGGGGCGGTGCGGCCAAGAGGGGTGAGGTGCACGTCGGGGGGCATGGTGCCGTGGGTTGGAGAGGCGTCGTGGGAATCGCGAGATGAAACGTGATGGTCGCCGTAGTTGAACTTCCATGGACAAGCTGTCATGTCTACGGACACATGCACTGCATACCGATCACTGGAAGGAGTAGCAGAGAAAGCTATATATGCGGATAAATAGCTCCTTATAGTCAAGCGGACCCACGCTACTACTCTATTCCAAAGACATGCACACCATCGAAATAGTCCATCTATATCAATATACACCGAGAGGGAATAATTTTTTTACAAGAGAGGAAATAGTTCATCCATCCATAATGCCCTCCTGTTGGTGCAGCCTTTTCTTCTTCTTCTTCTTCTTCTTCTTCTTCTTCTTCTTCTTCTTCTTCTTCTTCTTGTTCTCATTCTCTGTGGGAGACGGCTTCGCAACAAGCTCTTTGGACCTTGCAGCTATCTCGAAACTCACACGGGCATCGAGGGCAGCATATTTTATCAGCTCGTACGTCAAGGGATAATTCTCCCATCCAGATGACCTTAATGCCACCGTCTCGTCACCCTTCTGAAGATTTGTTCCAAGCACAAAATTTTCTACATCGAATAGGGATTGTGTCTGTTTATCACAAACTTCTACAGGAATTTAGATTCTAGTTTGTAGGTCAGAGATGCTTTTCAAATCAAGGTTGTACGGCTCCAGCTTCTGTTTGTCCCCTTCGATGGCTGCCCCAAAAAAGTATACGTCCTCCCGAGACAAGAAATTGTGAAGCTCACCTGGTATGGAGGGCGAGTGTATGATGTGGTACACCAAAACATCATCTTCGAGGCATAGCTGAAGGACGGCGGCGTGCTGGATCTTCCCAGGGGCATGCTCCGTGTACTCTGCGCCGAGACCGATGACCCTCGTCTCTACCTTTTCGAGGGAGTTGGATACATTGTTGATCCACTGGCGAACAACCCTTGTGTGGATGGTGACGGTGGCAACTATGCGCATCGAGCCTTCGACGAGGACATGTTGGACGCTAAAAACCTGCATCTCGATCTCTTTCGCCATTTGGAACCGCTGGAACGGAGGGCTATGGTTTGGAGAATTAGGATTAGATGGCTAGTCTAACTGAAGTAGTAGATGATTATTTAAAGAGGTTAAAACAATGTGAACGCAGTGGGGTTTGGATGCAAATGAAGACGAAGGGGAGGTGAAGAAGCCGAGGAGAATTGGTTCCCGATGGAGAAGGAGTAAATGGGAGAACTGGCGTGCAGGCAGTTGATTAGACGGCTAGGTGGACTAAACGAAAAGGCTATGCGGGTAAACTGATGAGTCGTACATGTTCGTGTACGTGCCCATCCTTCCTGATAGGTGGGACCTATGCAAACAGATAAAAATGTGTCGTAGTTTTTTTTTTTGAGCGCGTGACTGGGAGACACAACATTCTCTGGTTAAGGAATACTCACTCCGTTTAGGTGAGTATAGTCACCTCATGAAAATCAGGTTTTCCCAAAACCTTTAGGCCTCCTTTGGTTTGGAGGAATTTTGTAGGATTTTCATAGGATAGAATTTTTACAGGAAAAATTCCTTCAGAGCTCTTTGGTTTGTAGGAATGAAATCCTATTCCTATGGAGGAACTCTTCATATCCCCCACATTTCATAGGAAAATAAACATTAGCCTAAACACAATGGAAAAAAATCCTATGGTGTGAATCAAAGGGCATCTCCTTTTCTATTCCTATGCATAGGATTTGAGATGCATGTCATCTCATTTCCTATGACTTTTCTATTCCTATGATTTTTCAATCCTATGAACCAAAGGAGGCCTTAGGCATGGAGCATTAACTTCCTGCTCAATCCCCTCCCAGCCTCGTTAGCGAGCGTTCTCTTCCTCTGCTGCCGCATTCTACCTTTCCATTTTTCCTCTTCTCAAGTGTGGAACGATCTTCATGCCGTCCTTGATGCACCAGAACGACCACTGCATGCATCGCGGTAGAGCGTTGATTGGGCATGCACGAGAATTTGGTTCTGCTCGCAATATGGATGATACCTGAACGATGAAGTGAACAGGCATGCTAGCACAGGAGACCTATTTACGCTATACAATACTGGAGTACTCATGTACCTACTACTACTACTACTACTACTGCTCCTACTACTACTACTACTACTACTACTACTACTACTAGTAGTAGTAGTAGTAGTAGTAGTACAACTGTGGTACACTTGATGGTCAAAATACTATTCATCCAGTCCTCACAGTGAAGTGACAACACCCTGCGCCTGACACTAGTCCAGGCGGCGTGTTCGGGTTACCAAAGTCAGCCTCACCCTGTGCACAGTGCAGTCTGTCACTGCCGTTGTACAGCACATTGGTGCCTCGCCTCGTCTCTCTCTCCGCTCCCATAGCACCACTCCATATCCATCTCCTTCTCCATCTCCATCTCACTGTGCCCCCGTGTACCGTCGCCTCACTCGCCTCCCCAGTACCACTATTCCCTCGCTAGCCGCTCCAGCACCGACATCCTTCTCCCCCATAAATCAAGCCCCCTTCCAAACTCCACCATGGCCGAACGCGAACCGCGCATCATCCATATGAGCCGCGATTGGAGCAATCTCCCAAGTGACATCCTCGACCTCTGTTGTTCATGTATGGATATGTTGAGCGTCCTGCGGCTGGCTGCATGCTCGAGGGACATGCACATGGCCATCATCGAAGCGAGGCCTAAGCTTTTCAAGACACCCTGCTTGCTGCTATCTGGTCTTGCGAGATTCGCTCACCATGATACGGAGGCATGCATGATGCCCCTCGACTTCAATCCGATCTCCATTAGCCGAAACTTCTTTGCAGGTATGTAGTGGGTCGCCGTACATCATTTCCCTCGACATCGATCCGATCACCATCGCTCGAAACATCTTGGCAGGTACGTATTAGGTCGGCATGAACTCCCACTGGATGGCCTCCTTCAGAGAAGACGGTAAAAAGTTGGTGCTCGTGAACTTCCAGACCTCCCATGAGATTATCCTTCCTCCGTTGGATTATATAGAGTATTACCATCGCGGTCCAAGTCATCTAGATTACTACGTCAGTTGGACGGACCTTGTTTTGCAGAAGATTGTAATCTGCCAAGTCTCCACACGACATGCAAATTACGCAGAATTCAAGCTAATTGCCTTGTTCGACCGCGGACTCGCCTATCTTTACGCCGGTGCCTTCTTTAGCTGGAGACAACTCGGCTCGCAGTGGATCATCGTCAAAGCTGATACACACTTCTGTGATGCTATTGAACACAATGGCATCATCTACGCGATCGACAAAGCAGATGGCACCACGTATTGCTGGGACGACGCTTGAAGTTGTTTCCTCTCATGTTAGTTTCCTCATTTTCATCATGTAGAAACATGCACCACATTGTTGGTTTCATCTAACCATACATTAGGGAAGTAATTGTGCATATGGAGAACTCTATATTTGGAAGTAGTGAAATCCTGCAATGCTTACCATGTGTACATACCTATATTCGCCCTTCAGCAATCAATGACTTGAATAATATCCTCACAAAATTTTTGCGCACAGAACACGAGTATATAACAATGCATGGTCTGTTAGTTACCTTGAAGAATTTGTTTGAGAGGACAGAACATGATTACATAACATGCATGACATGGTAGTTTCCTGTGAAGAATCGATTGCGAGATAACATGAGTATAACCATGCATGGCACGTCTATATTTTCGAACCCAGTATACATTTCCCTGTATTTTCCTCCCAGTTCCAACAGGGACATATCAATGTTGTTTCTTGTATTATCCTACTCATACTCTGAACAATGTTGATCTTACATTAACAATGTCTATCCTTTTTGGTATGATGCAGTGTCCCTATAGTTACTGTCCTTTGTAATCACACCACCTTTGCCAAAAACAGGGAAGCACAACTTGTTCCTCGCTCGATCAGACGACGGCAAAAGACTGATGATCATTCGGACACACGAGCCGAAAAAGTTATATTGCAAAAAACCCACTATATACAAGCACCGTGTAATACGTGAGTATCCGAACATTGACTGTTACGTCTATGAGCAGGATACCAGCTTGTTGGGGCCTTAAGGATTTTTTAGTTAGAGGCAGGTAAACAGCCTTGGTTCACACTCTCTGTTTCTCGGACTCAATTATCCGATTAACCAGGAGATCACCGTTGGCAAGGACCTTGATGGCAGAGAGGCTCTGTTTGCTATGGAAAACTGTGTCTACACGGCGAGCCCTAGGAGTTCGGGAGCAAACTCCCCTGATTATCAACGATACAGCCTGCAGCCAAAAGAAGGTGAGAATGACAAAGGCATCCGGATTAACTTTGATCCTTGGATGTCTCAATTACGATAGGCAGTGATGTGGTTCGAGCCTTCAGGTTGATAGGTAATTGGGCTGTTGCATCGAAAGGGTGGAGTACTGGTGTCTCCGGATCACTGGTCGCTGAAGCGGGGCTGCAAATTATGATGGTGTTGGATCATCTCTTCGAATGACTTTGTTGTCTTTGCTACTGGTTCTGGATGGGTAGTTCTTTCTTTTGTTATGCATATTCCTTGTCATTTGGTCATCCTCGTCTATGTCACTCTTACTATGTAATAGTTGCTTCTGTTTAGAATGTCATTCTCATCTGGATCATGAGAGTCTGAGCGCTGCAGATGGGTGCGTTTTGGTGGTGTAGCAAGACTTCTTATGAACTATCATGTCTTGCTGTTTATGTCAGTAGTAGTCACTAGTCAGTGTTTGAATGTTGTATATATCGTTGTTTCGAACTGTTTATTGTCTCGAACTACTGGTGGGCTAAATGAGGGCATCACTATTCTCCAGTGTTCAGAGTATATCTCCTTTTTTCAAGTTATATAATTTGAGCTCAGTGTCTTTTCGATGATGTACACTTGTTTGGGCTAGTGAGGTGTCGTTGAATATGGGCCGAGTAGTAACGCAATGCCAAACAGGTCCATTATGACTCTCAGGCCGGGCTCTGAAAAGATCCTGAAAAAAAAGGCCGGGCTCTCCAAAAAAGAAAGAATAAGGACTCTTAGGCCGACATGTGGGCGCCACCGGTGTTTTCGTGCGCTTGCGTGCCGAGAGCATATTGGCGCGTGCTCGAAATTCATACTACCTTTTCATCCCCAGTCTCCCGCCCCTCCCCCACCTCTGGAATCTCGATTCCTACTCCAGTTCCCCCAAATCCGCCTCCTGTACTCCCTGTACTCAAGCGCACTATCATGTCGCCGGTCAACGCGGATCTCCAAGCCGGAGATCCTGAGGTCCGTCCTGCCTTCGGTCGCTGCGTGCTGTAAATCAACAGTGGCATGGCGGCGCTTGATGGCCAGTTTACCGGCAAAGTGCTGATGGTAACCATCAACGGCGACCGGCCTCTCGTCTCGCCGGATGACCTTGTCAAAGCTCTTGGCATTGCGCACGGCGTCCAAATAAGTGACTTGCTCGTCAAAGTCTATCCACCACCGGCTGATTTCTTCGTTAGGTTCTGGACTACTTTCGACTGCGGTCATGAGTTCAAATCTTCCCGGCGTTTGTTCTGCGATGGCGCGCTGGTGAGCTTTGATCGGTGGCACCCAGGATGGGGCTCGGTGCCCTCTGAGCTTAAGTTTTTAACAAAGCTTACCTTCCACGGCATGCCTCGACGTGCTTGGAATAGCAAGTCCATGAACGAGCTTATCAACGACCTTGGAGGTGAGCTCGTAAGTATGTTTGTTCCTCCAGACAGCTAGACTCTGACGGTTATGGCATGGATGAAGAAGCCGTCCACCATACCGAAGGTGATTGGTGTTGAGATACCGGTGCAGGAACCGGGGTTGTACTATTCATCGCCACCAAGGCCGCCGCGGACCACGTTAGGGATGTACCTGTATCGAGTGTTCGTGCATGTCGAAGAAGTGGCCAATCCATCAATCGAAGTCATGCCGCCGCTGCTGGTGCCAGGGTCCGTCGACGACGTCCATTACAGGAGTCAACGTCAGACTTTCCCCGTGTTGCTCGGAACGATGGATGGCACAGGGCCTACTCCATCGCGCGGCGGAGGCCACTGCTTCTTTGGGAGAAGAGGCAGGGCTGGCTGCATGAATGTGCTCTAATTTGAGGTAACAACTGAATCTTGTCAGATACTAGTTAAATCCGAGCTATGGGTGTGAAGCACTGATATGCCAGTACATTTGATTGTGACCTGTTCTAATTTTGTACCTGAACTTTTTTTAGAAAGGGTTGTACGTCAACTTAATGTGCTATCAGAACTTATTGTGTTGTCTGTCTGTTTTCTTTGCACAACACTCAAGATATTTCTCCGTCATTGATAAAGACGATGAACCGTTATGTACGACTTCGTTGGTTTCAACATAGCCCTTCCCGTAGCGATCCACTGCTTCCATCCTTATTGTGCCGCCTGCGTGAAATTTTTGTATGCAAGTTCAGTGTGCTATGATGTTCTATATGATTGTGTCAACTGTATAAGGTTTTACTGAGCATCAGCAATGCATATGGCTGAAAGATGTATTTACGAGCATCGGCTGATGGGTCTCTCTCTCTATCTCTCTCTCTCTCTCACACACACACGCACAAGAGGGGCCCATTGAATTATTTATTTGCTCGTGACAGCTTTTAATTAGGTTCCACTGTAATCCAACTTTTTTCTTAAGTTATTAATTGAGCTCAGTGACTTCAAAAAGTTGTACAGAAGCCTTGTTTGGGCCTTTCCGGCGTCGCTGAATGTGGGCTGAGTAACCATGTTAGGTTGTACTGTACTACACAGGCCTTTTTTGCTATTTTTTTAAATAATACATTTTTTATTAATTTTCATAAATATTACGCTGGGTAAATTTTTTTCGAAAGTAATACACCGTCGGCCTGCTGCAGGCCGACTGGGCCTAGTCGGCCCACAGCCGGCCGATTGGATTCCAGTCGGCCTACAGCTGGCCGACTGGCCCCTATCGGCCCACTGTGGGCTGATTGGGTCCTGTCGGCCCACTGTGGGCCGACTAGAGCTAATTGGCTCGCTGTGGGCTAATTGTTTTTGCATAAGTGTTAATCATGTATTTAAAAAATATGTGTATTGTGACATGCTCCGCTCGCTGTGGGCCCACTGTTGACTAAAAAATATGTTTTAAAAAGTGTTAATCATGTATTTAAAAATTGTTAAATGTGTGTATAAAAATGTTCCTTATCTATACAAATTTTTTCAATGTGTGTATAAAAAATAGCTTTTTTTCAACATCAGCAATGCAACTGGGCCGACAGTTGTACACAATATCTGGGTCAACTTGTTATTCTCCGCCCCGCTGGGCTGCAAACTTTCCTAGGAGGTATGCATTAGTCTTAACAAGAAAATGAACTTTAAGAAATAATAAATGGGATGTAATTATAATAACTGGACAATTACTATGCACCAAACACGTAATTAGTTTGGAAAATATATTATTTTTGGAATTTGAAAATTTTAAATTCATTACTTGTTGCGCGCGCAATATTTCGTTGGATTTTAACGTAATACAACTTTATTTTGAAATTATATTTAACCTGACTAGAAATTTCAGATAAAAATATTTCGGATCCCATCAAAATGTAGGAATTTTTTTTGAATTCTGTTTTGAGCGGTTGTTTGAAATTATTAATCGTTGTCCTAGCTAGAAGTTCGGCTGTACTTTTAACAAACTGTAAATGGGCTGTAGTAAATTCCATTAGAATTAAAAAATGGGCTGTACATTCTTACAAATCAAAAATGGGCTATATGTTCTCTGCCAAATCCGAGCTGTGGGCCTACTAAGTTGACGCGTACCAAGGGCTTTGTCAACTTAGTCAAGATAAACGATTATAGCTGCAGTGATCGTATGATGTCCATCCAACGGCCGTAGTGCTTCTTCAACCTCTGGTCTTCTTGCTCCAGCCGCCCAAAGCAGCGCCGGTCGTGTCGCGTGCTCCTGCCTCCCGTGGCCGGCTGTGATCCCGCGGAGGCCTCACCGCCCCGTACTACTCCCACTGCTGGCCAGGCCATCCTTCTACTCACCCACACCCCCTGTTATTCTGCGGCGACAGCAGCCTCACACCGCAGCCAAACCAGTGAACCCTCGTACTCCTCTCCGCGCGGGCTTCCGCTGCTGCGTCTTCCCCGGCTCCGCGTCGTCCCCTTCCTAGGCCTCGCCGTCGTCCACTGCTCTGGTGCTCTCGGCACGGCGTGGTCAACATGGTCAAGGAACGACTTCCATCGGACGTGGACTGTACGTGGAGAGGCTGACAGCTGGGTCCACGGCCGCAGCAAGGAAGTGCCTCCTTATTACGTGGAAAATAATGTTTCCTCCACTTGACAGCAGGGACCCACCAGACGGGCCACCGTATTTCGCGAAAAAACGTTTCCCCCCTAACTGCTGGGACCCACCAGCTACACCTTCGCATGCAAGGAAGTGCGTCCGGGAAAAAAACGATTCACCCCCTGACTGCTGGGACCCATCAGCTACATCTTCGCATGCAAGGAAGTGCGTCCGGCCAAAGGAAAACCAAAATGATTCGCCCGCCTGACTGCTGGGACCCACCAGCTACATCTTCGCACGCAAGGAAGTGCATCCGGGCAAAAAAAATGATTCGCCCCCTGACTGCTGGGACCCACCAGCTACATCTTCGCAGCAAGGAAGTGCCTGACAGTCGGGACCCACCAGGTCGAAGCGTACGTAGCATTGTCATTCTGGTCGCGAACGTGTACGTACATATATACTGGTGGATGTAGAGGCGCGCACGTGTCGTAGTAGAGGCGCACACGTAGCATGTACACGTACGTACAGCGGCCAGGGTGCAAGAAAGAAAATACGGCCACATATGTGTACATATGGGCGGGGTCTCGAACGCCTACTCGCGCATATGTACGGCGAGGGCTCGTGTACATGGCTGGGTCAGAACGGAGAAACAGCGTCATCGTCGTGTTCATGGGTCGGAACGGAGAAACAGCGTCATCGTCGTGTTCATGGGTCGGAACGGAATGCGTGGTCGTGTTCATCGGGTGGGCTTGGACGGAAGAGGCGATGGAAACGAGGCCTGGCGTACCGCACAAGGGAGGAAACAGACCTCCTACGGTCGAAACGAGGGTCCTATTGATCGGGAGGGGTGTGGCGTACCGCAAAACGGAGGAAACGAACCTCCTATGGTCGAAACGGGGGTCCTGTTGATCGGGAGGGGTGTGGCGTACCGCAAAACGGAGGAAACGGACCTCCTACGGTCGAAACGGGGGTCATGTTGATCGGGAGGGGTGTGGCGTACCGCAAAACGGAGGAAACGGACTTGTGTTGGAGCGCTACGGTCGAAACGGGGGTCCTGTTCATCGGGAGGGGTGTGGCGTACCGCAAAACGGGACTCCATGGGGTACTGTTCATATCCACCGTCGACCCCCTCCAGCCTCCACGAGCTACTATTCATCCACCATCGACCTCCTCCAGCCTCCACGGGCTCCTGTTCATCCAGCCTCCACCGCGCGCTACTCCACCGGCTACTGTTCAACCACCCCTCCACCATCTACTGTTCATCCTGCCCTCCACACCACGGGGTCCTGTTCATCCACCCCTCCACAGGCACCCCTCCACCGTCTACTGTTCATCCAGCCCTCCACCACACCACGGGGTCCTGTTCATCCAGAGGCAACGCCACCGCTCACTGTTCATCCAAACCGCCCCCCCCCCCCCCCCCGCAACGCTCACTGTTCATCCCATCGATCGGCTTCAGTTAGAAGCAGTAGCCAAGGAATCACTCGATCGGGTTCTGTTAACAGCCATCGATCGATCGGTCGGGTTCAGTAACGCGTAGCCTGCAGTGCTATCGCTCGGGTTCAGTTAGAGCCCAATGACTCGCTCGGGTTCAGTTAGATCCAACGCCGCGCACACACGAGCGTACGTGTACGAGAGAAACGTGCATCGCTCGGGCCCCGACCTCCCATCGTAACCGGGAACTCCCCAAAAATTTCCTCCCCCTCGCTTCTACCATGGTTTTTTCCGTCATGGACGGCCCAAAGAATATCATGCAGCTGCGTCTCCGGCCCGCCCAGGACGAAAAGCCCATTTTCTGTCATGATTTTTTGTCATAGAAGTAGGAGCCCACCACATCTATGATGATACCGGGTTTTGTCACAATTATCGTCATAGAAGTGTCATATGTATGACAGAAAAAAATTTCGTTCGGCCCAAAATGTCACGGATGTCTCTTTTTTTTGTAGTGATATGAGATGTTCCAGGAGTTGAAATTAATATTTCAAGCAAATACCCGAGTTGAGAGAACAAGTTCTATAGCTAAAAGATGGAGGAGAATAGCTCAAGCAGTGAGCATGTGCTCAAATTGTCTGGGTACTACAATCGCTTGAATCAAGTAGAAGTTAATCTTCCAGATAAAATAGTGAGTGACAGAATTCTCTAGTCACCATCACCAAGTTAGTAGAACTTCGTGATGAACTATAGTATACAAGGGATGACGTAAATGATTCCCGAGCTTTTCATGATGATGAAATCGATGAAGGTAGAAATCAAGAAAGAGCATCAAGTGTTGATGATTAACAAGACCACTAGTTTCAAGAAAAGGGCAAAGGGAAAGAAAGGGAACTTCAAGAAGAACGGCAAGCAAGTTGCTGCTCAAGTGAAGAAGCCCAAGTCTGGACCTAAGCCCGAGACTAAGTGCTTCTACTGCAAAGGGACTGGTCATTGGAAGCGGAAATGCCCTGAATATTTAGTGGATAAGAAGGATGGCAAAGTGAACAAGGGTATATTTCTTATACAGGTTATTGATGTGTACCTTTCTAGTATTTATAGTAGCCCCTGGGTATTTGATACTTGTTCGGTTGCTAAAAATTAGTAACTCGAAACAGGAGTTACAGAATAAATAGAGACTAGTTAAGGGTGAAGTAACGATGTGTGTTGGAAGTGGTTCCAAGATTGATATGATCATCAACGTACACTCCCTATACTTTCGGGATTAGTGTTAAACCTAAATAAATGTTATTTGGCGTTTGCGTTGAGCATGAATATGATTTGATCATGTTTATTGCAATATGGTTATTCATTTAAAATCAGAGAATAATTGTTGCTCTGTTTACATGAATAAAACCTTCTTTGGTTATACACCCAATGAAATTGGTTTGTTGGATCTCGATCGTAGTGATACACATACTCATAATATTGAAGCCAAAAGATGCAAAGTTAATAATGATAGTGCAACTTATTTATGGCACTGCCGTTTGGGTTATATTGGTATAAAGCGCATGAAAAAAACTCAATGCTGATGGGCTTTTGGAATCACTTGATTATGAATCAGTTGATGCTTGCGAACCATGCGTCATGGGCAAGATGACTAAGACTCCGTTCTCCGGAACAATGGAGCAAGCAACAAACTTGTTGGAAATAATACATACTAATGTATGCAGTCCAATGAGTGTTGAGGCTCGCGGCAGGTATCGTTATTCTCTGACCTTCATAGATGATTTGAGCAGATATGGGTATATCTACTTGATGAAACATAAGTCTGAAACATTTGAAAAGCTCAAAGAATTTCAGAGTGAAGTGGAAAATCATCGTAACAAGAAAATAAAGTTTCTACGATCTGATCAGAGAGGCGAATATTTGAGTTACAAGTTTGGTCTTCAATTAAAACAATGTGGAATAGTTTCACAAACTCATGCCACCTGGAACACCACAACATAATGGTGTGTCCGAATGTCGTAATCATACTTTACTAGATATGGTGCGATCTATGATGTCTCTTACTGGTTTACCACTATCGTTTTGGGGTTATGCATTAGAGACAGCTGCATTCACATTAAAAAAGGGCACCATCTAAATCCGTTGAGAGGACACCGTATGAACTATGGTTTAGCAAGAAACCTAAGCTGTTGTTTCTTAAAGTTTGGGGTTGCAATGCTTATGTGAAAAAGTTTCATCTTGATAAGCTCAAACCCAAGTAGGAGAAGTGTATCTTCATAGGATACCCAAAAGTAACTGTTGGGTACACCTTCTATCACAGATCCGAAGTCAAGATATTTGTTGCTGAGAATGGATCCTTTCTAGAGAAAAAGTTTCTCTCTAAAGAAGTGACTGGGAGGAAAGTAGAACTTGATGAGGTAACTGTACCTGCTCCCTTATTGGAAAGTAGTTCATCACAGAAATCTGTTTCTGTGACTCCTACACCAATTAGTGAGGAAGCTAATGATGATGATCATGTAACTTCAGATCAAGTTACTACTGAACCTCGTAGGTCAACCAGAGTGAGATCCACACCAGAGTGGTACGGTAATCCTGTTCTGGAGGTCATGTTAATTGACCATGACGAACCTACAAACTATTAGGAAGCGATGATGAGCCCAGATTCCGCGAAATGGCTTGAGGCCATGAAATCTGAGATGGGATCCATGTATGAGAACAAAGTGTGGACTTTGGTTGACTTGCCCGATGATCGGCAAGCCATAGAAAATAAATGGATCTTCAAGAGGAAGACGGGCGCTGATAGTAGTGTTACTATCTACAAAGCTAGACTTGTCGAAAAAGGTTTTTGACAAAGTTCAAAGTGTTGACTATGATGAGATTTTCTCACTCGTAGCGATGCTTAAGTCTGTCCGAATCATGTTAGCAAATTGCCGCATTTTATGAAATCTGGCAAATGGATAAACAAAACTGCATTCCTTAAAGGATTTATTAAAGAAAGAGTTGTATATGATGCAACCAGAAGGTTTTGTCAATCCTAAAGGTGCTAACAAAATATGCAAGCTCCAGCGATCCATCTATGGACTAGTGCAAGCATCTCGGAGTTGGAATATACGCTTTGATAAGTTGATCAAAGCATATAGTTTTATACAGACTTGCGGTGAAGCCTGTATTTACAAGAAAGTGAGTGGGAGCACTACAACATTTCTGATAAGTATATGTAAATGACATATTGTTGATCAGAAATACTGTGGAATTATTCTGCAAAGCATAAAGGAGTGTTTGAAAGGAGTTTTTCAAAGAAAGACCTCGGTGAAGCTGATTACATATTGAGCATCAAGATCTATAGAGATAGAACAAGACGCTTGATAAGTTTTTTCAATGAGTACGTACCTTGACAAGATTTTTAAGTAGTTCAAAATGGAACAGTCAAAGAAAGAGTTCTTGCCTGTGTTACAAGGTGTGAAATTGAGTAAGACTCAAAGCCCGACCACGACAGAAGATAGAAAGAGAATGAAAGTCATTCCCTATGCCTCAGCCATAGGTTCTATAAAGTATGCCATGTTGTGTACCAGATCTATTGTATACCCTACACTATTTTTTTGGCAAGGTATTACAATAGTGATCTAGGAGTAGATCACTAGACATCGGTCAAAATTATCCTTAGTGGAATAAGGATATGTTTCTCGATTATGGAGGTGACAAAAGGTTCATCGTAAAGGGTTACGTTGATGCAAATTTTGACACTGATCTAGATGACTCTAAGTCTCAATCTGGATACATTTTGAAAGTGGGAGCAATTATCTAGAGTAGCTCCGTACATAGCATTGTTGACATAGAAATTTGCAAAATACATACGGATCTGAATGTGGCAGACCCGTAGACTAAACTTCTCTCACAAGCCAAACATGATCACACCTTAGTATTCTTTGGGTGTTAATCACATAGCGATGTGAACTAGATTGTTGACTCTAGTAAACCCTTTGGGTGTTGGTCACATGACGATGTGAACTATGGGTGTTAATCACATGGTGAGGTGAACTGTTGGTGTTAAATCACATGGAGATGTGAACTAGATTATTGACTCTAGTGCAAGTGGGAGACTGAAGGAAATATGCCCTAGAGGCAATAATAAAGTTATTATTTATTTCCTTATATCATGATAAATGTTTATTATTCATGCTAGAATTGTATTAACCGGAAACACGATACATGTCTGAATACATAGACAAACAGAGAATCACTAGTATGCCTCTACTTGACTAGCTCGTTGATCAAAGATGGTTGCGTTTCCTAGCCATAGACAAAGAGTTGTCATTTCATTAACAGGATCACATCATCAGGAGAATGATGTGATTGACTTGACCCATTCTGTTAGCTTAGCACTTGATCGTTTAATTTGTTGCTATTGCTTTCTTCATGACTTATACATGTTCCTGTGACTATGAGATTATGCAACTCCCGTTTACCGGAGGAACACTTTGTGTGCTACCAAACGTCACAATGTAACTGGGTGATTATAAAGGTGCTCTACAGGTGTCTCTGAAGGTACTTGTTGGGTTGGCGTATTTTGAGATAAGGATTTGTCACTTCGATTGTCGGAGAGGTATCGGAGAGGTATCTCTGGGCCCACTCGGTAATACACATCACTTAAGCCTTGCAAGCATTGCAACTAATGAGTTAGTTGCGGGATGATGTGTTATGGAACGAGTAAAGAGACTTGCCGGTAACGAGATTGAACTAGGTATTGAGATACCGACGGTCGAATCTCGGGCAAGTAACATACCGATGACAAAAGGAACAACGTATGTTGTTATGCGGTCTGACCGATAAAGATCTTCGTAGAATATGTGGGAGCCAATATGAACATCTAGGTTCCACTATTGGTTATTGACCGGAGACGTGTCTCGGTCATGTCTACATAGTTCTCGAACCCGTAGGGTCCGCACGCTTAAAGTTTCGATGACGGTTATATTATGAGTTTATATGATTTGATGTACCGAAGGTTGTTCGGAGTCCCGGATGTGATCTCGGACATGACGAGGAGTCTCGAAATGGTCGAGACATGAAGATTGATATATCGGAAGCCTATGTTTGGATATTGGAAGTGTTCCGGCTGAAATCGGGATTTTACCGGAGTACCGGGAGGTTACCGGAACCCCCGGGGGACTTAATGGGCCTTAGTGTGCCTAGTTGGAAGAGAGGAGAGGAGGCTAGGGCTGGGCCGCACGCCCCTCCCCCCCAGTCCGAATAGGATAAGGAGAGGGGGCGGCGCCCCCCTTCCTTCTTCTCCTCCACTCCTTCCCCCTCCCAAGTCCTAATCCAACTAGGGAGTCCTGGATTAGGGTTTCTCCGGACAGCCGGACTATCTCCATTGGCGGGACTGTTAGACTATGAAGATACAAGATTGAAGACTTCGTCTCGTGTCCGGATGGGACTCTACTTAGCGTGGAAGGCAAGCTAGGCAATACGGATATGGATATCTCCTCCTTTGTAACCGACCTTGTGTAACCCTAACCCTCTCCGGTGTCTATATAAACCGAAGGGTTTTAGTCCGTAGGACAACAACCATAACATACAATCATACCATAGGCTAGCTTCTAGGGTTTAGCCTCTCTGATCTCGTGGTAGATCTACTCTTGTACTACCCATATCATCAAGATTAATCAAGCAGGACGTAGGGTTTTACCTCCATCAAGAGGGCCCGAACCTAGGTAAAACATCGTGTCCCCTGCCTCCTGTTACCATTCGGCCTAGACGCACAGTTCGGGACCCCCTACCCGAGATCCGCCGGTTTTGACACCGACATTGGTGCTTTCATTGAGAGTTCCTCTCTGTCGTCGCCGTTAGGCTTGATGGCTCCTACTATCATTGATAGAGATGCAGTCCAGGGTGAAATTTTTCTCCCCGGACAGATCTTCGTATTCGGCGGCTTTGTACTGCGGGCTAATTCGCTTGGCCATCTGGAGCAGATTGAAAGCTACGCCAGCGGACATTGGCTTAACAGCTTGCCAGCGGACTCCATTAGCTGTTGGGAAGATCGAGAAGCCGCATTCCTCGACAACTTTCAGGGCACTTATGTGCGACCACCAGACGCCGATGATTTGAGCCACATAATTCAGCAGCCAGATGAGTCGGCCAGGCAATTCTGGACTCGGTTCCTTACAAAGAAAAATCAAATCGTCGACTGTCCGGATGCGGAGGCCTTAGTCTCTTTCAAGCACAACATCCGCGACGAGTGGCTAGCCCGGCACCTTGGTCAGGAAAAGCCGAAATCTATGGCAGCTCTCACGATGCTCATGACCCGCTTTTGTGCGGGAGAAGACAGCTGGCTGGCTCGCAGTAATAACATATCAAAGAACCATGGTACCTCAGATACCAAGGACAGCAATAGCAGGACACGTCGCAACAAGCATAAGCGCCGCATTAACAACAAAAATACTCAGGATACGGCAGTCAATGCCGGATTCAAAGGCTCTAAACCCGGTCAGCAGAAAAAGCCATTCAAACAAAGTACGTCGGGTCCGTCCAGCTTGGACCATATACTCGATCGCTCGTGTCAAATACACGGCACCCCAGACAAGCCAGCCAATCACACCAACAGGGACTGTTGGGTGTTCAAGCAGGCCAGCAAGTTAATTGCCGAAAACAAGGACAAGGGGCCGAATAGCGATGACGAGGAGGAGCCCCGGCAGCCGCACACTGGAGGACAGAAGAGGTTTCCCCCGCAAGTGCGGATGGTGAACATGATATACGCAACCCACATCCCCAAGAGGGAGCGGAAGCGTGCGCTCAGGGACGTATATGCGTTGGAGCCAGTCGCCCCAAAGTTCAACCCTTGGTCCTCCTGTCCGATCACCTTTGATCGCAAGGACCACCCCACTAGTATCCGTCATGGCGGATTCACCGCACTGGTCCTAGACCCAATCATCGACGGATTTCACCTCACTCGAGTCCTAATGGACGGCGGCAGCAGTCTGAACCTGCTTTATCAGGACACAGTGTGCAAAATGGGTATAGACCCCTCAAGGATCAAACCCACCAAAACGACCTTCAAGGGCGTCATTCCAGGTGTAGAGGCCGATTGCACAGGCTCAATTACACTGGAAGTGGTCTTCGGATCCCCGGATAACTTCCGAAGCGAAGAGTTAATCTTCGATATAGTCCCGTTCCGCAGTGGTTATCACGCGCTGCTCGGGCGAACCGCATTTGCTAGATTCAATGCGGTACCACATTATGCATACCTCAAGCTCAAGATGTCAGGACCTCATGGAGTTATTACATTCAATGGAAATAGAGAGCGCTCTCTCCAAACAGAGGAGCACACCGCAGCCCTCGCAGCAGAAACACAAAGCAGCCTCTCAAGGCAATCAACCAGTTCGGCGCTTCACAGCCCGGACACCTTCAAGCGCGCTTGAGGCAATCGGCAAATAGACCGCCTGGCGCGATCTGAGCTCGCGTAGCAATACGGCGGCCATCCCAATCCCAGCCCAGCGGCCAAAACTCGTGTCGTGCATACATAATTACGCATTAAAAATACCATGGCCACAGGTGGGGAGGGGGGCACAACTACAACACGCCCCAAGACGCAGCCTAAACCGCACTAGGGTCTTCCCGTTTGGTTATTTTTCTTTTCCTTCCAGGACCTTAATCTCTGGAAACTCTGTCCGGCAGCACTATTGCCGAACACACGATGAAGCAACCAAGGAGGCAGACAGCTATGTCATACCATGGAATTCCCAGGTTGATTATAGTAACGAGTGAAATATTCAATTTAACATCATTCCTCAGCTTGCCCTTGGAAGGGACATAGTCCTACTCTTTGCTTATCGCACTATCTGTATCACTCTGCTTTAACGCAATTTTTTAATAAACAATGCATGACATTAGGACTATTATTGCATTCTTGTTATATATATATATATATATATATATATATATATATATACCTATGTGTTCATTAATGACGCCTTGCAACCGTACACTATGGTGTGGCCAATACACCAGGGGCTTACGTACCCCACAATGCGGTGTGAAAAGTTCGAACACTTTCACAAGTGCGGCACCCCGAACTTATAGCATTATATGCATCAGCTCTGAATCATGTCTTTGGTCAAATGTTGGGTTTGCCCGGCTCCTTTGTTTTGGTACCTTACGTTTCGCTCTATCGGCTAAGGTAGCGCTAGGAGAACTACTCCGATGGTGCCCCGGTTCTGTTGGGTTCAGCACCTCAGTAGAGAAAGCTAAAACTGACTGTCATGATAAGGCGAGAGACTCGCCGCTGTTCGGCGAGGTTTTCGAGTCCCTAAAGACTTATGCCGCTTAGAGCGAGGGGCCGGCCCTGTCCGGCTTAAAGGCGTGTATCGTGCCCCGAATTCGGCCTTCCGAATACCAGGGGCTTCCCCGAAATTTAAAATTATAGAATTCTATGGCTAAGTGAGAGTGATAAAGCATCATTAGTCCGGTTGCCTTGTTCGCTGTGCTGAGCACCTCCCTCGAAGGACCCAAACATGGGAACAAGAGTGCTCAGGTTTATCCCAAACACCCCAGCACTCGTGGCATGGGGGCAGAAGCCGAGGACTAGCCATCTCTCAGATTGGATAAACAGCCAAACAAAAGGTAATATTTTAAATTCCAACAAGCGTTGCATAGCGCATATGAAACAAGTTTTCATACATACAGGATAAAACGAGCAAGTCTCATTCAAATATTACATATTTTGAACACTCGTCCGCGATGAGATGGGCACTCGGCAGAACACCCTCGTAGTACATCTCGGGGTGGCGGTGCTCCTTGCCCTCCGGCAGCCCCTCCTTGATCAGCTTCACAGCGTCTAGCTTGACCCACTGCAATTTCACACGGGCGAAAGCCTGGCGTGCACCTTCAATGCAGACAGATCGCTTGACGACCTCCAGCCACGGGCAGGCATCCACAACCGCCTCACCAGGCCGAAGAAGCTATTCGGAAGGGCGTCGCCAGGCCACAGCCGAACTATAAAGCTCTTTAGGGCCTGATCGGCTGCCTTATGTAGCTCAACCATCTGCTTCAGCTGGTCGCTCATTGGCACCGGATGTTCAGCCTCAGCATACTGAGACCAGAACAGCTTCTCCGTCGAGCTTCCGTCCTCGGCCTGGTAAAATTGTGCGGCATCGGACACACTGCAGGGCAAATCTGTGAATGCTCCTGAAGAGCTCCGGATCCGGGTAAGTAATCGGTAATTTACTTTTACATGCTTGCTTTGCATATAGAAAGCCTTACCCGTCGCTATCTTCTTCATCGCGTCGATCTCTTGGAGGGCCTTTTGGGCTTTGGCCTTGGCACTTTTTACACTTTCGAGGGCCGCGGCAAGCTCAGACTCCCGCGTCTTGGAGTCAAGCTCCAACCCCTCGTGCTTCGCCATAAGAGCCTGGAGCTCTTGCTGCACCTCGCCCACCCGAGCCTCGTGCTTCTCTCGCTCGGTGCGCTCCTTGGCCACTGTATCTTCGGCCTTGGTTAGCGCTTGCTTCAGGGTCGCCACCTCGGTCGTGGCCCCTGGCAAACATACGATGATCCTGTCATTTTACAATCGCGTCCTCTTTTATATATACATAACACAGGGTATTACTTACCCTTGTTCTCCTCGAGCTGCCTCTTGGCAAGGCCGAGCTCTTTCCTGGACCCCTCGAGGTCCTGCTTCATTACGGTGACGTCCGCAGTTAGTGCGGCGGACACTAGCAGCGAAGCCTGCATATGCATATTGACATACTTATATTAGACTCCTGCGATATTATTTGATCCTCTGTTCGGCTTTTCTTTGTGAACACCGAACAAAGCATCAGGGGCTACTGTCTATGCGGTAATATTTCTACTACATTTTAAAACACTTACCTCGAAGCCTGTTAGAAGGCTGGCACAGGCTTTAGTCAATCCGCTCTTGGCAGACTGAACCTTCTTAATCACCGCACTCATGATAGTGCGGTGATCCTCGTCGATGGAAGCGCTGCAAAGCGCTTCCAGCAGATTGTCTGGCGCCTCTGGATGGACAGAGGTCACCGGCACAGGCGTCTTGCCCCTCTTAGAAGGAGGCCGCCTGCCCGAGCCTGGAACCGCTGGAGGTTCCGGCGCGGTGTTCGGCTGAGGGCCGAACTCGGAGCTCTCAGGGGCCTTGTCCCCTCGGCTCCCGGAGTCCAGAAGGTCGCCTTGAGGCGCCTTCGGGACTGTCTCCCCTCGATCCGGTGCCTCTTGAGACAACACCTTGGCATCGTCGGCGGGATGAGGGGAGGTGGCGGTCGGGACTGGATCGCTATCCATGTCCGACAAGCCCAAGGAGTCGTCCGATGATACATCGATACTGGCTCGTGGCGGCCTGCATAATTGCGTTCGGCGTTAGGGAAAGCAGTGCGACAAAGGAATCCTATGAGTTACTCTGGTATCCGAATACTTACGATCTCCCCGGGGGCTTGACCCTGGGCAACCACTCGTCTTCGCCTTCATTGGCGGCGGTGGAACTATCCGGAAGGAGAGTCCTTCCCTTCTTGGACCCTCCGGCCTCCCTAGTTGGGTCAGCCTTCCTTTTCTTATCTCCCCCAGTCGGTGGGGGAGCATGTTCTTCTTCTTCCTCGTCTTCGGGGGAAGAGTGCATCGCAGAGTCATCAGACGGTGAGTCCGACGACGCCTGGTGTCGGGAACTCTTTTGGGTTCCCTTGGCCTTCTTGGTCTTCTCCGGCACCGTATAAGGGGCCGGAGTCAACATCTTCGCCAGAAGAGCGTCTGCGGGGCCTTCGAGCAAAGGAGCAGGACAGTCGATCTGTCCGGCCATCTTCTGCCAGTCCTGTCAAAGGTACGGGAGTTTAGATCCCGCATAGAGTCAATCTATATAAAAAATAAGTATCCTGTGAAAGGTAAAGCAGCTTACCGCACTGGCTTGGCACTTCGCGCTGAATCCGTGATCCTCAGTAATAGGGGGAGACCTCGGCACTTTTGAACGGCACCCTCCAGGCGTCTTCCTGAGTCGTGTCGAAGAGCCTGTTCAGAGTTCGGTGCTGCGCCGGATTGAACGCCCACAAGTTGAACTCCCATTGTTGGCACGGGAGTATCCAGCGGATGAGCATAACTTGGACTATGTTGACAAGTTTGAGCTTCTTCTCCACCATGTTTTGAATACATGTTTGGAGTCCGGTCAGCTCTTTCGAACTACCCCATGACAGGCCCTTCTCTTTCTAGGAGGTGAGCTGCATGGGGATGCCAGATCGGAACTCGGGGGCCGCTGCCCATGTAGGATCGCGCGGCTCGGTGATATAGAACCACCCCGATTGCCACCCCTTTATGGTTTCCACAAAGGAGCCCTCGAGCCATGTTACGTTGGGCATCTTGCCCACCATGGCGCCTCCGCACTCCGCCTGGCAGCCGCCCACCACGTTCGGCTTGACATTGAAGGTCTTCAGCCATAAGCCGAAGTGGGGCTTGATGCGGAGGAAGGCCTCGCACATGACGATAAACGCCGAGATGTTGAGGATGAAGTTCGGGGCCAGATCGTGGAAATCCAGGCCGTAATAAAACATGAGCCCCCGGACGAAGGGATGGAGAGGGAATCCCAGTCCGCGGATGAAATGGGTGAGGAATACTACCCTCTCATGGGGCCTGGGGGTGGGGATCAGCTGCCCCTCATCTGGGAGCCGGTGCGCGATGTCGTCAGGCAGGAATCCGGCTCTCCTCAGTTTCTTGATGTCTCCCGCCGTGACGGAGGAGACCATCCACCTGCCTCCCACTCCGGACATGATTGGAGAAGGTCGAGGTGGGAAGTGCGGACTCGGGCGCTAGAGCTCGAGTGTGCAAAAACGGATGGGCAAGGGAGGAAGAAGGCGTGGATAGAAAGGTGAATCCTTATCCCTTTATATGGGCGGACGAAACTAAGCGTCCCCACTTGCCTGGTAAAACTCGCTTATCCCCCAAGCGCCGCAATTGATGGCGCGGATGGGTTACCCACGCCCGTGTTGATGAGAATCCCGTAATAACGGGACACGATCTCTGCTTTGACAAGACGTGTCGAAAAACTGCCTCGCGTTATGTGCAGGGCTGGTTAAAAGAAACGGTTCAAATAATCACCGGGCCATGGCGTAACGTGATGCTGCCAAAACAAGCCAGCAAATTAGATCTGCGGAAATATTATTCTCTCTATGGTGGAATGTGGAACTTATTTTGAAGGGTCGGACACTATCCTCGTATTCAAATTCTTCTGTGAGGTATTCGGAGAAGGAACCCAACTTGCAATGCCGAAGACAATACTACGCGCCGGACTCATCGTCATTGAAGCCTGGTTCAGGGGCTATTGAGGGAGTCCTGGATTAGGGGTCTCCGGACAGCCGGACTGTCTCCATTGTCCGGATTGTTAGACTATGAAGATACAAGATTGAAGACTTCATCTCGTGTCCGGATGGAACTGTACTTGGCGTGGAAGGCAAGCTAGGCAATACGGATATGGATATTTCCTCCTTTGTAACCGACGTTGTGTAACCCTAACCCTCTCCGGTGTCTATATAAACCGAAGGGTTTTAGTCCGTAGGACAACAACCATAACATACAATCATACCATAGGCTAGCTTCTAGGGTTTAGCCTCTCTAATCTTGTGGTAGATCTACTCTTGTACTACCCATATCATCAATATTAATCAAGCAGGATGAAGGGTTTTACCTCCATCAACAGGGCCCGAACCTGGGTAAAACATCGTGTCCCCTGCCTCATGTTACCATCCGGCCTAGACGCATAGTTCGGGACCCCCTACCCGAGATCCGTCGGTTTTGACACCGACATTGGTGCTTTCATTGAGAGTTCCTCTGTGTCGTCGCAGTTAGGCTTGATGGCTCCTACTATCATCGATAGCGATGCGGTCCAGGGTGAGATTTTTCTCCCCGGACAGATCTTCGTATTCGGCGGCTTTGCACTGCGGGCTAATTCGCTTGGCCATCTGGAGCAGATTGAGAGCTACGCCCCTGGCCATCAGGTCAGATTTTGAAGTTTGAACTGCACGGCCGACATCCGCGGAGACTTGATCTTCGACGTATTCGAGCCACAGCCGGGCGCGCCGCACTGTCGCGATGGGTATGACCTAGCTCTGCCGCCAAACAATACCCCAGAGGCCGCGCCCACATCAGCTCTGACCCTTAGTTCGGAGCCAACTGCGCCAATCGAGGATGGGTGGTTAGACACCGCCTCAGGGGCTGCAGTCCCAACGGCGATCAAGCCGAACACCAGCACAATCCTCTGCGCAGCCCGTGACTCCAAGGTGCCGGACTCTTTTTCTGACTCTGAACCGCCCGCGCCCCTGCCAATCGAATCTGATTGGGCGCCGATCTTGGAATTCACCGCCATGGATATCTTTCAGCACTCGCCCTTCGGCGACATTCTGAATTCACTAAGGTCTCTCTCTTTGTCAGGAGAGCCTTGGCCAGATTATGGCCAACAGGATTGGGATGCGGACGACGAAGAAATTCGACGCCCACCCACCACCCACTTCGTAGCCACTGTCAATGATTTAACCGACATGCTTGACTTCAACTCCGAAGACATCGACGGTATGGACGACGATGTAGGAGACGAACATGAACCAGCACCTATACGGCACTGGAAAGCCACCTCGTCATATGACATATATATAGTGGATACACCCAAAGAAGGCAATGGCGACGGGATAGCGGAGGATGACCCCTCCAAGAAGCAACCCAAACGCCAACGTCAGCGGCGCTGATCTAAGTCCCGCCAAAGCAAAAGTGGTGACACCGGCACAGGAGATAATAACACTCCGGATAGTGCCAAAGACAACAACAATCCCCTCCAGCAAGAATTAGAGCAGGAGAATGAAGGAGCCAGCTCTCCTGAGAGAGCGGCAGACGGAGAGGAGGAGGATGACAATTACATCCCCCCTCCGAAGACGAGGCAAGCCTCGGCGATGATGAATTCTCCGTCCCAGAGGATCCCATCGAACAAGAGCGCTTCAAGCGCCGGCTTATGGCCACGGCAAATAGCCTGAAGAAAAAGCAGCAGCAGCTTCAAGCTGATCAAGATCTGCTAGCTGACAAATGGACTGAAGTCCTAGCGGCTGAGGAATATAAACTCGAGCGCCCCTCCAAGAGTTACCCAAGGCGCAGGTTACTACCCCGACTGGAGGAAGAAGCGTATGATACGGCTGATCGGCCACCTCGTGGCCGCGATAGAGAGGCATTCCAGCCAAAAGCTCAGCCTCCACCCCAATGCCATTCAAATAAAAAGGCATGGGGAGATACTCCAGACCTGCAAGACATATTGGAGGACAAGGCAAAGCATTCAAGATCGATCTACGGATCACGAGGGCGCACTACTCTGCGAGACGACAAATGTCACGCCGGATACAGTAAAAGCAAATCCGGCCGGGCCAAACACAGTGGGCACGACCCATTCGAGCTGCGTCGAGATATAGCCCAATACAGAGGCGCCGCACACCCCTTATGCTTCACAGACGAAGTAATGGAACATCAATTCCCATAAGGTTTCAAACCTGTAAATATTGAATCATACGACGGCACAATAGATCCGGCAGTATGGATTGAGGATTTCCTCCTCCACATCCACATGGCCCGCGGCGATGACTTACACGCCATCAAATACCTCCCACTAAAGCTCAAAGGACTAGCCTGGCATTGGTTTAACAGCTTGCCAGCGGACTCCATTAGCTGTTGGGAAGATCTCGAAGCCGCATTCCTCGACAACTTTCAGGGCACTTATGTGCGACCACCAGACGCCGATGATTTGAGCCACATAATTCAGCAGCCAGATGAGTCGGCCAGGCAATTCTGGACTAGGTTCCTTACAAAGAAAAATCAAATCGTCGACGGTCCGGATGCGGAGGCCTAAGCGGCTTTCAAGCACAACATCCGAGACGAGTGGCTAGCCCGGCACCTTGGTCAGGAAAAGCCAAAATCTATGGCAGCTCTCACGACCCTCATGACCCGCTTTTGTGTGGGAGAAGATAGCTGGCTTGCTCGCAGTAATAACATATCAAAGAACCATGGTATCTCAGATACCAAGGACGACAATAGCAGGTCACGTCGCAACAAGCATAAGTGCCGCATTAACAGCGAAAATACTGAGGATACGGCAGTCAATGCCGGATTCAAAGGCTCTAAACCCGGTCAGCGGGAAAAGCCATTCAAACAAAGTACGCCGGGTCCGTCCAGCTTGGACCGTATACTCGATGCTCGTGTCAAATACACGGCACTCCAGACAAGCCAGCCAATCACACCAATAGGGATTGTTGGGTGTTCAAGTAGGCCGGCAAGTTAATTGCCGAAAACAAGGACAAGGGGCCGCATAGCGATGACGAGGAGGAGCCCCGGCAGCCGCGCACTGGAGGACAGAAGAGGTTTCCCCCGCAAGTGCGGATGGTGAACATGATATACACAACATACATCCCCAAGAGGGAGCAGAAGCGTGCGCTCAGGGACGTATATGCGTTGGAGCCAGTCGCTCCAAAGTTCAACCCTTGGTCCTCCTGTCCAATCACCTTCGATCGCAGGGACCACCCCACTAGTATCCGTCATGGCGGATTCGCCGCACTGGTCCTAGACCCAATCATCGACAGATTTCACCTCACTCGAGTCCTCATGGACGGTGGCAGCAGCCTGAACCTGCTTTATCAGGACATAGTGCGCAAAATGGGTATAGACCCCTCAAGGATCAAACCCACCAAAACGACCTTTAAGGGCGTCATTCCAGGTGTAGAGGCCCATTGCACAGGCTCAATTACACTGTAAGTGGTCTTGGGTCCCCGGATAACTTCCGAAGCGAAGAGTTAATCTTCGATATAGTCCTATTCCGAAGTGGTTATCACACGCTGCTCGGGCGAACCGCATTTGCTAGATTCAATGCGGTACCGCATTATGCATACCTCAAACTCAAGATGCCAGGACCTCGCGGAGTTATTACAGTCAATGGAAACACAGAGCACTCTCTCCGAACAGAGGAGCACACCGCAGCCCTCGCAGCAGAAACGCAAAGCAGCCTCTCAAGGCAATCAACCAGTTCGACGCTTCACAGCCCGGGCACCTTCAAGCGCGCTCGGGGCAATCGGCAAATAGACCGCCTGGCGCGATCTGAGCTCGCGTAACAATACGGGGGCCACCCCAATCCCAGCCCAGCGGCGAAACTCAAGCCGTGCGTACATAATTACGCATTAAAAATACCATGGGCACAGGTGGGGAGGGGGGCACAACTGCGGCACGCCCCAAGACGCAGCCTAAACCGCACTAGGGGCTTCCCGTTTGGTTATTTTTCTTTTTCTTTCAGGACCTTAATCTCTGGAAACACTGTCCGACAGCACTATTGCCGAACACACGATGCAGCAACCAAGGAGGCTGACAGCTATGTCATACCACAGAATTCCCAGGTTGATTACAGTAATGAGTGAAATATTCAATTTAACATCATTCCTCAGCTTACCCTTGGAAGGGACATAGTCCTACTCCTTGCTTATCACACTATCTGTATCACTCTGCTTTAACGCAATTTTTTAATAAACATTGCATGACATTACGACTATTATTGCATTCTTGTTATATATATATATATATATCTATGTGTTCATTAATGACGCCTTGCAACCGTACACTATGGTACGACCAATACACCAGGGGCTTACGTACCCCACAATGCGGTGTGAAAAGTCCGAACACTTTCACAAGTGTGGCACCCCGAACTTATAGCATTATATGCATCAGCTCTGAATCATGTCTTTGGTCAAATGTTGGGTTTGCCCAGCTCCTATGTTTTGGTACCTTACATTCCGCTCTATCAGCTCAGGTAGCGCTAGGAGAACTACTCCGATTGTGCCCCGGTTCTGCTGGGTTCAGCACCTCGGTAGAGAAAGCTAAAACTGACTATCATGATAAGGCAAGAGACTAGTCGCTATTCGGCGAGGTTTTCAAGTCCCTAAAGACTTATGCCGCTTAGAGCGAGGGGCCAGCCCTGCCCGGCTTAAAGGCGTGTATCGCACCCTGAATTTGGCCTTCCGAATACCAGGGGCTTCGCCGAAATTTAAAATTATAGAATTCTATGGCTAAGTGAGAGTGATAAAGCATCATTAGTCCGGTTGCCTTGTTCACTGTGTTGAGCACCTCCCTCGAAGGACCCAAACGTGGGAACAAGAGTGCTCAGGTTTATCCCGAACACCCCAGCACTCGTGGCATGGGGGCAGAAGCCGAGGACTAGCCATCTCTCAGATTGGATAAACAGCCAAACATAAGGTAATATTTTAAATTCCAACGAGCGTTGCATAGCGCATATGAAACAAGTTTTCATACATACAGGATAAAACGAGCAAGTCTCATTCAAATATTACATCTTTTGAACACTCGTCCGCGATGAGACGGGCACCCGGCAGAAGACCCTCGTAGTACATCTCGGGGTGGCGGTGCTCCTTGCCCTCCGGCGGCCCCTCCTTGATCAGCTTCACGGCGTCTCGCTTGACCCACTGCAATTTCACACAGGCGAAAGCCCGGCGTGCACCATCAATGCAGACAGATCGCTTGACGACCTCCAGCCGCGGGCAGGCATCCACAAGCCGCCTCACCAGGCCGAAGAAGCTGTTCGGAAGGGCGTCGCCCGGCCACAGCCGGACTATAAAGCTCTTCAGGGCCTGATCGGCCGCCTTATGTAGCTCGACCATCTGCTTCAGCTGGTTGCTCATTGGCACCGGATGTTTGGCCTCAGCATACTGAGACCAGAACAGCTTCTCCGTCGAGCTTCCTTCCTCGGCCTGGTAAAATTGTGCGGCATCGGACACACTGCGGGGCAAATCTGTGAATGCACCTGAAGAGCTCCGGATCCGGGTAAGTAATCGGTAATTTACTTTTACATGCTTGCTTTGCATATAGAAATCCTTACCCGCCGCTATCTTCTTCATCGCGTCGATCTCTTGGAGGGCCTTTTGGGCTTCGACCTTGGCACTTTTTAAACTTTCGAGGGCCGCGGCAAGCTCAGACTCCCGCGTCTTGGAGTCAAGCTCCAACGCCTCGTGCTTCACCATAAGAGCATGGAGCTCTTGCTGCACCTCGCCCACCCGAGCCTCGTGCTTCTCTCGCTCGGTGCGCTCCTTGGCCGCTGTATCTTCGGCCTTGGTTAGCGCTTGCTTCAGGGTCGCCACCTCGGTCGTGGCCCCTGGCAAACATACGATGATCCTGTCATTTTGCAATCACGTCCTCTTTTATATATACATAAGACAGGGTATTACTTACCCTTGTTCTCCTCGAGCTGCCTCTTGGTAAGGCCGAGCTCTTTCCTGGACCCCTCGAGGTCCTGCTTCAGTACGGCGACCTCCGCAGTTAGTGCGGTGGACGCCAGCAGCGAAGCCTGCATATGCATATTGACATACTTATATTAGACTCATGTGATATTATTTGATCCTCTGTTCGGCTTTTCTTTGTGAACACCGAACAAAGCATCAGGGTCTACTGTCTATGCGGTAATATTTCTACTACATTTTAAAACACTTACCTCGAAGCCTGTTAGAAGGCTGGCACAGGCTTCAGTCAATCCGCTCTTGGCGGACTGAACCTTCTGGATCACCGCACTCATGATAGTGCGGTGCTCCTCGTCGATGGAAGCGCTGCGAAGCGCTTCCAGCAGATTGTCCGGTGCCTCTGGATGGATAGAGGTTACCGGCACAGGCATCTTGCCCCTCTTAGAAGGAGGCTGCCTGCCCGAGCCTGGAACCGCTGGAGGTTTCGGCACGGTGTTCGGCTGAGGGCCGAACTCAGAGCTCTCAGGGGCCTCGTCCGCTCGGCTCCCGGAGTCCGGAAGGTCGCCTTGAGGCGCCTCCGGGACTGTCTCCCCTCGATCCGGTGCCTCTTGAGACAACACCTCGGCGTCATCGGCAGGATGAGGGGAGGTGGCGGTCGGGACTGGATCGCTATCCATGTCCGGCAAGCCCAAGGAGCCGTCCGATGATACATCGATACTGGCTCGTGGCGGCCTGCATAATTGCGTTCGGCGTTAGGGAAAGCAGTGCGACAAAGGAATCCTATGAGTTACTCTGGTATCCGAATACTTACGATCTCCCCGGGGGATTGCCCCTGGGCAACCACTCATCTTCGCCTTCGTTGGCTGCGGTGGAACTGTCCGGAAGGAGAGTCCTTCCCTTCTTGGACCCTTCGGCCTCCCTAGTTGGGGCGGCCTTCCTTTTCTTGTCTCCCCTAGTCGGTGGGGGAGCATCTTCTTCTTCCTCGTCTTCGGGGGAAGAGTCCGACGGTGAGTCCGACGACGCCTGGCATCAGGAACTCTTTTGGGTTCCCTTGGCCTTCTTGGTCTTCTCCGGCACCGTATAAGGGGCCGGAGTCAACATCTTCGCCAAAAGAGCATCTGCGGGGCCTTCGGGCAAAGGAGCCGGACAGTCGATCTGTCCGGCCATCTTCTGCCAGTCCTGTCAAAGGTACGGGAGTTTAGATCCCGCATAGAGTCAATCTATATAAAAAATAAGTATCCTGTGAAAGGTAAAGCAGCTTACCGCACTGGCTTGGCGCTTCGCGCTGAATCCGCGATCCTCAGTAATAGGGGCGACCTCGGCACTTTTGAACAGCACCCTCCAGGCGTCTTCATGAGTCGTGTCGAAGAGCCTGTTCAGAGTTTGGTGCTGCGCCGGATTGAACTCCCACAAGTTGAACTCCCATTGTTGGCATGGGAGTATCCGGTGGATGAGCATAACTTGGACTATGTTGACAAGCTTGAGCTTCTTGTCCACCATGTTTTGAATACATGTTTGGAGTCCGGTCAGCTCTTTCGAACTACCCCGGGACATGCCCTTCTCTTTCCAAGAGGTGAGCCGCGTGGGGATGCCAGATCGGAACTCGGGGGGTCGCTTCCCATGCAGGGTCGCGCAGCTCGGTGATATAGAACCACCCCGATTTCCACCCCTTTATGGTTTCCACAAAGGAGCCCTCGAGCCATGTTACGTTGGGCATCTTGCCCACCATGGCGCCTCCGCACTCCGCCTGGCAGCCACCCACCACCTTCGGCTTGACATTGAAGGTCTTCAGCCATAAGCCGAAGTGGGGCTTGATGCGGAGGAAGGCCTCGCACACGACGATAAACGCCGAGATGTTGAGGATGAAGTTCGGGGCCAGATCGTGGAAATCCAGGCCGTAATAAAACATGAGCTCCCGAACGAAGGGATGGAGAGGGAATCCTAGTCCGCGGAGGAAATGGGTGAGGAATACTACCCTCTCATGGGGCCTGGGGGTGGGGATGAGCTGCCCCTCATCTGGGAGCCGGTGCGCGATGTCGTCGGGCAGGTATCCGGCTCTCCTCAGTTTCTTGATGTCTCCCTCCGTGACGGAGGAGACCATCCACCTGCCTCCCGCTCCGGACATGATTGGAGAAGGTCGAGGTGGGAAGTGCGGACTCGGGCGCTAGAGCTCGATTGTGCGAAAACGGATGGGCAAGGGAGGAAGAAGGCGTGGATAGAAAGGTGAATCCTTATCCCTTTATATGGGCGGACGAAACTAAGTGTCCCCACTTGCCTGGTAAAACTCGCTTATCCCCCAAGCGCCGCAATTGATGGCGCGGTTGGGTTACCCACGCCCGTGTTGATGAGAATCCCGTAATAAGGGGGACACGATCTCTGCTTTGACAAGACGTGTCAAAAAACTACCTCGCATTATGTGCGGGGCTGGTTAAAAGAAACGGTTTGAATAATCATCGGGCCATGACGTAACGTCATGCTGCCAAAACAAGCCAGCAAATTAGATCTGCGGAAATATTATTCTCTCTACGGTGGAATGTGGAACTTATTTTGCAGGGTCGGACACTATCCTCGTATTCAAATTCTTCTGTGATGTATTCGGAGAAGGAACCCGCCTTGCAATGCCGAAAACAATACTGCGCGTCGGACTCATCGTCATTGAAGCCTGGTTCAGGGGCTACTGAGGGTGTCCTGGATTAGAGGCTAATGAGTTAGTTGCGGGATGATGTGTTATGGAACGAGTAAAGAGACTTGCCGGTAACGAGATTGAACTAGGTATTGAGATACCGACGGTCGAATCTCGGGCAAGTAACATACCGATGACAAAAGGAACAACGTATGTTGTTATGCGGTCTGACCGATAAAGATCTTCGTAGAATATGTGGGAGCCAATATGAACATCCAGGTTCCACTATTGGTTATTGACCGGAGACGTGTCTCGGTCATGTCTACATAGTTCTCGAACCCGTAGGGTCCGCACGCTTAAAGTTTCGATGACGATTATATTATGAGTTTATATGATTTGATTTACCGAAGGTTGTTCGGAGTCCTGGATGTGATCTCGGACATGACGAGGAGTCTCAAAATGGTCGAGACATGAAGATTGATATATCGGAAGCCTATCCAATATTGGAAGTGTTCCGGGTGAAATCGGGATTTTACCGGAGTACCGGGAGGTTACCGGAACCCCCGGGGGACTTAATGGGCCTTAGTGTGCCTAGGTGGAAGAGAGGAGAGGAGGCTAGGGCTGGGCCACACGCCCCTCCCCCCTAGTCCGAATAGGATAAGGAGAGGGGGCGGCGCCCCCCTTCCTTCTTCTCCTCCACTCCTTCCCCCTCCCAAGTCCTAATCAAACTAGGGAGTCCTGGATTAGGGTTTCTCCGGACAGCCGGACTATCTCCATTGGCCGGACTGTTAGACTATGAAGATACAAGATTGAAGACTTCGTCTCGTGTCCAGATGGGACTCTACTTGGCGTGGAAGGCAAGCTAGGCAATACGGATATGGATATCTCCTCCTTTGTAACCGACCTTGTGTAACCCTAACCCTCTCCGGTGTCTATATAAACCGAAGGGTTTTAGTCCGTAGGACAACAACCATAACATACAATCATACCATAGGCTAGCTTCTAGGGTTTCGCCTCTCTGATCTCGTGGTAGATCTACTCTTGTACTACCCATATCATCAATATTAATCAAGCAGGACATAGGGTTTTACCTCCATCAAGAGGGCCCGAACCTGGGTAAAACATCATGTCCCCTGCCTCCTGTTACCATCTGGCCTAGACGCATAGTTCGGGACCCCCTACCCGAGATCCACCGGTTTTGACACCGACAGGGGGGAGTCCTACTCCTGGTGGGAGTAGGACTCCTCCTGGCGCGCCTCCTCCTTGGCTGGCCGCACCCCCTAGCTCCTTTATATACAGGGGCAGGGGGCACCCCATAGACACAACAATTGACCGTTTGATCTTTTAGCCGTGTGCGGTGCCCCCCTCCACCATAGTCCACCTCAATATTACTGTAGCGGTGCTTAGGCAAAGCCCTGCGTCGGTAGAACATCAACATCGTCACCACGTCGTCGTGCTGACGAAACTCTCCCTCAACACTCGGCTGGATCGGAGTTCGAGGGACGTCATCGAGCTAAACGTGTGCTGAACTCGGAGGTGACGTACGTTCGGTACTTGATCGGTCGGATCGTGAAGACGTACAACTACATCAACCGCGTTGTGCTAACGGTTCCGCTTTCGGTCTACGAGGGTACGTGGACAACACTCTCCCCTCTCGTTGATGTGCATCACCATGATCTTGCGTGTGTGTATAATTTTTTCTGAAATTACTACGTTCCCCAACAAAAACTACAAAGTTCCACAGCCGCACAAGAGCCGTCAACCTTGCTGGTTTTCCACCCCTTCTTGCTGAGATGCTGACTTGAGCCTTTGGCTATAATGCTAGCCCTGACTACCTGGTGTTCCAGTCAACACCCGTTCCTCACCTTCATCGCTATGATGCAAGGGTGCACATCAGCCCAGGTCCCGCAGCAGATGGCCAGCTGACGGTGTCTTGGACTAGGGGTACTCACCACGTCATCTCCCAATCTGTTACATTGGGCCATGGACCCCCATGGCCGTATACTCATGGGCCAGTTCGGACAGCTGCCGCATACATGGAAGATTCTACAAGACTTGGTGATCAAGACAAGGACTCCTCCCCACCGGCGTATTCGGCTAGGACTCTTGTTATCCTAGGCCTCTGGAGCATTATATAAACTGAGGCTAGGCTAGTCGATAGATCATATACATACAATCATACCATAGGCTAGCTTCTAGGGTTTAGCCTCTCCGATCTCGTGGTAGAACAACTCTTGTAATACCCATGTCATCAAGAATAAATCGAGCAGGACATAGGGTTTACCTCCATCAAGAGGGCCCGAACCTGGGTAAAACATCGTGTCCCCTGCCTCCTGTTACCATCCGCCTTAGACGCACAGTTTGGGACCCCCTGCCCGAGATCCGCCGGTTTTGACACCGACATTGGTGCTTTCATTGAGAGTTTCGCTGTGTGATCGGCAAAAGGATCGATGGCTCGTCTGCAGGTCAACTACGATGCCGGCATCTTCGTCGCCGGCTCGACTGGTCACCTTGGCACAACCGAGGACCGTGCTCCATCTCCGATTGTCATGTTCGGATGAGGGCCTTCATCAACATCAACTCCGATCTCTATCAAGATCATGGAGGAATCATCCATGAAGCCCGGGGGCTCAACGTCAACATTGCCCTCGGGCGACCGTGCTGTTTTTCCGAACAACAAATTTGTATCCGCTGCCACCACCTCTTAGAGAGTCGCTTTAACGATCCCTTTTGTGTAATTGTGCGGAATTGAGTCTAGAACAGCCATGCAAAATTTTGTCGAGTTCCGATGGAGGAATCTCCGACAATCTACGATATACCGGAGCCCTGTCAAATCTGGACGGGAATCTGGACGAGTTTAGGGCGTGGTCTCTAGAGCCTAGCTCGGAGGTCCTCTGGACGATCCAACCGTTCATATACTGCGGAATTCCCATATCTACCACCCCTCCAAATTTTGGCTTGATCCGACGGTTCAAACTCCGGGAACCTTCCGATGAGTGGATCAATTTTCGGATCCGTTTTTTGCGTGAATACGGATCCGATCCGAATTCATGTTTCTTTATAAACGTGACATTGGACAACCTTTTTAGAGGAATTCTCTCCTAGAGTATTGTGCGTTGTTTTTAAACACGCGCCTGTAAATTTTTAAGCCTCCCCTGAGGTCGCCTTCATCATCATTCTGGTGTCAAAGCAGTCCGGCGATATTGCTCCAAGGCTGCTGACCTGCGCTAGACACGTCGTCACTTTGTTGAGCCGAGCTCAACTTCTTCGGATCATCATCTCGGCAAGCCGAACAAGAGTCCGGCATCGCGAAGGATAAATTATCACCAACATCGCCGCCCCCACAGATTACACGGAGCGGGCATACCGGCATCGCCGCATGATCACTTCATCAAGCCAGCATCGACCACGTCACGACCTGCATCGGCAGGGCCGCACTATCGCTTCTTCAAGCTGGTGTCCATCACGCCTACCTACTTCGACTCATCGGCCGACATCGAGGCTTCGATATCTCGGCTGGACCGGGGGCTTCGCCATCTCTTCATCAACCTAATCCGGAGACTTCGGCGTCACTAGCCGACCAGCTCCGTCACGTTAGCTGGACCGGGGGCTTTGCCTCGGCCAGCCAACCTTTGCCAGCATCGCCATACTGTCGCTTTATCGCCCATCAGGCAATGGGAGTGCAGATCAAGTCCCTATTTTGGGAATCACTTTTCTTCGGATTGCTACAACAAATAAACCAGGTGCTATTAATCCTAATATTTTTTGCTTGTTTGAGTTTATTTTTCCCAAAGAAATATTACTCCGATTTGTCCATCATCTGTACACAGGTCTATCAAATGATGGCCGCATTAACGACGGTCGCGTGGTGGTTCGGTCAGTTTCCGTACATTGTCCGGTGAACGCCGCATCCGGAACTCGGACCGACCTGTGAATTCAGGCTTTGCCACACCTTTACCGCATCACGCCGACGCCCTGCATCGACATTGACTTTGGCGCCATGCCATATTTCTTTTATTACTCACTTTGCATAAATTATTTATTATGCAACGATTTTTTTATTTATTATTATTACTATTATCTCCGCTTTGCACTATTTTTTGTGCACAGGAAAATGATCCGGGGACTTCGTCGTCACTCTGCCGGTCTGCATTGACCGTGCTATGTCACCACTTCGGCGTGTCGAGCTCTCCGCTCCGCCACCTCGGGACCGGCTTGGGGGATGGAACCTTGTCCCACATCAAGCTCGGACCGCGTAATCAATGCCGAACACATTAACCAGCTAAGTCTCTTTCATGCTCAAAGTTTTAATTTTTAACTTGTGTTTGGTTCGACCTAGCATTATACTTTTTTGGAAAAAAGTTGCTTGTAAAAAATTTCCTTGTCCAAACTTTGTTTGTGACACACATATTCAAATACCCCGTTTATTTGGGGGCTTCCTTTATGAAGCTTTTCCTCTTGCATATGATTATACTTGTACGGCTTCGTTCCATGTTCGTGTATTACGCCAGAATATGCACCATATTGACTTAAGCGATTTGCAAGCTCGGTTGCCTGGCTCCTGTGCTTACCCCTACGTTCCCGATTGTTCGGCTAGGGAGTAAAGGGAGCACCTCCGTGATTGTCACGACCGGGTCCTCCGAGCTCTGACCTCAGACTGGGTGAAGCCGAAAGCTAGCGCTCTTATTGTTTTCAATCATGGTCGGCACACAATGGAACTCATGAGTACAAAAAATCTATTGCACAAGTCTCATAGAAATAATGAGCACCGAAGAAAGGTATCAGTGGGGGTACTATTTTCTTCGAAGATGCTTCTTACACTTTGTCTATAATATAGCATAAGTTCCCTGAGCGCGCTTTGTCTGTTACGGCCTTATGGCCCGGTTGTCTGGTTATCGGAAACACTGTCGATATTCTTGACAGCTGGAGTACATAACACTTTTCGGTCCTTGACCAAAGAGGGAGAAGCCGACGGTCGGTTAAGACGCGTTTAAAGTTCAGTTGAGCAAAGATATGATATAAGTACTTCGGTACATACAATCATTATACATAAAATTCTTTTACCCAAGTCACTTGGGGGCTCTTAAAATTTATATGACCTATTTTATAGTAAATGTGTTTTCTTCTTGGTCATTGCAAAGTCTTTTTCTATCGCTCCTCTTTCGACGTGAGTGTGTGGTCAATAGCCAGATAACCCATTTTCTCTCTAGTGACCGCTCAAGTTTAGTTCGCTAAACTGGTCTAACAAGAAGCACTCCGCCTTCGGGATAGGAGGCTGCAGCCGTAGGCTGACCTGCTTGAAGTCTTGAGATTGGATGTGTAATATTAATGCACGACAGAAGCACAATTTTTCCCCAATTTTCGGATTGGCACCGAACACTTGATCTTGTTCGGACGTTAAGTTTTTACTGACGTTTTTTTTAGTTTTCCAAGCTTATGGCACTTTTAAACTATTTGTGTGTTTCCAGCACAAGTCTCACAGTGCAATGTCGGACACCTTTATAGATTCGGCAAAAACATTCTCGGATCTCACTATATATGCATTGGTTTCGAATTGTGTCTTCGGTCAATAGTTGGGTTGCCCGGCTCCTGCGCTTGCCTCCTACGTTCCGCTTTGTTCGGCTAGGTGTGCAAAGGGAGAACCACTGCGATTGTGCTTCCAACTCACATGGTTAAGCACCTCAGTGGAGAAAGCCGAAAAATGACTGTCACAATAAGCGTAAACTGGTCAGCAATCCGATGACGGTGTTAAATGACTGGCCATTCATAACATTGGCCGAAGTGTTTACGGCTTGACCTCGACTATCGCCGAACTCTACCGGGGGCTAGTAACTGGCCTCCCAAACTAAATCCTCACTATTTTTCTCTTACATTAGAGCTGAGGTTTCATGATCATGCTCAGCATGACAACCCAAAGAAAGGAACCGATAGCGGGATTATTTTCTTTGGATGACATTTATTATGTTAAACAGTGATATGATGTATCTCTCTACGTACCTTTGTTTATAAAACCGTATGGCCAGATTGCCTTGTTTGTCGTAAATCTTTACCCTCATAAAGGCTTTATAAAGTAGGACAAACACTCCTCGGCTACTGGCCGAGGAGGTGGAAGCCAATGGTCGGTCAACAAAGTTTTGTACAATGCGGATCCGATCATTAATGATGTAAAGTACTTGGATACATAGAATCATTACACATAATTTGTGATTTTACTCTGGATATCAATCCTTAATTCGGCCACCCGTGCCCGCATTAAGGCTCGGGGGCTACTGGGCTTCAGGCTTATCATTTACTAATTTTAAAGGGGCGTATCGATCCCCTGATCTCGTGTTGCCACCCGACCAGTGTCTCGGGGGCTACTACATTGGCAATCCAGTGCAGAAAATTTAAGTGCAATATAGTTTTCGAGGAGATCATGATCCTCAGGTTGGTCGGCCGCACCCAACCTGAGTCTCGAGGACTCTGCACACCGCTTTTTGTGTCCTGAAGTATTCTGCTGAGCCAGGAGTTGATCCTCAGACTGATTTTGCAAATCAACCTGAGTCTCAGCAGCTACTAGGATCAGCGGTCTTATGTCATCCTTCAGGTGCATCTCGGGTTTTAGACCGATACACACCTTGAGGGCTACTGGTTATATATATCGGCAGAGAATAAATTGCACCAATCAAAAATATTGACAAAAAATTGGCCCATGGTCGGGGTGGTGCACCACCTCGGAAGCAGTCCGGCATAAAGCTCGGGCGCTAGTGGCTGGCTCTATAGAGGGCATTTCCAGCATTAAGCTCGGCTAAACTCCTTCAACTCTTTTGGACCAAGATGATCTATGACATCTTGGATATAGTCCGGCGTTGGACCTTGGACACTGTCCGGCGTTGGAGCTTGGACACAGTCCGGCGTTGGAGCTCGGATACATTTCGGCATTAGAGCTCGGAAGCAGTCCAGCATTGGTGCTCGGCTGCAAAAGATACCTCGAATGCAGTCCGGCATTAGAGCTTGGACGCAAGAGGACACTGCCTCCCGGGAACAACTTCAAACCCGAGGTGTGGCATAAAAATAACAAGGCATTGATAAAGGCCGGAAACTTAAAGGGCCTCCTCGGATACCCGACATGTAAACTCGTCGAATGCATTTCGGCGATCCTCAAGATCGAAGATGGGAAGATTTGTTGAACCAGTTTCCAAGACCGACAACCGAAGATGAAGAACAGTTCGGAAGAATCGAGGAGCATCTCTAACTTGAAGACCGGTTCAGGGGGCTACTGAAGGTGTCCTGGACTAGGGGGTACTCACCACGTCATCTCCTGATCTGTTAGATTGGGCCGAGGACCCCCATGGCCGTATACTCATGGGCCAGTTCGGACAACTGCCGCATACATGGAAGATTCTACAAGACTTGGTGATCAAGACAAGGACTCCTCCCCACCGATGTATTCTGCTAGGACTCTTGTTATCCTAGGCCTCTGGTGCATTATATAAACCGAGGCCAGGCTAGTCGATAGATCATATACATACAATCATACCATAGGCTAGCTTCTAGGGTTTAGCCTCTCCGATCTCGTGGTAGATCAACTCTTGTAATACCCATATCATCAAGAATAAATCGAGCAGGACATAGGGTTTTACCTCCATCAAGAGGGCACGAACCTGGGTAAAACATCGTGTCCTCTGCCTCCTGTTACCATCCACCTTAGACGCACAGTTTGGGACCCCCTACCCAAGATCCGCCGGTTTTGACACCAACACCAGCCTTTGGTTTTTCAGGGTAGAGCCATGCCTACCACTGATTTGGTTATTCAAGCCGCTACTGTGGAGGCGATCCTATACCTCCGAACCAAGTTCCCGCAAGTGGCAGATCGGAGGGAGTTCTGCTTCTTCCCCCTTGCGACAGCGTCAGGAATTCAGCCATCTCCCTCTATCCAAGGATATGACCCCGCAATCGCTCGCCTGGTGCAATATATCACTGCCCAGGGGATGATGATTTCAAGGATGCTTGCCGAATTCAGAACCTTGGACAACGATGCGGTGCGAATTGTCAAGGAAGCTTATCGTGAGGCTCGTAAATTTGCATCTCAAGTGGTTCACCCAACACTATCTGAGCTTGTGCTACCCTCTCAGCCTGTGTTGTGGCCTCGGCCAAACATCATCACCCTCGACAAGACTCTTTTCCGGATCCACCAGCAGCATATGCTTGGATAAATTTCAGCCACACCCCCAGTAGCCGAACCTCAACCCACAGTGATCTCGGATGATGAATATGGAGATTGGCTCAGTCTTCGTCCTCCCGGAGAACCCCAACAAAGGAAGCCCGCAGCTTGATCTCAGCTGCGAAATCAGTCATTTTTGCAAGTAAGTCAGTCTGTCAGTTCATCCCTGGTATGAGGATAGAACCATGTATCCCGGAATGAGTAGTTTCATTCAGCACATCGCGTGTTCGTGCTTTGTTGCATGCTTGCACTGTTGTACCACGTGTGATGTGTTTTATGTATGCTTTCTTGCTTTTGATTGTTGTGTTTGTTTTTGTCTGTCTCTCGGCCAAGCAGGAATGCTTGGCAACGTTGGCAATGTGTGCTAACAAGATTTTAATCAGTAGAGCACATACACTAAAAACAACATTGACTCGTCCTGAGTCTTTAACAAAGTGCGCGCTGGTATAGGTATATACATAACCAGATTATATATACCCACTAGCATTAAAACACCTTAGAATGATTTGTTTGCTGTGTTTTTCATTGCATGATTATTGCCTTTGTCTGTTTGTTAGTTTAGATTACTGCATAATACATGCATACCCGGTTCACCCACAAGTACCTTCGGGCAATACTCGGGGGAATGCAAAGTCACAAGTCCCTTCTATTTGTGCATACCCCGTGTGCCAGATTTTCAAACCCAGAACCTCGCAGAGGCATTTCCGCCTGGAAATTCCTCGTCTCTAATTCTTTCTCCCGATTTCATTTCTGGGGAACACTACCAACTTTATTTCCCTCAATCCAGTACATCTACCCCGATACAAATTTCAACTCCGATTCTACCTTAACACCCTCTTCTGTGGAGCAATCCACGAAATTTTTCCTTGTATCCTGGTGTGATACCGAGCTGGCGCAGCCACCTCGCCTACACCTAGACCCCATCCCCAACATCTTTTGTGCCTTGCGTGGCGCAGGCGAGTCGCCACCCCACTTCACCGCCACCCGCGATTACTCTGCCGGTGCAAAGCGACGGAGGATCAAGCGTGGCGGAGGACCACGCAGTGCACCATATTCTCCCGCATCTCAAGCACCAGCACCCAGCCGCGCGTTCTCCCGAGCCCGATCATTCCTGATGAGTATCAGCAGGAGGATCGACCGGCCGATGAGCGTTCCCAGCAGCGCCACAAGGAACAACCGCAGCGCCGCCAAGAACATTTCTTCGCCGAAGGAGCTCGGCTCGATCTCGTCCAAACCAAAGAGGTAGTAGAGCGGCATTGTGTTGGTGTGCTGGAGGAGAGCCGCGCTGCCGTCTTTTTTAGCCCAACCCCGGTGTACGGTGAGCAAGGTCCAAGAGAACCTCTCGTCGCTCGATCACCGGCGTCCAGGAGGCAAATCCGCGAGCAGTGCCGATAAGGTACTAGCCCGCGACATGAGTGCTCGCTGCACCGGCGCCGTGCACGCCGCGCACTACGGCACAAGGGTCCTCATCGCCCTAGGAGCCAGATGTGTGCTGCGCCACGCCGCACACGGAGCAGCGGCGAAGAAGAAGAAGCAAACCGGAGGTAGAAGAAGGAGGCTGCCAGTGGGCCCTGGGCCCACGTGTCAGCAGGTGAAACCACTGTTCATTGGGTGCATCCAGTATTTTTCGGGAGTCTGATCTCGAGTGCCCCTAGCGGTGGACATATCCAGGTTTGCCACATCCCTTCCCGGGTGTACCAATTATCGGTGCCCCTATCTCGTTTGAATTTGACCAAAGGGTTAAAATTAACCCTGAGGTTTTCTCCCAGAATGGTTATTCTTCATTTGTGCTATAACTATAGAAATCTCGAGGATGAGATTCTTTTTAAGGGGGGAAGAGTTGTAACAACCCCAACATTGGGTCATCAATTTTTGTGATGTTATTCCTTCCTGGCACTCATGTTTCAAAAAAATAATTTCTCCTGAGTTTGTTGGATGACTCTGAAATTTGTTGTCATTTTCAACCTTTCAAAAACCTTTCTCATGTATTTGTCAGTGGGCAAGCCCTCATCTGCATCATCCCAACCCTCACAAACCCTAATTCCAAATTTTTGGAATTTGGATATGTCCTTTGTGCATACAAAGGAGCCATCATTTTCCTTGATCTGTTGATCCTCCCAATTGTTCATAGAGATCCTCATATCTTTCTGATCCTTGGATGTGCAAAAATATTGCTAAGTCCCATGCAATATTTTTGAATTGGGATTTATTCCTTTTCTTGCCTTTCTGAGGAATAAAATCCAAAGGCATAACTAGCCATCTCCTAAATTCATGAGAATTGGTGGAGTTGATGCTTATGCCTAATCCAAGCTCTGGCAAATATACTGGTCATAATTAAATAAGGAAAATTGCCTTTTCTTATTTAATGCCAATATTGTATTTATGCCACTTTCTAAAGGAACTACCATTTCTATAGCAGATAAAATTCCCACATAAATTGTGGAGATTGTCCTTGCTATATAATCACTATTTCCATCCTTATCTCATGTTCCATAGATAAAAAATGGAGCACATGATCCAATGCAATTTTCTGCCTTCTCTGAAATTTTGCAAAGGAAGTGCTTTATTACTAATCCCAATGGAGCTGTAATTTGGCGGCGTGGTTAACATTGTTAAATAATCCATGGATGCCAAATATGAGCTCAATCCATTCATCCTAGATCGTTGTGCAATGTTTCAAAGTTCATGACCAGAACACAACTTTGTGAAGGAAGTACCTTCATAGAGTTTTAAAATGGGATGAAACTTTACCATCATCCCAAGTATCTCCAATAATTAGCCTCTACCCAAATTCAGTTCCTTTTATTGAACTATGTGAACACAGGAGAAATTCTTCGTTTTTGTCAAAACTTTCAGTTTGTGAAGGAAGTATATTTTGTCTTGCTCCATTTTGGCTGAAACTTTTTCCAGACCTTCTCCTATCCATATCATCCATCTCCACAAAGTTTTGGCTCATTTCAATTAGCCATTTGCCTTGAGGAATTTTCTCAAGTTTCAGGACAGAGGAGATGTTTGTGAAACAACTGCCATGTTGGCAAGTCCATTTGGTATGAAAGTTTTACAGCATCTTACTATGTCCATATCCCTAAGCCTTGCCAAATATGAGCTCAAGTTGATGCTCCAGGGAAGTGCATCATCCAAATCTTGATTCTGGACTAAATATGCAGTTGTGAAGTAACTATGGTGTATCTTGGTCCATATCATCTCAAAATTAACAGGATTATAGTCCTTCCTAATCTAAACCCCCCCCCAGACAAACTCTCTGGCTCCAATCACTCCCCTGTTGATCAGCACTACACTACTAAGTTTATTGTAGTAAACTTTAGAGGTTGCTTACCATTTAACCAGAGCCCTTTTAACCAAACTACCACCATAGTTGCCACCTTCCCAGGAAGGACTCCACCCCAGACATCGTTCGGATTAGCTTGTGGCACTGTGGGCACCAGTGCACGCGGTGACCATCACTTTGGCACGCATCAGCCGCGTCCAGAGTGTCTTCTTGCTCGGACCCCTTCTCTGCTCAGCGTCTCAGCGAGCACGGGCCTGTCTACCGTGTTCCCCGCGTCGTCGCCGTCCTCCTGGAGCCACGTCCCCCTCCGTCCGCTTCTCTGTCGGTGCTCGTCGCCGCGCGCCCATGAGCGAGTTGTAGCCGACAAGCCTTTAATGGCGTTCGGCAGCTTCTCCTTTGTGCCCGTCGGCCCCTCCTACCCTGTCCTCTACTGTTGCTTGTCCGGTCCTCCCTCGTCGCGTTCCCGTGCCTCCCCGTGATCGCTGGCCTCGCCAGAGCGTGGCCGGACACGAGCGACGCACCCGAGCCACGGCCATGCGTCCATGGCCTCCCCTCCTCACCCCGCCTATTTATAGGCCCTCCCCGCGGCCTCCGAGCACACCACAAGCCCTCCCTCACTCCCAGAGACCCGACTAGCCAGCCCCTCGAGCTCTAGGAGCTCTCCTGCCCCTCCCATGGCTGAAGCCCCGCCGACGGCCTCTTCTCGAATCTGAGCAAGGCCGAGCCCCTCTCCTTCTTCCGCAACCACCGGAAGACCATAACACCACTGTAGCACCTCCCCAACCCTTTGCCTCGTCGCCGGAGCGCCGTATCCCCGAGTTCCACCTCTGCCGAGGCCGCCGTCCGCCGCGACTGACGTCCCGCTCCACCAAGCTCCCCCGCGGCTGCCTCGTAGCTAGACGGGATCTCCCCGGCCCCCTGAGTCCAACGGTGGGTCGGGCACCGCCTTAGGTGGCTGGAGTCACTGACAGGCCTTGCCGGCGCCGAACCCAGTCCTCTGCTCCGCGGGCGGGCTTGGGCAGGAGATGAAGACGACGGCCTCTCCCCGCCAGCTGGGCGGTGGGACCCATGGACCCCGTCCGTCAGTGTCCCAGCGTTGACCCCGCGCCTCCGCTGACGTGGATAAGTGGAGGCGTATTCCCGTAAATACGTCTCCCATACACGAAAGCGTACTCTGGTCTTTGAAGGAAATATGCCCTAGAGGCAATAATAAAGTTATTATTTATTTCCTTATATCATGATAAATGTTTATTATTCATGCTAGAATTGTATTAACCGGAAACATAATACTTGTGTGAATACATAGACAAACAGAATGTCACTAGTATGCCTCTACTTGACTAGCTCGTTGATCAAAGATGGTTAAGTTTCCTAACCATAGACATGAGTTGTCATTTGATTAACGGGATCACATCATTAGGAGAATGATGTGATTGACTTGACCCATTCCGTTAGCTTAGCACTTGATCGTTTAGTTTGTTGCTATTGCTTTCTTCATGACTTATACATGTTCCTATGACTATGAGATTATGCAACTCCCGTTTACTGGAGGAACACTTTGTGTGCCACCAAACGTCACAACATAACTGGGTGATTATAAAGGTGCTCTACAGGTGTCTCCGAAGGTACTTGTTGGGTCGGCGTATTTCGAGATTAGGATTTGTCACTCCGATTGTCGGAGAGGTATCTCTGGGCCCACTCGGTAATTACATCACTATAAGCCTTGCAAGCATTGCAACTAATGAGTTAGTTGCGGGATGATGTATTACGGAACGAGTAAAGAGACTTGCCGGTAATGAGATTGAACTAGGTATTGAGATACCGACGATCGAATCTCGGGCAAGTAACACACCGATGACAAAGGAACAACGTATGTTGTTATGCGGTCTGACCGATAAAGATCTTCGTAGAATATGTAGGAGCCAATATGGGCATCCAGGTCCCGCTATTGGTTATTGACCAGAGAGGTGTCTCGGTCATGTCTACATAGTTCTCGAACCCGTAGGGTCCGCACGCTTAACATTCGTTGACGATATAGTACTATATGAGTTATGTATGTTGGTGACCGAATGTTGTTCGGAGTTCGAGATGGGATCACGGACATGACGAGGAACTCCGGAATGGTCCGGAGATAAAGTTTGATATATGGGATAATAGTGTTTGGTCACCGGAAGGGTTCCGGAATTCACCGGAAGGGGTTGCGGATGTTTCCCAAAATGTTTGGGTACGAGAACACTTTATTTGGGCCAAAGGGGAAAGCCCATGAGGTTTTTGGAAAGCGCAAAAGGAAGTTTTGCAGAGTCCATGGGCCAGGCGCCAGGGTCCCTGGCGTCTGGGTCCAGACGCCGGGAACCCTGGCGTCTGGCCCTGGAGTCCGAGAAGGACTCTTGCCTTTCGGGTGAAACCAACTTTGTGGAGGCTTTTACTCCAAGTTTCGACCCCAAGGCTCAACATATAAATAGAGGGGTAGGCCTAGCACCCAAGACACATCAAGAAACACCAAGCCGTGTGCCGGCAACCCCATCCCCTCTAGTTTGTCCTCCGTCATAGTTTTCATAGTCCTTAGGCGAAGCCCTGCGGAGATTGTTCTTCACCAACACCGTCACCACGCTGTTGTGCTGCCGGAACTAATCTACTAGCTCGCCCCTCTTGCTGGATCGAGAAGGCGAGGATGTCACCGAGCCAAACGTGTGCAGAACTCGAAGGTGTCGTTCTTTCGGTACTTGGATCGGTCGGATTGTGAAGACGTTTGACTACATCAACCGTGTTGATATAACGCTTCCGCGAACGGTCCACGAGGGTACGTAGAAAACACTCTCCCCTCTCATTGCTATGCATCACCATGATCCTGCGTGTGCGTAGGAATTTTTTTGAAATTACTACGTTCCCCAACAGTGGCATCCGAGCCAGGTTTTATGCGTTGATGTTATATGCACGAGTAGAACACAAGTGAGTTGTGGGCGATACAAGTCATACTGCTTACGAGCATGTCATACTTTGGTTCGGCGGTATTGTTGGATGAAGCAGCCTAGACCGACGTTACGCGTACGCTTACGCAAGACTGGTTCTATCGACGTGCCTTGCACACAGGTGGCTGGCGGTTGTCAGTTTCTCCAACTTTAGTTGAACCAAGTGTGGCTACGCCTGGTCCTTGAGAAGGTTAAAATAGCACCAACTTGACGAACTATCGTTGTGGTTTTGATGCGTACGTAAGAACGGTTCTTGCTAAGCCCAGTAGCAGCCACGTAAAACATGCAACAACAAAGTAGAGGACATCTAACTTGTTTTTGCAGGGCATGTTGTGATGTGATATGGTCAAGACATGATGCTAAATTTTATTGTATGAGATGATCATGTCTTGTAACCGAGTTATCGGCAATTGGCAGGAGCCATATGGTTGTCGCTTTATTGTATGCAATGCAATCGCCCTGTAATGCTTTACTTTATCACTAAGCGGTAGCGATAGTCGTAGAAGCATAAGATTGGCGAGACGACAACGATGCTACGATGGAGATCAAGGTGTCGTGCCGGTGACAATGGTTATCATGACGGTGCTTCGAAGATGGAGATCACAAGCACGAGATGATGATGACCATATCATATCACTTATATTGATTGCATGTGATGTTTATCTTTTAAGCATCTTATCTTTCTTTGATTGACGGTAGCATTATAAGATGATCTCTCACTAAATTTCAAGATAAAATTAGTGTTCTCCCTGAGTATGCACCGTTGCCAAAGTTCGTCGTGCCCAGACACCACGTGATGATCGGGTGTGATAAGCTCTACGTCCATCTACAACGGGTGCAAACCAGTTTTGCACACGCAGAATACTCACGTTAAACTTGATGAGCCTAGCATATGCAGATATGGCCTCGGAACACTGAGACCGAAAGGTCGAGCGTGAATCATATAGTAGATATGATCAACATAGTGATGTTTACCATTGAAAGCTACCTCATTTCACGTGATGATCGGTTATGGTTTAGTTGATATGGATCACGTGATCACTTAGAGGATTAGAGGGATGTCTATCTAAGTGGGAGTTCTTAAGTAATATGATTAATTGAACTTAAATTTATCATGAACTTAGTACCTGATAGTATCTTGCTTGTCTATGTTGATTGTAGATAGATGGCCGTGTTGTTGTTCCGTTGAATTTTAATGCATTTCTTGAGAAAGCAAAGTTGAAAGATGATGGTAGCAATTACACGGACTGGGTCCGTAACTTAAGGATTATCCTCATTGCTGCACAGAAAAGTTACGTCCTGGAAGCACCGCTAGGTGTACCACCTGCACCAGCAACTGCAGACATTGTGAATGCCTGTCAGTCACGTGTTGATGACTACTCGATAGTTCAGTGTGCCATGCTTTATGACTTAGAACCGGGACTTCAACGACGTTTTGAACGTCATGGAGCATACGAGATGTTCCAGGAATTGAAGTTAATGTTTCAAAAGAATGCCCGGATTGAGAGATATGAAGTCTCCAATAAGTTCTACAGCTGCAAGATGGAGGAGAATAGTTCTGTCAGTGAGCATATACTCAAGATGTCTGGGTACTGCAATCACTTGATTCAACTGGGAGTTAATCTTCCGGATGATAGCGTCATTGACAGAATTCTTCAATCACTGCCACCAAGCTACAAAAGCTTCGTGATGAACTATAACATGCAAGGGATGGATAAGACGATTCCCGAGCTCTTCGCAATGCTAAAGGCTGCGGAGGTAGAAATCAAGAAGGAGCATCAAGTGTTGATGGTCAATAAGACCACCAGTTTCAAGAAAAATGGCAAAGGGAAGAAGAAGGGGAACTTCAAGAAGAACAGCAAGCAAGTTGCTGCTCAAGAGAAGAAACCCAAGTCTGGACCTAAGCCTGAGACTGAGTGCTTCTACTGCAAGCAGACTGGTCACTGGAAGCGGAACTGCACCAAATATTTGGCGAATAAGAAGGATGGCAAGGTGAACAAAGGTATATGTGATATACATGTTATTGATGTGTACCTTACCAGAGCTCGCAGTAGCACCTGGGTATTTGATACTGGTTATGTTGCTAATATTTGCAACTCGAAATAGGGACTACGAATTAAGCAAACACTGGCCAAGGACAAGGTGACGATGCGCGTGGGAAACGGTTCCAAAGTCGATGTGATCGTCGTCGGCACACTACCTCTACATCTACCTTCGGGATTAGTATTAGACCTAAATAATTGTTATTTGGTGCCAGCGTTGAGCATGAACATTATATCTGGATCTTGTTTGATGCGAGACAGTTATTCATTTAGATCAAAGAATAATGGTTGTTCTATTTATATGAGTAATATCTTTTATGGTCATGCACCCTTGAAGAGTGGTCTATTTTTGATGAATCTCGATAGTAGTGATAATGTTGAAGCCAAAAGATGCAGAGTTGATAATGATAGTGCAACTTATTTGTAGCACTGCCGTTTAGGTCATATCGGTGTAAAGCGCATGAAAAAACTCCATACTGATGGACTTTTGCAACCACTTCATTATGAATCACTTGGTACTTGCGAACCGTGCCTCATGGGCAAGATGACTAAAACGCCGTTCTCTGGAACTATGGAGAGAGCAACAGATTTGTTGGAAATCATACATACAAATGTATGTGGTCCAATGAATATTGAAGCTCGTGGCGGATATCGTTATTTTCTCACCTTCATAGATGATTTGAGCAGATATGGGAATATCTACTTAATGAAACATAAGTCTGAAACATTTGAAAAGTTCAAACAATTTCAGAGTGAAGTTGAAAATCATTGTAACAAGAAAATAAAGTTTCTATGATTAGATCGTGGAGGAGAATATTTGAGTTACGAGTTTGGTCTACATTTGAAACAATGCGGAATAGTTTCACAACTCACGCCACCCAGAACACCACAGTGTAATGGTGTGTCCGAACGTCGTAATCGTACTTTACTAGATATGGTGCGATCTATGATGTCTCTTACTGATTTACCGCTATCGTTTTGGGGTTATGCTTTCGAGATGGCTGCATTCATGTTAAATAGGGCACCATCGAAATCCATTGAGATGACGCCTTATGAACTGTGGTTTGGCAAGAAACCAAAGTTGTCGTTTCTCAAAGTTTGGGGTTGCGATGCTTATGTGAAAAGCTTCAACCTAATAACCTCGAACACAAATCGGAAAAATGTGTCTTCATAGGATACCCAAAGGAGACTGTTGGGTACACCTTCTATCACAGATCCGAAGGCAAGACATTCATTGCTAAGAATGGATCCTTTCTAGAGAAGGAGTTTCTCTCAAAAGAAGTGAGTGGGAGGAAAGTAGAACTTGGTGAGCTAACTGTACCTGCTCCCTTATTGGTAAGTAGTTCATCACAGAAACCGGTTCCTGTGACGCCTACACCAATTAGTGAGGAAGTTAATGATAATGATCATGAAGCTTCAGACCAAGTTATTACTAAACCTTGTAGATCAACCAGAGTAAGATCCGCACCAGAGTGGTATGGTAATCCTGTTCTGGAAGTCATGTTACTAGACCATGATGAACCTACGAACTATGAAGAAGCGATGGTGAGCCCAGATTCCGCAAAATGGCTTGAAGCCTTGAAATCCGAGATGGGATCCATGTATGAGAACAAAGTGTGGACTTTGGTTGACTTGCCCGTTGATCGGCAAGCCATTGAGAATAAATGGATCTTCAAGAAGAAGACTGGAGCTGACGGTAATGTTACTGTCTATAAAGCTTGACTTGTTGCAAAAGGTTTTCGACAAGTTCAAGGGATTGACTACGATGAGACCTTCTCACCCGTAGCGATGCTTAAGTCTGTCTGAATCATGTTAGCAATTGCCGTAGTTTATGATTATGGAATTTGGCAAATGGATGTAAAAACTGCATTCCTGAATGGATTTCTGGAAGAAGAGTTGTATATGATGCAACCAGAAGGTTTTGTCGATCCAAAGGGAGCAAACAAAGTATGCAAGCTCCAGCGATCCATTTATGGACTGGTGCAAGCCTCTCGGGGTTGGAATAAATGATTTGATAGTGTGATCAAAGCATTTGGTTTTATACAGACTTTTGGAGAAGCCTGTATTTACAAGAAAATGAGTGGGAGCTCTGTAGCATTTCTGATATTATATGTGGATGACATATTGTTGATTGGAAATGATATAGAATTTCTGGATAGCATAAAGGGATACTTGAATAAGAGTTTTTCAATGAAAGACCTCGGTGAAGCTGCTTATATATTGGGCATCAAGATCTATAGAGATAGATCAAGACGCTTAATTGGACTTTCACAAAGCACATACCTTGACAAAGTTTTGAAGAAGTTCAAAATGGATCAAGCAAAGAAAGGGTTATTGCCTGTGTTACAAGGTGTGAAGTTGAGTAAGACTCAATGCCCGACCACTACAGAAGATAGAGAGAAGATGAAAGATGTTCCCTATGCTTCAGCCATAGGCTCTATCATGTATGCAATGTTGTGTACCAGACCTGATGTGTGCCTTGCTATAAGTCTAGCAGGGAGGTACCAAAGTAATCCAGGAGTGGATCACTGGACAGCGGTCAAGAACATCCTGAAATACCTGAAAAGGACTAAGGATATGTTTCTCGTTTATGGAGGTGACAAAGAGCTAGTCGTAAATGGTTACGTTGATGCAAGCTTTGACACTGATCCGGACAATTCTAAATCGCAAACTGGATACGTGTTTACATTGAACGGTGGAGCTGTCAGTTGGTGCAGTTCTAAACAAAGCGTCGTGGCGGGATCTACATGTGAAGCGGAGTACATAGCTGCTTTGTAAGCAGCGAATGAAGGAGTCTGGATGAAGGAGTTCATAACCGATCTAGGTGTCATACCTAGTGCATCAGGTCCAATGAAAATCTTTTGTGACAATACTGGTGCAATTGCCTTGGCGAAGGAATCCAGATTTCACAAGAGAACCAAGCACATCAAGAGATGCTTCAATTCCATCTGGGATCTAGTCCAGGTGGGAGACATAGAAATTTGCAAGATACATACGAATCTGAATGTTGCAGACCCGTTGACTAAGCCTCTTCCACGAGCAAAACATGATCAGCACCAAGACTCCATGGGTGTTAGAATCATTACTGTGTAATCTAGATTATTGACTCTAGTACAAGTGGGATACTGAAGGAAATATGCCCTAGAGGCAATAATAAAGTTATTATTTATTTCCTTATATCATGATAGTGTTTATTATTCATGCTAGAATTGTATTAACCGGAAACATAATACTTGTGTGAATACATAGACAAACAGAGTGTCACTAGTATGACTCTACTTGACTAGCTCATTGATCAAAGATGGTTAAGTTTCCTAACCATAGACATGAGTTGTCATTTGATTAACGAGATCACATCATTAGGAGAATGATTTGATTGACTTGACCCATTCCGTTACCTTAGCACTAGATCGTTTAGTTTGTTGCTATTGCTTTCTTAATGACTTATACATGTTCCTATGACTATGAGATTATGCGACTCCCGTTTACCGAAGGAACACTTTGTGTGCCACCAAACGTCACAACGTAACTGGGTGATTATAAATGTGCTCTCCAGGTTTCTCCGAAGGTACTTGTTGGGTTGGTGTATTTCGAGATTAGGATTTGTCACTCCGATTGTCGGAGAGGTATCTCTCGGACCACTCGGTAATGTACATCACTATAAGCCTTGCAAGCATTGCAAGTAATGAGTTAGTTGCGGGATGATGTATTACGGAATGAGTAAAGAGACTTGCCGGTAACGTGATTGAACTAGGTATTGAGATACCGACGATCCAATCTCGGGCAAGTAACATACCGATGACAAAGGGAACAATGTATGTTGTTATGCGGTCTGACCGATAAAGATCTTCGTAGAATTTGTAGGAGCCAATATGGGCATCCAGGTCCCGCTATTGGTTATTGACCAGAGAGGTGTGTCGGTCATATCTACATAGTTCTCGAACCCGTAGGGTCCGCACGCTTAACGTTCGTTGACGATATAGTACTATATGAGTTATGTATGTTGGTGACCGAATGTTGTTCGGAGTCCGAGATGGGATCACGGACATGACGAGGAACTCCGGAATGGTCCGGAGATAATATTTGATATATGTGATAATAGTGTTTGGTCACCGGAAGGGTTCCGGAATTCACCGGAAGGGGTTTCGGATGTTTCCCGAAATGTTTGGGTACGAGAACACTTTATTTGGGCCAAAGGGGAAAGCCCACGAGGTTTTTGGAAAGCGCAAAAGGAAGTTTTGTGGAGTCCAGGGGCCAGACGCCAGGGTCCCTGGCGTCTGGCCCTGGAGTCCGAGAAGGACTCTTGCCTTTCGGGTGAAACCGACTTTGTGGAGGCTTTTACTCCAAGTTTCGACCCCGAGGCTCAACATATAAATAGAGGGGTAGGGCCAGCACCCAAGACACATCAAGAAACACCAAGCCGTGTGCCGGCAACCCAGTCCCCTCTAGTTTGTCCTCCGTCATAGTTTTCTTAGTGCTTAGGTGAAGCCCTGCGGAGATTGTTCTTCACCAACACCGTCACCACGCTGTCGTGCTACCGGAACTCATCTACTAGCTCGCCCCTCTTGTTGGATCGAGAAGGCGAGGACGTCACCGAGCCGAACGTGTGCAAAACTCAGAGGTGCCGTGCTTTCGGTACTTGGATCGGTCGGATCGTGAAGACATTCGACTACATCAACCGCGTTGATATAACGCTTCTGTGAACGGTCTACGAGGGTACGTAGACAACACTCTCCCCTCTTGTTGCTATGCATCACCATGATCCTGCGTGTGTGTAGGAATTTTTTTGAAATTACTACGTTCCCCAATAGTCTTCTTCGGACCGAAATGCGTTTTCCTTTCTGGAAAACGTATTTTCGGAGAAGGCGCTTTCTGTTTTTCTCACTCAGGGGCCTGTTTGTGATGATTTCTTTACAGATAGGTCCCTAGCAGAAAAACACTCATAACTTTTTGCTCGCAACTCCAAATGAGGCGATTCCAAAGCCCACGTCTTCGTTTCGTCGATTCCGTTCTGTTGGTAACATTTTCATGATGTATTGACATTCTGAAAATGACCTTTTTGCCCTTGCACGTAAATAGCCCCTCCGAGAGAGAGTTGTTTCCGGCAAATCTTTCTGCGATCGTTCTGCACTTCTTCCCGAAGTATTTGTCGACCCTAGGCAAGCCAACCTCTTATCATGAGCCTCGAACTTGCATGTTTACTTTGCTTGCACCTCATGTTTATGTAGTTACACTTGTTCCTTTTCATTTCCGTCTGTAGTTATTCTGTTAGGATTATCATGCATGCTTATGTTTTCATGATATCTTTTACCATGCTGATTAGAATGTTATTACCGATATTGCTTGGAGTTCTAGGACTTATATTTTGATGATTATGTGGATGACATGTTGCCTTTGGATTCTTAGTGGCTCTTGTGATTATGTTCATGATGGTAGTATGCTTTGGAGTATTAGCAGTTGAGTTGTCAATTCAACCACACCTGGAAACTTAATATCTGTGGCAAAGTGTTTAGTAGCAAAGTAATATGATAGTGATGGTAATAGCAACAAAAGTAAAGACAGCAAAAGTAATGTTTTTGGTATTTTGTAGTGATTGTAACAGTAGCAGCGGGAAAGTAAATAAGCGAGAACCGGTATATGGAAAACTCGTAGGCACCAGATCAGTGATGGATAATTATGCCGGATGTGGTTCATCATGTAACAGTCATAACATAGGGTGACACGGAACTAGCTCCAATTCATCAATGTAATGTAGGCATGTATTCCGTATATAGTCATACGTGCTTATGGAAAAGAACTTGCATGACATCTTTTGTCCTACCCTCCCGTGGCAGCGGGGTCCTATTGGAAACTAAGGGATATTAAGGCCTCCTTTTAATAGAGAACCAGAACAAAGCATTAGCACATAGTGAATACATGAACTCCTCAAACTATGGTCATCACCGGGAGTGGTCCCGATTATTGGCACTTCGGGGTTGCCGGATCATAACACATAGTAGGTGACTATAGACTTGCAAGATAGGATCAAGAACTCACATATATTCATGAAAACATAATAGGTTCAGATCTGAAATCATGGCACTCGGGCCCTAGTGACAAGCATTAAGCATAGCAAAGTCATAGCAACATCAATCTCAGAACATAGTGGATACTAGGGATCAAACCCTAACAAAACTAACTCGATTACATGATAATTCTCATCCAACCCATCACCGTCCAGCAAGCCTACGATGGAATTACTCACGCACGGCGGTGAGCATCATGAAATTGGTGATGGAGGATGGTTGATGATGACGACGGCGACGAATCCCCCTCTCCGGAGCCTCGAACGGACTCCAGATCAGCCCTCCCGAGATGTTTTAGGGCTTGGCAGTGGCTCCGTATTGTAAAATGCGATGATTTCTTCTCCCTGATTTTTTTCTCTCCGAAAGCAAATATATAGAGCTGGAGTTGGCATCGGAGGGCATCCAGGGGGCCCACGAGGGTGGGGGGCGCCCCCGCCCCCCACCCTCGTGAGAAGGGTGTAGGCCCCCTGGTCTTCATCTTTGGTGAGGATTTTTTATTATTTTTTCTAAGATGTTCCGTGGAGTTTCGGGTCCTTCTGAGAATATTTGTTTTCTGCACATAAAACAACATCATGGCAATTCTGCTGAAAACAGCATCAGTCCGGGTTAGTTCCATTGAAATCATACAAGTTAGAGTCCAAAACAAGGGCAAAAGTGTTTGGAAAAGTAGATACGACGGAGACGTATCAACTCCCCCAAGCTTAAACCCTTGCTTGTCCTCAAGCAATTCAGTTGACAAACTGAAAGAAAGAAAGAAAAACTTTTACAAACTCTGTTTGCTCTTGTTGTTGTAACTATGTCAAGCCAGTATTCAAGTTTTCAGCATAGATCATAACTAACCATATTTGCAATAATTCTCAGGTCTCATAATTACTCATATCAATAGCATAATCAACTAGCAAGTCATAATAATAAATCTCAGATGACAACACTTTCTCAAAACAATCATAATATGATATAACAAGATGGTATCTCGCTAGCCCTTTCTGAGACCGGAAAACATAAATGCAGAGCACCTTTAAAGATCAAGGACTGACTAGACATTGTAATTCATGGTAAAAGAGATCCAATCATAGTCACACCCAATATAAATTAACAGTGATGAATGCAAATGACAGTTGTGCTCTCCAGCTAGTGCTTTTTAATAAGAGGGTGATGACTCAACATAAAAGTAAATGGATAGGCCCTTCGCAGAGGGAAGAGGGATTTGTAGAGGTGCCAGAGCTCAGTTTTGAAATAGAGATAAATTGTATTTTGAGCGGTATACTTTCATTGTCAACGTAACAACTAAGAGATGGCGATATCTTCCATGCTAAACACATTATAGGCGGTTCCCAAACAGAATGGTAAAGTTTATACTCCCCCTCCACCAACAAGCATCAATCCATGGCTTGCTCGAAACAACGAGTGCCTCCAACATACGTCAGGTCCCAGGGGGAGTTTTTTTTGCAACTAATTTTGATTTAGTTTGCATAAAGCATGGGACTTGGCATCCCGGTGACCAGCCATTTTCTCGTGAGTGAGGAGCGGAGTCCACTCTTCTTGAGAATAACCCGCCTAACACGGAAGATAAGGACAGCCTTGGTTGATACATGAGCTATTCGAGCATACAAAACAGAATGTTTATTTGAAGGTTTAGAGTTTAGCACATAAAAATTTACTTGGAACGGCAGGTAGATACCGCATATAGGAAGGTATGGTGGACTCATCTGGAATAACTTTGGGGTTTAAGGGATTGGATGCACAAGCAGTATTCCCGCTTAGTACAGGTGAAGGCTAGCAAAAGACTGGGAAGCGACCAACTAGAGAGCGACAACAGCCATGTACATGCATTAAAATTAATAAACATTGGATGCAAGCATGAGTAGGATATAATCCACCATGAACATAACTATCGTGAAGGCTATGTTGATTTTGTTTCAACTACATGCGTGAACATGTGCCAAGTCAAGTCACTTAAATCATTCAAAGGAGGATACCACCCCATCATACCACATCATAATCATCTCAATAGCATGTTGGCACACAAGGTAAATCATTATAACTCATAGCTAATCAAGCATGGCACAAGCAACTATGATCCCTAATTGTCATTGCAAACATGTTTATTCATAATAAGTTGAATCAAGAACGAGGGACTCATCATATTTACAAAAACAAAAGAGGTCGAGTTCATACCAGCTTTTCTCATCTCAGTCGGCCCATCATATATCATCATAATTGCCTTTCACTTGCACGACCGAACGATGTGAATAATAATAAGAGTGCACGTGCATTGGACTAAGCTGGAATCTGCGAGCATTCAATAAACAGGAGAAGAAAAGGCAATATGGGCTCTTGGTTAAATCAACAATAATGCATATAAGAGCCACTTCAACAATTTAATTATGGTCTTCTCCTACTAACCCCCAAAGAAAAGAAAAGAAATAAAACTATTTACACGGGACAACTCCCAACAAGCAAAAGAAGAACGGGAAATATTTTTGGGTTTTCTTTTTAATTATTACTACTACAGCAGAAAAATAAACTATTACTATTTTTTTGGTTTTTCTTAAGGTTTAACAAACACACAAGAAGAAAGCAAGAAAAAGAACATAAACTAGCATGGATATTACAGTGAAAAAGGATGAGCACCGACATCTAGCAACGAGTGTGTGTGAACATAAATGTAATGTCGGTGAGAAATACGTACTCCCCCAAGCTTAGGCTTTTGGCCTAAGTTGGTCTATGGCCATGGCTGGCCTGGCGGATATTCATAATAATAGATGTTGGGGTCGTACTGTGATGAGGAAGAATAGTTGGGATCATATTGATGTGCAGCGGTTATCGCCTGCTGAGCTGCAGCGTGGAGTCGAGCTTCCTCCTCTCTCCTCTCGTACTCTTCTGCCTCCTCTCTTGTAATAACATATCTTCTTTTTATCTGTGAATCAAAGAAGGCAGGAGCAGGGAGAGTAATACGGAAAACACGTCGTTTATCAAAAATTAAACGATATAAGAGAGGTGATTCAGGCCTCTCGACAAACTGGTGCGAAGCCATAGAGTCATAATCTAAATATGCAGGAGGCAACTCCGTATCACCCTCACGAATGTCTATTTCAAGAAAGTGAGCTAAGCAGGTTGCATAAATTCCTACAAAGAAATCTCCATTATGTCTATCATGATGCAACCTACGAGCTACAATGGCTCCCATATGATAAGATTGGTCTCCTAACACAGCACTCCTAAGAATGCTAAGATCAGGGACACACATGTGACATGCTTCACCCTTAGCATTTATGCATCTACCGATGAAGAGAGCAAAATAATGTATAGCAGGAAGGTGAATGCTCCCTATGGTAGCCTGCGTTATATCTCTAGATTCCCCTACAGTTATACTAGCAAGAAAGTTTCTAAATTCAGATTTAGGGGGATCCCTAATACTGCCCCATGATGGAAGTTTGCATGCAAGAGTGAAATCCTCTAGGTCCATGGTATAAGATTTGTCATAAAGATCAAACATGACTGAAGGAGAATTACGCGAAGATGAATACTCAAACCTCCTCACAAATGAACTTGTGAGATCATGATACTGGGGGCATTTGTTAGCCTCAAAATCCTCAAGACCGGCATTGCGCAAATATGCTTTGAATTCTTCTTTAATTCCCGCATGGTCCATAAAAATTTTCGACGGCCATTCGCAAGGCCGTATCGGAGCGTCTCTTGGTGGATCCTCGTCAGCATCGCGTATAGTAATCCTGGGTCCTTGCTTCTTAGAGGAATCACCTTGGAACATCTTCCTAAGCATAATGTTTTTCTCTAAAAAATTCTGAAATTTTTAGTAACTTCAAACAAAAATGAACCAACTTCAATAATATTGATAGCAACTACTCCTGCAAGTGCCTAGAGCCTATATCAAGCATTAGAACTACTTAGAACCATATAAATTTGTCATGCAAGGTCAAGAACATGGTCACCTATGCAGCACAAATTTGCAAGGAATAAAGCACTAGAACAAAAAATAATTAGACCAATGGAGGGGTCACATACCAAGGAACAATCTCCCCAAGCAGTTTTGCGAGAGGTGCTTTGAGCAAGGAGATCAAGAATCACAGCAAAAGTGGCTGGAACTCGTGCTTGAGTTGGTTTTTCGGGTTTGTGTGAGACAGAGGAAGAAGATGGGTGCTGGGATAAGTAGAGGAGGGCCACCGTGGGCCCACGAGGCAGTGGGGCGCGCCCTAGAGGGGGGGGGCGCCCACCACCCTCGTGGCCAGGTGGCAGCTCCTCCCGCGGTAATTTTTGCACAGTAAATCCTCAAATATTCTTGAAAAAATCATATTAAATTGGCATGTCATTCTGAGGACTTTTATTTTTGGGATATTTTTATGTTGCACGGATAAGTCAGGAAACAGACAGAAAAATACTATTTTTACTTTATTTCTACTAATTAACAGAAAATATAGAGAGGGTACAGAAGTTTGTGCTTCTAGTTTCATCCATCTCATGCTCATCAAAAAGAATCCACTAACAAGGTTGATCAAGTCTTGTTAACAAACTCATTCCGATAATCATGAAACCGGAGAAATTTCGAATAACACTAAGTTACCTCAACGGGGATATGCACATCCCCTATAACAAGTATATCATGTTTCTTTTTGACAGTAGGAAGAGGAAATTCAAAACCTCCAAATATAATCGATGGAATTTTTCCAATAGAGTTGATACTATGAACTTGAGGTTGTTTCCTCGGAAAGTGTACCGTATGCTCATTACCATTAACATGAAAAGTGACATTGCCTTCGGTGCAATCAATAACATCCCCTGCAGTATTAAGAAAAGGTCTTCCAAGAATAATAGACATACTATCATCCTCGGGAATATCAAGTATAACAAAGTCCGTTAAAATAGTAACGTTTGCAACCACAACAGGCACATCCTCACAAATACCGACAGGTATAGCAGTTGATTTGTCAGCCATTTGCAAAGATATTTCGGTAGGTGTCAGCTTATTCAAGTCAAGTCTACGATATAAAGAGAGAGAGGCATAACACTAACACCGGCTCCAAGATCACATAAAGCAGTTTTAATATAATTTCTTTTAATGGAGCAAGGTATAGTAGGTACTCCGGGGTCTCCAAGTTTCTTTGGTATTCCACCCTTAAAAGTATAATTAGCAAGCATGATGGAAAATTCAGCTTTCGGTATCTTTATTTTATTACTAATGATATCCTTCATATATTTAGCATAAGGATTTGTTTTGAGCACATCAGTTAATCTCATACGCAAAAAGATAGGCCTAATCATTTTAGCAAAGCGCTCAAAATCCTCATCATCCTTTTTCTTGGATGGTTTTGGAGGAAAAGGCATGGGTTTCTGAACCCAAGGTTCCCTTTCTTTACCATGTTTCCTAGCAACAAAGTCTCTTTTATCATAATGTTGATTCTTTGATTGTGGGTTATCAAGATCAACAGCAGGTTCAACTTCTACATCATTATCATTACTAGGTTGAGCATCATCATGAACATCATTATTAATATTTTCATCAGGTTCATGTTCATTACCGGATTGTGTTTCAGCATCAGACATAGATATATCATTTGGATTATCAGGTGGTTCAGCAATAGGTTCACTAGAAGTTTGCACAGTTCTATCATTTTTCTTCTTCTTCTTTTTAGAAGAACTAGGAACATCAATATTATTTCTTTGAGAATCTTGCTCGATTCTCTTAGGGTGGCCTTCAGGATACAAAGGTTCCTAAGTCATTCTACCAGTTCTAGTAGCCACTCTAACAGCATAATCATTTTTCTTACTATTCATTTCATCAAGCACTTCTTTTTGAGCCTTAAGTACTTGTTCTACTTGAGTGGTAACCATAGAAGCATGTTTGCTAACAAGTTTAAGTTCACCTTTAATATTAGCCATATAATCACTCAAGCATCTAATCATATAAGCATTTTCTTTTAATTGTCTACCAAAATAAGCATTGAAGTCGTCTTGCTTAAACATAAAGTTATCAAACTCATCCAAGTAACGACTAGCAATTTTAGTAGGAGGGACTTCAGCTTTATCATATCTATAGAGAGAATTTACCTTTACTACCTGTGTTGGGATATCGGGATCAGGAGGTTCTTTAGTAAATAAAGAATTGAGATCATATGTTTCTTCAACAGGCGGTATATTAAGACCATGTATTTCTTCAATAGGAGGTAAATTCTTAACGTCTTCAACTTTAATACCTTTTTCTTTCATAGATTTCTTTGCCTCTTGCATATCTTCGGGACTGAGGAATAGAACACCTCTCTTCTTTGGAGTTCATTTAAGAATAGGGTCAGTAATTGGAGCAGGAGTTGGCTCAGGAGCTGGCTCAGGAGGTGCCCAATTATTTTCATTTGTCAACATATTATTCAATAGAATTTCAGCTTCATCCGGTGTTCTTTCCCTGAAAATAGAACCAGCACAACTATCCAGATAATCTCTGGAAGCATCGGTTAGTCCATTATAAAAGATATCAAGTATTTCAGGTTTCTTAAGAGGATGATCAGGCAAAGCATTAAGTAACTTGAGAAGCCTCCCCCAAGCTTGTGGGAGACTCTCTTCTTTAATTTGCACGAAGTTGTATATTTCCCTCAAAGCAGCTTGTTTCTTATGAGCAGGGAAATATTTAGCAGAGAAGTAATAAATCATATCCTGGGGACTACGCACACAACCAGGATCAAGAGAATTAAACCATATCTTAGCATCACCCTTTAATGAGAACGGAAATATTTTGAGTATATAAAAGTAACGCGATCTCTCATCATTAGTGAACAGGGCAGCTATATCATTTAACTTAGTAAGATGTGCCACAACAGTTTCATATTCATAGCCATAAAATGGATCAGATTCAACCAAAGTAATTATATCAGGATCAACAGAGAATTCATAATCCTTATCAGGAACACAAATAGGTGAAGTAGAAAAAGCAGGGTCGGGTTTCATTTTATCTCTAAGTGATTCTTTGTTCCATTTAACTAATAACCTCTTAAGCTCATATCTATCTCTGCAAGCTAAAATAGCGGCAGAAGATTCCATATCAAAAAGATAACCCTCAGGAATAACAGGCATATTTTCATCATCACTATCATCATCGTATTCATATTCAATAATTTCTTTTTCTCTAGCCCTAGCAATTTGTTCATCAAGAAATTCACTAAGGGGCACAGTAGTATTAGGCATAGAAGCAGTTTCATCATAAGTATCATGCATAGTAGAAGTGGCATCATCAATAACATGCGACATATCAGAAATAATAGCAGAAGCATGTGTAGGTGTCGCTAACTTACTCATAACAGAAGGCGAATCAAGTGCAGAGCTAGATGGAAGTTCCTTACCTCCCCTCGTAGTTGAGGGATAGATCTTGGTTTTTGGATCTCTCAAGTTCTTCATAGTGTCCAGCAGATATAAATCCCAAGTGACTCAAATAATAGAGCTATGCTCCCCGGTAACGGTGCCAGAAATTGGTCTTGATAACCCACAAGTATAGGGGATTGCAACAGCTTTCGAGGGTAGAGTATTCAACCCAAATTTATTGATTCGAAACAAGGGGAGCCAAAGAATATTCTCAAGTATTAGCAGCTGAGTTGTCAATTCAACCACACCTGGAAACTTAATATCTGCGGCAAAGTGTTTAGTAGCAAAGTAATATGATAGTGATGGTAACAGCAACAAACGTAAAGACAGCAAAAAGTAATGTTTTTGGTATTTTGTAGTGATTGTAACAGTAGTAGCGGGAAAGTAAATAAGCGAGAACCAGTATATGGAAAACTCGTAGGCACCGGATCAGTGATGGATAATTATGCCGGATGCGGTTCATCATGTAATAGTCATAACATAGGGTGACACAGAACTAGCTCCAATTCATCAATGTAATGTAGGCATGTATTCTGTATATAGTCATACGTGCTTATGGAAAGAACTTGCATGACATCTTTTGTCCTACCCTCCCATGGCAGCGGGGTCCTATTGGAAACGAAGGGATATTAAGGCCTCCTTTTAATAGAGAACCGGAACAAAGCATTAGCACATAGTGAATACATGAACTCCTCAAACTATGGTCATCACCGGGAGTGGTCCCGATTATTGTCACTTCGAGGTTGCCGGATCATAACACATAGTAGGTGACTATAGAATTGCAAGATAGGATCAAGAACTCACATATATTCATGAAAACATAATAGGTTCAGATCTGAAATCATGGCACTCGGGCCCTAGTGACAAGCATTAAGCATAGCAAAGTCATAGCAACATCAATCTCAGAACATAGTGGATACTAGGGATCAAACCCTAACAAAACTAACTCGATTACATGATAAATCTCATCCAACCCATCACCGTCTAGCAAGCCTATGATGGAATTACTCACGCGCGGCGGTGAGCATCATGAAATTGGTGATGGAGGATGGTTGATGATGACGACGGCGATGAATCCCCCTCTCCGGAGCCCCGAACGGACTCCAGATCATCCCTCCCGGGAGGTTTTAGGGCTTGGTGGCGGCTCCGTATCGTAAAACGTGATGATTTCTTCTCCCTGATTTTTTTCTCTCCGAAAGCAAATATATAGAGTTGGAGTTGGCGTCGGAGGGCATCCAGGGGGCCCACGAGGTAGGGGGCGCCCCCCACCCTCGTGAGAAGGGTGTGGGCCCCCTAGTCTTCATCTTTGGCGAGGATTTTTTATTGTTTTTTCTATGATGTTCCGTGGAGTTTCGGGTCATTCCGAGAATATTTGTTTTCTGCACATAAAACAACACCATGGCAATTCTGCTGAAAACAGCGTCAGTCCGGGATAGTTCCATTGAAATCATACAAGTTAGAGTCCAAAACAAGGGAAAAAGTGTTTGGAAAAGTAGATACGACGGAGACGTATCAATGACATGTTGCCTTTGGATTCTTAGTGGCTATTATGATTGCTATAATGATTGTAATGCACCGTTGATATGCTAGTTCTTTATGCTATAGTTGTTCATCTGAAAAGTTCGGTATTTTATTAAAGCATTTATATGATGCATGTTCATTGTTGCATCCATGTTCATGATGATGGAGAAGCTAATAAATTGACTTAATAATAACAAACCTCCTCCGTCATCGATGGGATCGAGCCATAGTGCCACCAAATCGAACTTTTTCAGTGCAGCCACATTTTGCCTTTATGGGAAGGCCTTAATGCGATCTATTGTTGTGCCTCTCGCCGGTACCTCCAAAGAGGGAAGGTTATGGGCGCACGCTACCCTGATCAGGTAGGCGGACATAACCTTGTGTGCCCATTGTTGAGATTTTTGGTACCGGTCCCCGTGAGGGACGTTTGGGCCACGACGGTGGTCGTTGTGTCTTTGGTAGACACTGGGCCACCCAGGACTAGCCAGTGGGGAGTGAGTCGGAGTGTCCGGGAGGGTGTCATGGCAGTAGGTCGGTTTCGTCGGAATGTCGTTGGTCCACCCGAATGGGATGGCGAGGCCATGGGTTCCGTGGTGTGGGTACAGTGCGCTACCTCTGCAGAGTGTCTATGAAGTCTATCAATAGCAACACAGTTCGTAGTAGGTCACACTATCAGGTCTTGGTCAAAATGGAGGATAAACCTGAAATAATTAAGTAAGTTAATGTGATAAAAAGAATGTGGTGACTTGGACTATGAGATAGTCGTGAGAAGTCACGGCGATGTTTTGATATGATCATGATACGAGGTCTCGATGAGTGTTGGAGACCAAGGGTTGGTCGTGGTCGTGATCGCCGGAAAGATCATTGTGGAGACCAAGTGTTGGTCGTGGTTGTGATCGCCGGAAAGATCACTGTTGGAGACCAAGTGTTGGTCGTGGTTGTGATCGCCGGAAAGATCACCGATTGGTTGCGAGGCAACCCGTTGGTAAGAGAGTCCGAGGGACTCAGTGCACAAGTTTGGTTGCATTGCATGAGTAATATGTTGTTATTTGCATTTAAAGAACCTTGACAGAACAGAAGATGGCTGCATATAGTTATCATGTTATGTCTACATTGAATATGATCGGTAGTTTATTTCCAGCATAGTTTCATGATGACATGCCATGCTTGGATTGATTATGCCATGATTGAGATGATATGCTATGTTTTACTGTCGCCATGTTAGAAGCATGTTTTGATATGCCATGTGATGACCATGATTAGTAAATGCTATGATGTTGTTCATGCTTAGTTGATATTTTTATCATGCCATGTTTAGTAATTGATATGAGATAGGTTGTTGCATGCACTTGGTTCTTGCCTTGTCTTCTGCTTGTTTGGATGCTATATATTTGGTTGTCTTGCAAGTACATTCAATGTACTGACCTGGCGCGTCATGCCAGTTTTGTAGGTCATACCCGAAGTGATCTCTTGACCCATCATGCTAGGCCGTAACCTTGCCAGTCCTGTGAGTTGTGGAGCCCTGCCAGACTTGTTATGCTGCCAAACCAAGACTTCCACCGCCAATTAAATAGATTTCGGCCGCCATTTAAATAGCCTTAAGGCTAGGCCAGATAATTGTATTCATCAATAATGTAATCTTCTATACATGTATTCGATGAATATTCTTGTACCTGGAATGCTGTATTATGGACCTGTCATGCGTCAGGTGTTATCTTGGGCTGACGTGCGAAGGCACCCTGCTCCATGCGGATCGGGGTGCCACATTTATCCAAAGGAGCACCTCAGTAGAGAAAGCCGAAACTGACTGTCATGATGCGGCGAGAGCCGGTCAGCTGTTCGGAGGTTACAAATCGTTGGATATATCTTCCGCATTACGCGGAGGATTGGTACTTCCTGATCAGACGCTTATAGCACTCTAGTTCGGATACTAGGGGCTGCGCCCATGTTTCTATTGTCGAACTCCTATGGCTAAGTGAGGGCGTTACAGCCGCATAGTCTGGTTGCCTGGTTCGTTGCGCTAAACAACTCCTTCAACGACCATCTAATTGGATCAAGATTGTTTAGATTACATCCCGAACACCTCCGTACCACCTACGTGGGGGCAGAAGCCAACGACTGGTTAACCCTCAGATTTCATACAACACGGTCGCACAGGAAGTACAAATTTAAAAACATAACCAGCATTATATTGCACAATCACTTTGTTTTATCATACAAGGTAGAGGGAGCTCGAATACATTCATTCAAAGATAGTGTCTTTCGCACAATGATCCGCAACAATACGAGACCCTTCCAAGACATCGCCAAAGTATCACTCGGGTGTGCGGTGCTCCTTGCCCTCAGGCGGCCCCTCGGTCGCCAACTTGACGACGTCCATCTTCGCCCACCAGACCTTGACATAGGAGAAGGCCAGACGCGCGCCTTCAATACAGACGGACCGCTTGATGACGTCCAGCCGAGGACAGGCATCAACCAGCCTCTTCACGAGGCCAAAGTAACTGATGGGTATAGCTGCGGCTGGCCACAGCCGGATTATTAAATCCTTCATGTCTAGTTTGGCCACCCTGTGCAGCTTGACCAGCTGTTTTAGCTGATTGCTGAAGGGCACCGGATGTTCCGGCGCAAGATATTGCGACTAGAACAGCTTCTCCGGGGAGCCCCCTTCTTCGACTCGGAAGAACTCTGCGGCGTCGGTCACACTGCGTGGTAGATCAACAAAATCCCCTGGAGAACTCCGAATCCGGGCCAGTAAAAGATATTTCCTCTTCACATTCTTGATTTACATATTGAATGCCTTACCCGCCGCGATCTTCCTAGCCTCCTGGATCTCCTGGAGGGCGCCCTGGGCTTCACTCCGGGCCGTCTCCGCACTCTTACGAGCCTTGGCGAGTTTGGCCTCTTGAGCCGACGCATTGTGCTCCAAGGTCTCGCACTTCCTCACCGCGTCCTGGAGCTCATGTTGGACTTCGTTGACCCGGGCCTTGAGCCTATTACGGGTGGCCTGCTCCTTGATAGCCTTTCCCTCGACTTTGACCAGGGCCGCTTTCAGGGCTCGACCTCGGTCGTCGCCTCTGTTCACATCATGGTATTTCGGTCATTGCTTATCATTCCCCCTTTTTCGAATACATAACGGGTTATTACTTACCTTGTTTTTTTTGGAGCTGCCTCTTCACCTGGCCCAGCTCCTCCTCGACCTCCGCCAGTTTCTGCTTCAGTCTGGAGACTTCGGTAGTATGCGAGGCCACGGCTAATAGCGACGCCTGTGCATACATTTCAGACAAATTTACTTAGTTTCCTGCAATAGGAGATTGATCCTCTGTCTGGTTTTTTCTTTCCGAACACCGGACAGTGTCTAAGGGGCTACTGTCTATATTGGGATTTTCTCCTTTGTGCGTCAGTTACCTCAAAACCTGTCAACAGGTTGTTGCAGGCCTCGGTTAGTACGCTTTTGGCGGACTGAACCCTTTCAATTACCGTGCCCATAAGGACACAGTGCTCATGCACAATGGAAGCGCCTCGCAGCGCTTCCAGCAGATTATCCGGTGCCCCTGGTTGGACAGGTTTCACTGGGGAAACAGGCATCCCTCCTTCTTTCGTAGGAGGTTGCGTGCCGAATTCCGGAGTCGCATTGGACTCCGGAATCGAGTCCGGCTGAGGGCCGAACTAAATACGGCCCTCCCCACCAGTCTCCATGGGGATTGACTCCCCCTGGTGTCCGGCGACGGGGGTTTCGCCTTCTGGCGCCTCCTGAGCCTCTCCCCCGCCTGGAGCAGTCCTTCAGGACAGCACCTCCGCATTGTCCTTGGCCTTGGGGGAGTGAGCGGCCGGCGGTGAATCGCTGGCCATCGCCTTTGAGTCCAGCGAACCTCGTGATGAGGATCGCTTGGAACTGTCGTGGCTGGACTGCAATAGCATAACTAATTATATCAATACAACAAAGAGGAAAGACTTGGTTTATGGGCGGATATGGGTTTTAGCACTTACTATGTGGCCCGAGGCTTAGTGCGGGGGCGTCTCTCCGGACTACTGCCGACATCCCACGCGAAGTTATCCGCAAGGGAGCTCTCTCCACCTCCAGGTTCACCAAAGCCGCCCTCTTCTTCCTCCCCTCATCAGGGGGAGGGTTATTCTCTTCCTCCTCTTCATTGTCGTCGTCCTCGGCGGCGGAGGAGCGGGCCTTATCTTTGGACATCGCGTCCGAAGCGCCCCTGCAGCGGGGGCCACTCCAGACCCCTTGGCCTTCCCTGTGGCCTTCTTCTCCGGCGCCTTATAGGGCGCTGGTACCAGCAACTTCGCTAAGCGCGGGATGACTGGTTCTTCAGGCAGCGGAGTCGGACATTGGATCAGCTTCGCCTTCTCCGTCCACTCCTGAAGAAGCCATGATAGTAAAGGCTTAGACCTCATCCTTGAAACAAGCAAGTAAGGGATGCAGTAAGAATAATATACCTCGTTGGCGAGGTGGTTGATGTCATACCCACGGTCCAAATCTATGGCCGGCGGTGTTTCGTTGCCCTTAAAAAGCAACCTCCAGGCATCTTCGTGAGTGGTTTCAAAGAGCCTCTTCAGGGTATGGTGCTTCTTCGGATTGAACTCCCAGAGAGGGCGGCTTCGGCTTTGGCATGGAAGAATCCGGCAAACTAGCATCACCTGGATTATATCGATGAGTTTGATATCCCTATCCACCATGCTTTGAATGCGTGTCTGCAGCGTTGTCAGCTCGTCTGACGAACACCAGTTCGGGCCCTTATCGACCCAGGAGGTGAGCCGCATGGGAGCGCAAGAGTTGAATTCGGTAGTTGCGGCCCAGGTGGTGCCGCGGGGCTCTGTGATATAGAACCAATGTTTCTGTCATACTTTTATAGTCTCCATGAAAGTGCCTTTCGGCCAGGAGACATTGGCCAGCTTGCTAACCATGGCGCCTCCGCACTCCACGTGCTGGCCATCCACCACCTTCAGCTTCACGTTGAAGACCTTGAGCCACAGCCTGAAGTGGGGTTGGATGCGAAGGAAGGCCTCACACACGATGATGAACGTCGAGATGTTGAGGAGGGAGTTCGGGGATAAATCATGGAAGTCTATCCCGTAGTAGAACATCAGCCCGCAGACGAAGGGGTGGAGTGGAAATCCTAACCCGCGGAGGAAATGAGGGATGAATACTACCCTCTCATTGGGCTACGGCGTGGGAACGATTTGTCCCTGGGTCGGAAGGTGGTGGGCGATTCCCTTCGCCAGGTACCCAGCCGCCCGAAGCTTGGCGATGTCCTCCTCCTGTACGGAGGAGGCCATCCACTTGCCTTGACCTCCAGATCCGAACATGGTTGAGTGCTTGCTCGAGACGGAGAAGATGAGAACTTGGGTGCTGGAGCTCAAGAGTGGGAGGGCAGAGGAAGAGAGAAGGCGTGGGTGAAGAAAAGGGATTTTTATCTCCTTATAAAGGCAGTAAATATTGAACGCCTCCCCACTCGCCTTAAAATTCGCCTACTCCCAAGGGTTGTGTAAACAGCACAGTTGGGTTACCCACGCCCGTATTGATGAGAATCCCGCAATAAGGGGACACGATCTCTGCTTTGACAAGACGTGCCAATGGAAATTGTGTCTCGAAACACGGGATGGCAGACAAAACGGTTCGATATAGTGACCTGGCAGACGTGATGTCATGTTGTAAAAAGTTGTCAGCAGATTGGAATCGTGAAATATTATATTCTCTCCACGGATGTGTGTGGTGTGAGTTACAGGTCCGGACACATCGGTACGTCCGAAGACTGTTTTGGAGTTCGGAAGGAGGAACCCGCCTTGCAATGTGAAAGAAAAATCTACGCGTCGGATACCTTACCATTGAAGCCAGGTTCAGGGGCTACTGAGGGAGTCCTGGACTAAGGGGTCCTCGGGCGTCCGACCTGTTAGCCATGGGCCAGACTAATGGGCTGTGAAGATACGAAGACCGAAGACTGCACCCGTGTCCGGATAGGACTCTCCTTGGCGTGGAAGGCAAGCTTGGCGACCAAATATGTAGATTCCTTTCTTTGTAACCAACCTTGTGTAACCCTAGATCCTCCCGATGTCTATATAAGCCGGAGGACTTAGTCCGAAGGGGCGAGATTTATTATCATAGCCATTCAAGCTAGACCTTTAGGGTTTATCCATTATGATCTCGAGGTAGATTGACTCTTGTAATACTCATACTCATCAATATCAATCAAGCAGGACGTAGGGTATTACCTCCATAGAGAGGGCCAGAACCTCGGTAAACATCGTGTCCCTTGTCTCCTATTACCATCGACCTTAGACGCACAGTTCGGGACCCCCTACCCGAGATACGCCGGTTTTGACACCAACACCGGACCCATCATTTTTGCAGTTTTCTGAAGGGGCCCGGCCCGAGGCCCGGCGGGCTTTTGCGTGTTCAGGCCGGGATTGGGCCCAAAAACTAGGCCCGATGGCCAGGTGTAACGCCCCCGGATATAACTTTCCCTATTTGTACTCCAACTCTTGCCGTTTCCAGCGTTAAGTTATATTTATTTTCTCAGGTTCGGGTCTTTGTCTCCGTGTGTTGTTTTCGTTGTCATGCATCTCATATCATGTCATCATGTGCATTGCATTTGCATACGTGTTCATCTCATGCATTCGAGCATTTTCCCCGTTGTCCGTTTTGCATTTTGGTGCTTCGTTCTCCTCCGGTGGTCATTTCTAGCTTTCTTTCGTGTGTGGGGATCAAACATTTTTGAATTAGGCCGAGACTTGCCAAGCGGCCTTGGTTTACTACCGGTAGACCACCTGTCAAGTTCCGTATCATTTGGACTTCGTTTGATACTCCAACGGTTAACCGAGGGACCGAAAAGGCCTCGTGTGTGTTGCAGCCCAACACCCCTCCAATTTGGCCCAAAACCCACCTAACTCTGCTCCATCATCTAGAGCGTTCGATCACGATCGCGTGGCCGAAAACCGCACCTCATTTGGACTCTCCTAGCTCCCTCTATGCCTATTTATACCTCCCCCATTTCCAAATCCGGATCTCTCCCCGTCCAACCCTAAAAAAAAGATCTCCGCCGCCGCCGGACAACGTCCGCGCCGAGCCGGACGTGTCCGGATCCGCCGCCGCCTACCCCCGCCTGCCACATGGCCGCGCGCCGCCACCCACCGCGCCGGCTCGGGAGCCCAGATCTGGCCCCCGCGGCCCAGATCCACTCCGCCGCCGCCGCCCTTCTCCTCCCCGACGCCGCTCGCCGCGCCGCCGTGGGCCACCAGAGCCGCCATCGCCGCTTTCGTCGCCGGCGCCGCCCGCGGGAAGCCTCGGCTTCGTCGCCCGAGCCGGCGTCGTCCCGTCCGCGCCCGGCCGCGACCCCGCCGCCTCGATTCCGGCGTCCTCCTCCGACCGCGACGAGCTCCGGCCACCACCACCACCTCCGGCGACCTTCGGTGAACAGTGTCACCGACAAACCTCGGGATCCGTGCCGAGTCGCCAGATCTGGATCCGCGCTACAGTAAACCCTAGTTGGGGGTTGACTTTTGCCTCTCTCAGTTATTTTTTTTGCAATCTTTGGCATGCTATAACTCCGCATCCGTAGCTCTGATTTGGACATATAGCATATCAAAATGTTCGTCCCAAAGAGTACATCATTTCATTCCATTGCATCATTTTCATTTGAGGTCATCTTGATTCCCGAAATGCTGTTAGAAGAGGGCTACTTGAGTTAATTGTCAGATCTGCTACTTCATCTTAGACTTTTGTCATTTATGCCATGATTGTTGTGTGCATGATATGCCCATGAGTTCTACATATGTTTTGTTAACGGTTTTGTCATCTTTCCAGAGGTGCAACCCATGTATTTTTGTGATGTATGTGGTGACTAGTGCAAGCTTGCAAAGTGAGGCACCCGGTAAATCTGTTTTCAGGGACTTAGTAGTTTCACTAAGTCCTGGGATTGTTTAGTTCATGATGCCATATGTTCGTGTTGTTTCCTAGTGACCCGTGCCTCTTTTGAGGATGATCAGTAAAGGAGTTTTGTTAATATTGTAGTGCTATATCCATCCATGCCTTTGTTTGCAATTATGGAGCACCCTAGCTTGAGTCAATCGAGCTCTACTTTTGCTTCGTTGTGAATCTGGGCAGATCGTCAACTCGTTTGCGATTTTGCCGATGTTATTGTAGTTGATCCGTGCATGCTATGCCTTTTTTCTTGCCATGTCTAGCTTGAATTTTGTGCCTTCTTAATGGATGTATGCTTGTCTTGCCATGACTTGCTCCGTAGTGAGTGCATCGAGCTCGTAAACATGTCTTCATGAGATATGTTTCAGCATGTCCCAGTTTTCACTAAGTCTGAAAACTGATTATGTTTTGCTATGTTCGTGTGCTTGTTAGTATATTTTCCGATCCCTTTTGGCTCAAGGTCACTAAGGGACTTTTGTTAAGATATTTGAGAAGCTCCATGCCATGTTTTACTTTGTCATGTTCAGGTCCTGTAGCATGTTGTTTTGTTGCTCCGAAGAGGGCTATATGATCTGAAATTTCAGACAAGTGTTAATTTCACTAAGTCTGAGATCTGTTTTCCATTTGCGTTTTTGCCATGCTTGTTTGAACCTGTTAATGGATGAATTGGCCGTAGCTCAGTGCTAGACTTTTGTTAAGCATCTTTAATGCTTCCCTGCCATGTATTTTGATGCCATGTTTGAGTGCTGTAGCATGTTCATTTCGTTGCATTTAGATGCCTACTTGCTGTAAATTGCAGACCGGTGTCATATTTGAATCGATTGCCATTTCCAAACCGTAACTCCGATTCCGGCGTTCTTTATATCGTTTTCAAGCGATTTCATCCCATATTTCCAGTGGCACACTTGGTTTTCCAAGTTGAGGCCAGGTTCATGCATTTCCAATCATATCTTGCATTTTGCATCCCGCATAGCATATCATCATTGCATCTTATTGTTTGATCCTTGCACGTGGTTGATTGTGTCCTTGTTGCTTGTTTGTCTTGTTTGGGTAGAGCCGGGAGACGAGTTCGCTAACGAGGAGCCCGTTGAGTTTGCTTTCGAGGATCCAGTCAACTCTGACAGCTTTGCAGGCAAGATGATCATACCCTCGAAATCACTACTATCTTTGCTATGCTAGTTTGCTCGCTCTTTTGCTATGCCAATGCTACGATGCCTACCATTTGCTTGTCAGCCCCCCAATTGCCATGTCAAACCTCTAACCCACCATGTCCTAGCAAACCGTTGATTGGCTATGTTACCGCTTTGCTCAGCCCCTCTTATAGCGTTGCTAGTTGCAGGTGAAGATTGGAGGCCGTTCCTTGTTGGAACATTTATTACTTGTTGAGATATCATTATATTGATATGTTATCTTAATGCATCTATATACTTGGTAAAGGGTGGAAGGCTCGGCCTCTCGCCTAGTGCTTTGTTCCACTCTTGCCGCCCTAGTTTCCGTCATATCGGTGTTATGTTCCCGGAATTTTGCGTTCCTTACGCGGTTGGGTTATAATGGGAACCCCTTGATAGTTCGCCTTGATTAAAGCTTTTCCAGCAATGCCCAACCTTGGTTTTACCATTCGCCACCTAGCCCTTTTTCTTTCCCTTGGGTTCTGCAGACTCAAGGGTCATCTTATTTTTAACCCCCCCGGGCCAGTGCTCCTTTGAGTGTTGGTCTCACTGAGCGATGTCCGAGGCTACCAGGGGCAACTCTGGGCTGGCTTACCCGACATCTTGCTCACCTGAGTGTGCCCTAAGAACAAGATATGTGCAGCTCCTATCGGGATTTGTCGGCACATTCGGGCGGTGTTGCTGGTCTTGTTTTAACCTGTCGAAATGTCTTGTTGTACCGGGATACCGAGTCTGATCAGAATGTCTCGGGTGGAGGTCTATTCCTTCGTTGACCGTGAGAGCTTGTCATGGGCTAAGTTGGGACTCCCCTGCAGGGATTGAACTTTTGAAAGCCGTGCCCGCGGTTATGGGCAGATGGGAATTTGTTAATGTCCGGTTGTAGATAACTTGAACCTTAACTTAATTAAATGAATCAACCGAGTGTGTTACCGTGATGGCCCCTTCTCGGCGGAGTCCGGGAAGTGGACACGGTGTTGGAGTAATGCTTGCGCAGGTTGTTCCTCTAGCTTCTCGCTCGCGCTTTGCCTCCTCTTCCCGCTCTCTTTTACGAATAAGTTAGCCACCATATATGCTAGTCGCTTGCTGCAGCTCCACTTATTTTCACCTTACCCTTCCTATAAGCTTAAATAGTCTTAATCGCGAGGGTGCGAGATTGCTGAGTCCCTGTGGCTCATAGTTTACTATTACACCAGATGCAGGTCCAGGTGATTCCGCTCCAGGTGACGCGTACGAGCTCAAGTGGGAGTTCGACGAGGACTCTCAGCGATACTATGTGTCCTTTCCTGATGATCAGTAGTGGTGCCCAGTTGGGGGTGATTGGGACCGTGTCACATGTTGGGTTTTCTTCTATTTTGGCGTCGTAGTCGGGCCATGAGTGTTTGGATGATGTATGTTATTTATGTACTTTGATTGACGTGGCGAGTGTAAGCCAACTATGTATCCCCCCTTTTATTATCTATATTACATGGGATGTTGTGATGATTGCCTAACTTGCGACATTGCTTTCAATGCGGTTATGTCTCTAAGTCGTGCCTCGACACGTGGGAGCTATAGCCGCATCGAGGGCGTGACACCAGGCCGGGCTCGGGCCCAGGTTTTTTGGCTCGGGCTTGGCTAGGCCCGGCCAGAAGCCCGGCCTGGCCCGAGGTTTGGCCAGGTATATATACGTTGTTCCCTTTATCATCGGTATGTTACTTGCCCGAGATTCGATCGTCGGTATCTCAATACCTAGCTCAATCTCGTTACCGGCAAGTCTCTTTACTCGTTCCGTAATGCCACATCCCGTAACTAACTCATTAGCTACATTGCTTGCAAGGCTTATTGTGATGTACATTACTGAGACGGCCCAGAGATACCTCTCCGACAATCGGAGTGACAAATCCTAATCTTGATCCATGCCAACTCAACAAACACCATCGGAGACACCTGTAGAGCACCTTTATAATCACCCAGTTACGTTGTGACGTTTGGTAGCACACAAAGTGTTCTTCCGGTATTCGGGAGTTGCATGATCTCATAGTTATAGGATCATGTATAGTTATGGAGAAAGCAATAGCAATAAACTAAACGATCATCGTGCTAAGCCAACAGATGGGTCAAGTCAATTACATCATTCTATAATGATGTGATCTCGTTAATCAAATGACTCCTCATATCTATGGTTAGGAAACATAACCATCATTGATTCAACGAGCTAGTCAAGTAGAGGCATACTAGTGACATTCTGTTTGTCTATGTATCACACATGTACTAAGTTTCTGGTTAATACAATTCTAGCATGAATAATAAACATTTATCATGATATAAGGAAATATAAATAACAACTTTGTTATTGCCTCTAGGGCATATTTCCTTCAGAACCGCAAGTTTGCAGATTCAAAGTTAGTCAGTATTTATCATCACGTCGTTCCTTCCCGACCGTCCTGACCAAAAAGGGAGCCGACTCAGTAATACTGGTGGAACCAACCTCCCCAGCGGCGTTGGAGCAAGCTTTGTTGGAATGAAGACAATATTTAGGGGAGGACGAAAGGCAAATCAACACCGTGTCCGAGCAGCTGTAGGAAAGAAGACCAACAGCCATAGCTGGAGGAGCCCACATCAACGGGACTGCTGCATGAGATAATCTCGGAGAGCCGCCGGAGGGGAGGGAGATCGGCGGTCGTGCCGAAGCCCGAGCGCCATCGCAGGTGAGGGGGACCGGTGGGTCGTGCAAGAACTTGAGAGTAGTCAGTAGTGGGAGGCAGGGCGGACCGGCGTTCGTGCTGGAGAAAAAGAGTCATCGGATCCAAGCGGACAGGCAGGCACTCAAAGCAAAGATCGCCGCCCAGCTTCCACACCCTTCACGGAAGGGATTGTTTTTTTCTTTCTAGATGGAGAGAGGGATCGATGGGTTGAGACTTGAGACTCGAGGGGAAGCAACACGCTCATTATATGGACACAAAGCAGAGGGCCCAGATGAGAGATGAAAGGCCTATGTCATAGTGGATGGAAGAAGATGGATAGGCCCTCGTTTTGTCTTCCACGTATAATACGTGCAATGCAGCGTGGTAGAAATTATTATAGAAAAATTAATAGAGAGTAAAAAAGTGACTTCACATGTGGAGCCTATTTGATGATGTGGATAGACTGTGTGTCAAGAGAAATAAGATAGTGAGGATGAACTATTTAGGTATTATAGATGTTGAACACATATTTTTTCTTAATTTTTCTTATGCCACTCTAAAATTTGACACTTTGCTTTTGTTACTCCTGGCTTTTGGTAATGTATCACAACTGCAATTTTGTGACAAAAATGAAAAGAAAAACATTTAACTTTTGAAAAACTTAGATTTGACAATGTATCATAATTGTGGCTACGAAATTTTTGCTTTTGTCATCAAATGACAATTGTGATGCATTATTAAAATCTAAAAGTGATAAAAGTGAAATTTTAGTGTGACATAAGAAAAAGAGGCGGTAAGAGCAACTCCAATGGTGCGACCCATTTCGTCCGCGGCCGTCGGTTTGGATTGGCGTGGACAAAAAAGCCGGCTCAACGCGCCGATCCAAATGGACGCGCGTCCGTTTTCGTCCGCCTGCCGACCCATTTTCGGCCCATTTTTTAGCCTGATTTGCATCGGCGCGGACACAAGACGGACGCGCGTGCTCGCCCTCTTTCCTCACCGGGCCCCTTTGGTCGGTGGCACATTGCATTCACACCCTCGCCCGCCTGCTACGTCGCCGACACCGTCGGCCATTTTTTCAGATAAAAATGGATACATAGATAATTCTAGCGTACACAGATAAAAAGAAAAGATCACTACTCGTCGATTTCTAACTCCGACTCGGTAATGTCCTTCTCCGACGTCTGAATGTAGGTGTCAGCATACGCCTTGTCTTCAAAGTCCCAACCCGCCGTTTCTCGTAGCTTCAGTTTCAATTGAGCTGCCTGCTTCCGCGAACGCTTGTCATCTGCTCGCTCCCTCCTCCTCGCGTCCCTCTCCAACCTCCTTTGCTTGTAAAACTGGCGCTCGTCGACGATGTCCTGCGGGAAGCCTCCGCGCCACACCACCAAGGCTTCCACGTCCTTCTCCGTGATGGCGAGGCGATGCTGCCGCCTCTGGTGGACACGATGATCCTCGTCGGTGAAAAGCCGCGGGAGAGGCGCCAGATCATACGCCCGCTGGCTCGACATGTTGGGAAAATTCATATCCCGACGAGGCCTCAGGAGGCGGCACGCCGCCGCGTCGTGCGCGCGGGCCGCCTCCTCTGCGGTGTCGAAGGTGTCGAGGATGAGACATTTCTCGCGAAACCAGATCTCGGAGGAGAAGGCGCCGGAGCGGCGCTTGCGGACTCCGCGAAAATCCGAAGCGACCAGGCGGCGGATCGACATGGTGGCGCAGAGGCGGCGAGAGTGGGCGGCAAGCAGAGGCGGCGAGAGTGGGCGGCGGACAGAGTGTGGAGGGAGCGCCTTATTTATAACGAGCGCTGGCCGCGGCGCGCGCGCGAACCTTTCCCACGCACTGGAGCGCCAAAACCAGCGCGCGCTAGGCCGCTTTCCCCCGCGAGCGCGAACCTTTCCCGCACACTGGTGCGCCAAAATCGGGACGACGGCATGATCTAAAACGCGCGCGGTCATGAAATGGGTCGGTCCGTTAGACGCACTGCCGACCCAAAACTAAAAAAGGACGGACGACGGGCGGGCAGCTGACTCGAACGGACAAAAAACAGACAAAAACACCGTCCGTTTGGGTCGGCCCGTTGAAGTTGCTCTAAGAATACTTGTTTGCCAGCGGACCTGTGCTAGTTTGCACGATGGATGGAGCTTTGATTCATTTTGACTATCCGTTGGATGGGGGCGTCCTGCCTTGGCCTAGAGAGGACATCGAGCGTCCGCGTCCACCACCACAAGGCTAGGCCCCTCGGGAAGCCACTACACTCCACTACCAGTCTGCCACACTCCTGCCACTGCGAGAGGAAGACAAGCCGGACCCCATGCCTTTGTCCTCCTCGTGCTCCGTCGAGCCGGACCACCACGCTACCAAAGGCGACACCGACGGCGCCGTCTCGTTCCTGCGAAGGCAGCACGACGTCGACGCGGTGTGCGACAGGTACGGCGTCCCCAGGGACCGGTACACCGCGCGCCCTGCCGGCGACCTGCGCGCGAGCTCGCCCCCGCCGCCGGGGTGCGTCTGCGTGTATGCGGAGGCGCTGGAGGCCGGGATGCGCGTCCCGCCCCACGCCTTCTTCTGCGACGTGCTCGCCCATTTCGGCATCGCGCCGACCCAGCTCACGCCCAACGGGTGGCGCATCTCGGCGGGCTTCCTGGTGCTCTGCCACTCCGCCGGCGTGCCGCCGTCGCTCGCCGTGTTCCGGCACTTCTTCCTGCTGTGCGAACTCAGCCACAAGCACAAGGGGTGCTACTTCTTCCGCTCCAGGGACACCTCCGGCCTGCGCTTCAGGGGGATGCCGAGTTGCATCAAGGACTGGAAGAACTCGTTCTTCTTCCTCTCGTCGCCGGAGCCGTGGCCTTTCCCCGTGGAGTGGGGCGAGCCGTCCAAGATCTCTTTCACGGAGCCGGTACTTAACAGCGAGGAGAAGAAACACGCGGCGAAGCTACTGCGCAGTTACGCCGGCGGCGCCGTTGACATCGACAAATGTCTCTCCGACAGCAACCTTGCAGCCGCCATGGCACCTGCCGGATCTGCGCCGCCGCCGCCGACGCCTTCTTTTACTCGCATTGCTTCCGATTCCAAAGGTAATTGAACACCGTCCGTAACCACTCCGATTCCCCTGTTTTTAATCGAGCTCTGATGTTGCTGCCTATCGAGTGCTAGGCATGGATCCCTCTGTCTACGAGATGATGAAGAATATGCTGGCGGAGAAGGCGGCCGCTCAGGCGTCGGCGTCGGCGAAGAAGGTGAAAGCCGAGCCGGGCAGCCACGCGCCAGGGTCGCCGCCGTTGTGCGCAAAGAAGAGGAATCGGGAGGAAGCCAACAGCGAGGAGGGCCCGCCTCGTTCTCTGCTGAACGCGCCGCTGTCCGGGATGCGCTCGCCACCGCCGGGGTTCCCCATCAGCCACGACGGAGACGGCACGGACTGGGAGGCTGCACGGGAGCTGCTGCAGGGCACGGTCGCGCCACCGCAGCAGCGTATGTTTGCGGCGAACGAACCGTCGGATGTCGTCGCGGCGAGCTATGTTGCCATCCTCCAGGTATGCCGTATGCCAGTGAATACAATGTCAAATTCTTCACTGGTTGGCGTATGTCTGGACTCTGGAGTCTGATCGACCATTGTGATTTGTCTGCAGGCGGCGAACTACGTGTCTTCCTCCTTGGGCTACGCGCTGGAGCTGGAAGAGAAGCTGGCGGCGCGGAACGCGGAGGTCGCGGCGCTAGAGAAGCAGCTGGCGGAGACGAAGGGCGAGCTCGCCGTGGCGAGGGCGGAGCGGGACAGTGCGAGAGGGGCGCGCGCTGGAGCGCTGGAAGAGTGGTAGGAGAGCGGCACGGAGGACACGAGGCCACGTCGCTACGAGCCTCGTTGTCCCGTGCGCAAAGAAAAGGAAAAAAAATTCCGTGTTGCAAACTCAATCCCGTGCATACCCTTGCCCATATGCGCCCACCTGTCCCGTGTTTCCATCCGACGACCGCTGCTCGTTCCGCTCCGTTCGTCCCTTCTCTCGGCTCAGAAACGTTCTTTCGGCTCCAAAACGTGCGATCCCGGCTCCCTGGGCTGCGCTCGGCTGCAAGAACTGCACACAATCCGGCTCCCACCATTATGCAGCCGTGATCTCCTTCCAGATCTATACGCATCTTCGTGATTGATTCAGACTGATGCTTCCATCATCCAGCGGCGATCTGATCAACGCTGGTCAGGCTGGCGGCGGCGGAGCGAACACAGGACTGGCGCTCAATGCACCGGGCGAAGACACCACCATGTCTGGCTCACGCCCAAACGCATCGTCGTCCTCTCCTATGCATGGCTGCATCAGTCCGGAAGGACATCCATGGCCGCCGCGGGCACTGCCGCAGTTCAAAGATGCACTACCGTCGAGAAGGGCAGGAGCGACCTTGCTGGAATCCGTCATTGTGGCTCGCAAGGACGACCACCGACCACGATGGCTCGCCGACCACTTGTATCACATAAACACAGGAGCATGGATTCCACTGCAAATCTGCAATACATCTGAATTTTCAGACAGATAGTGTTGTCTTCTTTCAACTGAGTTTGGGCCTACTAAATGACAACACCAAAAAATAGCGTATTCTCTAATGACACACCCATCAAAGTGAATATCTCAAATCATTCATATGTATTTTAGGTGAAAAGATACGGTGTACAACTGTACATTATAGTTGGATATTTTTCAGGGAGAACAATCAGCTATAGACCGGTACAACATTTTCTCATGAATTCTACTGTACTTTCAGATTTGCAATATCTCAAAATCCTACCCTTAAGTCTACTCATCAGGAAACATTGCATCTTGTTCAATTGTTTCCTTTTTCCTTGGCGTCAGCTGTGTTGTTCCAGTTGTGTACTTGTGAGTCTTCGTCCAGAAGAATGATGGCGGAGCATGACCGCTGCACAAGTAGATGGCCTCCTGGTACTCTTTGCTCCATTGCCTATCATCTTAAATAATTGTACCAGGGGGACTCCTTCATACAATTTGAAAACTTCTCTTTGATGGCTGCAAACACCTGCACAAATTACATCAGCTTATTAGTGCATATGAGTTTGGTCAGATAGTTGTTAGACAGAGCGAAATAATTGTACAGTTCGTCCTCCTGAAAGCTACACTCTCTTCAGTCTGAACCTAGTGATGCGATTTTTGACTGTGTAGTTTGAGTGATCGAGCCAAATGATCCAATCAATTACGAGCTGGGCATTCTCCAATTTTTTTTGTGCCGATTTCAATCAAAACATTCGATTAACATGTGCGATTACAAAATCAAACCTCGTCTCTGAAGGAACTACATGCATGCTAGCAGGGAAAGTCCACAGGAAACACAAAAATTCAGAAACTTATAATAACAGGGGAGGGGGTTACCAGTTCTGGGCGAGAGAGGCGATCGTGCGGCATGTTTGGGTTCTGCGGCGAAAGAAAGCGACTTACTGGATCTGAGAACCAGCGACGTGCCACGGAGGATTAGGCGGCGGCGGCAGTAAGGGCGACTGCGAGACGATAGCCGGCCTTGGCTCGTCAGGGATCGCACGTGTTGGAGCCGAGCTAACCTTCTGAGCCGAGGGAGCGGACGAACAGAGCGGAACGAGCAGCGGTCGTCAGATGGAAACACGGAACACGTGGACGCATCTGGGCGAGGGTATGCACGGGATCGAGTTTGCAACCGTGTGCTTCATTGAACTGGCATCGAAAGATTGGTTCGTAGACTCTGAAAAAATACAAAGGAGCGTAGTCCTCAAGTCTCCATGGCGAAATTTCAGCTTTGAGAAATACTCATTCACCTTATCGATCTTTCTTCAGCTCAAAGGTCTTGTATGCATGAACGGGGGAAGACAGGCAGAGAGTAAGATATGCATTTGACACAGCCAGTCTCTGAAGTCTGAATACTCATTCCTGGGAGGCAACCGTGGTCGGTGTCTCGGTGATGCATGCCATGCGCAGCGCTACCTTGCACTCGTGCACGGTACAAAATTTGCTTTCTCCCGTGAGACGAGTGGGCTACATTTAACTCTGAGCTGATAGGACGTGCAGCCACTTGTGCCAGCCACGCCCCGGCTTTCCGGAAATCACTCTACAAGTTTCCAACTAAATAAAAAATATTTTAGCACCCAGACATAATGTAAATATCTACTCCCTCCGTCCCATAATGTCAAAAAAGTCTTACATTATAGGACGGAGGGCGTACCATGTCACTGAAATTCAAAAGCTAATTCAAACTATAATTTGAGAAGCAGAAACAATAACTGTAAATCGTGTTAGTGGGCCCAATTTGTGGCCCAATTTAGAACCAGCACAATTCATAGCATGAATTGTTTTTTTTTATTCTAGAGTTGTAGGTCTAATTTAAATCCGAATTTTTGAGACATGGTGAATGTATGATTTGCCTACATGCTAAATTATTTTCATATGGTTTGACATTTGTAGAGTGTATGCCCGCAAACTATGCCATCACCAAGTTAGGGAAACACAACTGTCCATTAGAACTTTGGTAAACGCCCGGACAACTCAGTCTGGACACCTTTTGTCATCCGAAAATGCTAAACCAACGGAGTAATACGGGGTGTTTACGGATCTATCTATAACAATTCTTCTCCCCCCTATTTTCAGTGGGGGTGGGCCCCTCACCATAATTTTTGTCCAATCAAGCTGTCACATCTAAGCACATCCGTAAACCCCGTAATAACCTGTCCATGTGTGTAGCATAGCCCTTTGTCATCCAACGCGTGCATCAAACGTCCGTGCATCGATCTACACATCCAAATTCTGGCAAAAGAGAAGCAAAATCTAGAGGGGGTCTTCGGGCATCCGGGAAGCCACCACGTAGGCGTTTGACACCTCGGCCCACCCAAAAACCCTGCCAGGAGCCCCGATTTTCTGGCTACATCCCTCGCCTTGCTTTTGTACCTGTGTAATCCAATACCGACCACCGCTAGGCCTAGCAGACCTCCGCCGCTGCAACCGGACGCCTGGTCTGACTACCATCCCTTCCATCCTTGGTCCGACCGCCGCCCAGGTACCCTCTGCCCCTGCACATTTAGCCAATTTTTGATGGTATTGTTGTTTACTTTGAAGCAAAGATGATGGGTTCCGATGAGGAGCACTTCTATGTGTAGTTCATTTATACGCCCACATCAGATGAGAACGAATATGAGAATGAATGGCGACGATGCATGCGGTTATTGAAGTGCCTAATGTGCGGAGGAGCATGTTCTCAATTTCAAGGGATCTATCAAGGGGCATCGGGTGATGAATCAGAATAGGGCACAAGGCGCGTGATGCTGATGGACGACTACTTTGTCCCTGATGCGCTATTTGAGGCCTATTTCCGACGTCAATTCCAGAAGAGACAGAATGTGTTCGGTCGCCGGCCTCTACAATGGTGTCAGGGCCTATGATGACTACTTCATTTTGAAGTATGATGTTACTGGAAATATTGGATTCTCTGGTTACCAGAAATGCACGGCTGCATTAAGAATACTTGCCTTGTTGGGGAACGTTGCAGAAAACAAAAAATTTCCTACGGTTTCACCAAGATCCATCTATGAGTCCATCTAGCAACGAGTGATCGGATGCATCTACATACCTTTGTAGATCGTGAGCGGAAGCGTTCAAAGAACGGGGATGAGGTAGTCGAACACGACGTGATCCAAATCACCGGAGATCCTAGCACCGAACGGACGGTACCTCCGCGTTCAACACACGTACGGTTAGCGTAACGTCTCCTTCTTCTTGATCCAGCAAGAGGGAAGGAGAAGTTGAGGAAGATGGCTCCAGCAGCAGCACGACGGCGTGGTGGTGATGGAGCTGCAGTACTCCGTCAGGGCTTTGCCAAGCGCTATGGAGGAGGAGGAGGTGTTGGAGAGGGAGAAGGAGGCAACCAAAGGCGTGGATGAAAAGCCCTCCTTCCCCCACTATATATAGGAGGGCCTAGGGGGGGCGCCGGCCCTAGGAGATCCAATCTCCTAGGGGGGCGGCGGCCAAGGGAGGTTTCCCTCCCTCCCAAGGCACCTAGGGGGTGCCTTCCACTTGTGGGACTCTTCCCCTTTGGAAACCCTAGGCGCATGAGCCCCTTGGGGCTGGTGCCCTTGGCCCATGTAGGCCAAGGCGCACCCCCTACAGCCCATGTGGCCCCCCGGGGCAGGTGGCCCCACCCGGTGGACCCCCGGGACCCTTCCGGTGGTCCCGGTACAATACCGATAACCCCGAAACTTGTCCCGATGGCCGAAATAGGACTTCCCATATATAAATATTTACCTCCGGACCATTGCGGAACTCCTCGTGATGTCCGGGATCTCATCCGGGACTCCGAACAACATTTGGGTTACTGCATATACATATCCCTACAACCCTAGCGTCACCGAACCTTAAGTGTGTAGACCCTACGGGTTCGGGAGATATGTAGACATGACCGAGATGACTCTCCGGTCAATAACCAACAGCGGGATCTGGATACCCATGTTGGCTCCCACATACTCCACGATGATCTCATCGGATGAACCACGATGTCGAGGATTCAAGCAACCCCGTATACAATTCCCTTTGTCAATCGATATGTTACTTGCCCGAGATTCGATCGTCGGTATCCCAATACCTCGTTCAATCTTGTTACCGGTAAGTCACTTTACTCGTACCGTAATGCATGATCCCGTGACCGGACACTTGGTCACTTTGAGCTCATTATGATGATGCATTACCGAGTGGGCCCAGTGATACCTCTCCGTCTCACGGAGTGACAAATCCCAGTCTTAATCCGTGTCAACCCAACAGACACTTTCGGAGATACCCGTAGTATACCTTTATAGTCACCCAGTTACGTTGTGACGTTTGGTATACCCAAAGCACTCCTACGGTATCCGGGAGTTACACGATCTCATGGTCTAAGGAAAGGATACTTGACATTGGAAAACTCTAGCAAACGAACTATACGATCTTTAAGCTATGTTTAGGATTGGGTCTTGTCCATCACATCATTCTCCTAATGATGTGATCCCGTTATCAATGACATCCAATGTCCATAGTCAGGAAACCATGACTATCTGTTGATCAACGAGCTAGTCAACTAGAGGCTTACTAGGGACATGTTGGTGTCTATTATTCACACATGTATTACGATTTTCGGATAATACAATTATAGCATGAATAAAGACAATTATCATGAACAAGGAAATATAATAATAATCCTTTTATTATTGCCTCTAGGGCATATTTCCAACAGTCTCCCACTTGCACTAGAGTCAATAATCTAGTTACATTGTGATGAATCGAACACCCATGGAATTTTGGTGTTGATCATGTTTTGCTCTAGGGAGAGGTTTAGTCAACGGATCCGCTACATTCAGGTCCGTATGTACTTTACAAATCTCTATGTCTCCATCTTGAACATTTTCACGAATGGAGTTGAAGCGACGCTTGATGTGCCTTGTCTTCTTGTGAAACCTGGGCTCCTTGGCAAGTGCAATAGCTCCAGTGTTGTCACAAAAGAGTTTGATTGGCCCCGACGCATTGGGTATGACTCCTAGGTCGGTGATGAACTCCTTCACCCATATTGCTTCATGTGCTGCCTCCGGGGCTGCCATGTACTCCGCTTCACATGTAGATCCCGTCACGACGCTCTGCTTGCAACTGCACCAGCTTACTGCCCCACCATTCAAAATATACACGTATCCGGTCTGTGACTTAGAGTCATCCAGATCTGTGTCGAAGCTAGCGTCGACGTAACCCTTTACGATGAGCTCTTCGTCACCTCCATAAACGAGAAACATTTCCTTAGTCCTTTTCAGGTACTTCAGGATATTCTTGACCGCTGTCCAGTGTTCCTTGCCGGGATTACTTTGGTACCTTCCTACCAAACTTACGGCAAGGTTTACATCAGGTCTGGTACACAGCATGGCATACATAATAGAACCTATGGCTGAGGCATAGGGGATGACACTCATCTCTTCTATATCTTCTGCCGTGGTCGGACATTGAGCTGAGCTCAATTTCATACCTTGTAACACAGGCAAGAACCCCTTCTTAGATTGATCCATATTGAACTTCTTATATCTTATCAAAGTATGTGCTTTGTGAAAGACCTATGAGGCGTCTTGATCTATCTCTATAGATCTTGATGCCTAATATATAAGCAGCTTCACCAAGGTCCTTCATTGAAAAACTCTTATTCAAGTAGGCCTTGATGCTGTCCAAGAGCTCTATATCATTTCCCATCAAAAGTATGTCATCTACATATAATATGAGAAATGCTACAGAGCTCCCACTCACTTTCTTGTAAACGCAGGCTTCTCCATAAGTCTGCGTAAACCCAAACACTTTGATCATCTCATCAAAGCGAATGTTCCAACTCCGAGATGCTTGCACCAGCCCATAAATCGAGCGTTGGAGCTTGCACACCTTGTCAGCATTCTTAGGATCGACAAAACCTTCCGGCTGCATCATATACAATTCTTCCTTAAGGAAACCATTAAGGAATGCCGTTTTGACGTCCATTTGCCATATCTCATAATCGTAGAATGCGGCAATTGCTAACATGATTCAGACGGACTTTAGCTTCGCTACCGGTGAGAAAGTCTCATCGTAGTCAACCCCTTGAACTTGTCGATAACCCTTAGCGACAAGCCGAGCTTTATAGATGGTCACATTACCATCCGCGTCTGTCTTCTTCTTAAAGATCCATTTATTTTCTATGGCTCGCCGTTCAACGGGCAAGTCAGTCAAAGTCCATACTTCGTTTTCATACATGGATCCTATCTCGGATTTCATGGCTTCTAGCCATTTGTCGGAATCCGGGCCCGCCATCGCTTCTTCATAGTTCGAAGGTTCACCGTTGTCTAACAACATGATTTCCAAGACAGGGTTGCCATACCACTCTGGTGCGGAACGTGTCCTTGTGGACCTTCGAATTTCAGTAGGAGCTTGATCAGAAGTATCTTGATCATCATCATTAACTTCCTCTCTAGTCGGTGCAGGCACCTCAGGAACATTTTCTTGAGTTGCGCCATTTTCCGGTTCAAGAGGTAATACTTCATCAAGTTCTACTTTCCTCCCACTTACTTCTTTCGAGAGAAACTCCTTCTCTAGAAAGGATCCATTCTTGGCAACAAAGATCTTGCCTTCGGATCTGAGGTAGAAGGTATACCCAACAGTTTCTTTAGGGTATCCTATGAAGACGCATTTTTCCGACTTGGGTTCGAGCTTTTCAGGTTGAAGTTTCTTGACATAAACATCGCATCCCCAAACTTTTAGAAACGACAACTTAGGTTTCTTACCAAACCATAATTCAAACGGTGTCGTCTCAACGGATTTCGACGGAGCCCTATTTAAAGTGAATGCGGCAGTCTCTAAAGCATAGCCCCAAAAGGATAGCGGTAAATCGGTAAGAGACATCATAGATCGCACCATATCTAATAGAGTGCGATTACGACGTTCGGACACACCATTACGCTGAGGTGTTCCAGGCGGCATGAGTTGTGAAACTATTCCACATTTTCTTAAGTGTGTGCCAAATTCGTGACTCAAGTATTCTCCTCCACGATCTGATCGTAGAAATTTGATTTTCCTGTCACGTTGATTCTCAACTTCACTCTGAAATTCCTTGAACTTTTCAAAGGTTTCAGACTTGTGTTTCATTAAGTAGACATACCCATATCTACTCAAGTCATCAGTGAGGGTGAGAACATAATGATAGCCACCGCGAGCCTCAACACTCATTGGACCGCACACATCAGTATGTATGATTTCCAATAAGTTGGTTGCTCGCTCCATTGTTCCTGAGAACGGAGTCTTGGTCATTTTACCCATGAGGCATGGTTCGCACGTGTCAAATGATTCATAATCAAGAGACTCTAAAAGTCCATCTGCATGGAGCTTCTTCATGCGTTTGACACCTATGTGACCAAGGCGGCAGTGCCACAAGTATGTGGGACTATCATTATCAACCTTACATCTTTTGGTACTCACACTATGAATATGTGTAGCAATACGCTCGAGATTCATTAAGAATAAACCATTCACCATAGGAGCATGACCATAAAACATATCTCTCATATAAATGGAACAACCATTATTCTCGGATTTAAATGAGTAGCCATCTCGAATTAAACGAGATCCCGATACAATGTTCATGCTCAAAGCTGGCACTAAATAACAATTATTGAGGTTTAAAACTAATCCCGTAGGTAAATGTAGAGGCAGCGTGCCGACGGCGATCACATCGACCTTGGAACCATTCCCGACGCGCATCGTCACCTCGTCCTTCGCCAGTCTCCGCTTATTCCACAACTCCTGCTTTGAGTTACAAATGTGAGCAACTGCACCGGTATCAAATACCCAGGAGCTACTACGAGTACTGGTAAGGTACACATCAATTACATGTATATCACATATACCTTTCGTTTTGCCGGCTTTCTTGTCCGCTAAGTATTTGGGGCAGTTCCGCTTCCAGTGACCCCTTTCCTTGCAATAAAAGCACTCAGTCTCGGGCTTGGGTCCATTCTTTGGCTTCTTCCCGGCAGCTTTCTTGCCAAGCGCGGCAACTTCCTTGCTGTCCTTCTTGGAGTTCTTTTTACCCTTGCCCTTCTTGAATTTAGTGGTTTTATTGACCATCAACACTTGATGTTCCTTCTTGACTTCTACCTCTGCTGATTTCAGCATAGCAAATACTTCAGGAATGGTCTTTTCCATCCCCTGCATATTGAAGTTCATCACAAAGCTCTTGTAGCTTGGTGGAAGCGACTGGAGGATTCTGTCAATGACCGCGTCATCCGGGAGATTAACTCCCAGCTGAGTCAAGCGGTTATGTAACCCAGACATAGTGAGTATGTGCTCACTGACAGAACTATTTTCCTCCATCTTACAGCTGAAGAACTTGTCGGAGACCTCATATCTCTCGATTCGGGCATGAGCTTGAAAAACCATTTTCAGCTCTTCGAACATCTCATATGCTTCATGTCTCTCAAAATGCTTTTGGAGCCCCGGCTCTAAGCTGTAAAGCATGCTGCACTGAACGAGGGAGTAGTCATCAGCACGTGTCTGCCAAGCGTTCATAACGTCTTGGTTCTGTGGGACGGGTGGATCACCTAGCGGTGCTTGTAGGACATAATCTTTCTTGGCAGCTATGAGGATGATCCTCAGGTTCCGGACCCAGTCCGTATAGTTGCTGCCATCGTCTTTCAGCTTGGTTTTCTCTAGGAACGCGTTGAAATTGAGGACTATGTTGGCCATTTGATCTACAAGACATATTGTAAAGATTTTTTTAGACTAAGTTCATGATAATTAAGTTCATCTAATCAAATTATAATGAACTCCCACTTAGATAGACATCCCTCTTCTAGTCATCTAAGTATAACATGATCCGAGTTAGCTAGGCCGTGTCCGATCATCACGTGAGACGGACTAGTCAACGTCGGTGAACATCTTCATGTTGATCGTATCTTCTATACGACTCATGCTCGACCTTTCGGTCTTCTGTGTTCCGAGGCCATGTCTATACACATGCTAGGCTCGTCAAGTCAACCTAAGTGTATTGCGTGTGTAAATCTGTCTTACACCCGTTGTATGTGAACGTTAGAATCTATCACACCCGATCATCACGTGGTGCTTCGAAACAACGAACTGTCGCAACGGTGCACAGTTAGGGAGAACACTTTCTTGAAATTATTATGAGGGATCATCTTATTTACTACCGTCGTTCTAAGCAAACAAGATGAAAAACATGATAAACATCACATGCAATCAAATAATAATAGTGACATGATATGGCCAATATCACATAGCTCCTTTGATCTCCATCTTGGGGCTCCATGATCATCTTGTCACCGGCATGACACCATGATCTCCATCATCATGATCTCCATCATTGTGTCTCCATGAAGTTGCTCGCCAACTATTACTTCTACTACTATGGCTAACGCGTTTAGCAATAAAGTAAAGTAATTTACATGGCGTTTCTCAATGACACGCAGGTCATACAAAAAATAAAGACAACTCCTATGGCTCCTGCCGGTTGTCATACTCATCGACATGCAAGTCGTGATTCCTATTACAATAGTATGAACATCTCATACATCACATATAGATCATTCATCATTCATCACAACTTTGGCCATATCATATCACAAAGCACTTGCTGCAAAAACAAGTTAGACGTCCTCTAATTGTTGTTGCAAGTTTTACGTGGCTGAAGTAGGGTTCTAGCAAGAACGTTTTCTTACCTACGTGAAAGCCACAACGTGATTTGTCAACTTCTATTTACCCTTCATAAGGACCCTTTTCATCGAATCCGCTCCAACTAAAGTAGGAGAGACAGACACCCGCCAGCCACCTTATGCAACTTGTGCATGTTAGTCGGTGGAACCGGTCTCACGTAAGCGTACGTGTAAGGTTGGTCCGGGCCGCTTCATCCCACAATACCGTTGAAGCAAGATAAGACTAGTAGCGGCAAGAAAGTTGACAACATCAACGCCCACAACAAATTGTGTTCTACTCGTGCAAGAGAACTACGCATAGACCTAGCTCATGATGCCACTGTTGGGGAACGTTGCAGAAAACAAAAAATTTCCTACGGTTTCACCAAGATCCATCTATGAGTCCATCTAGCAACGAGTGATCGGATGCATCTACATACCTTTGTAGATCGCGAGCGGAAGCATTCAAAGAACGGGGATGAGGTAGTCGAACACGACGTGATCCAAATCACCGGAGATCCTAGCACCGAACGGACGGTACCTCCGCGTTCAACACACGTACGGTTAGCATAACGTCTCCTTCTTCTTGATCCATCAAGAGGAAGATGGCTCCAGCAGCAGCACGACAGCGTGGTGGTGATGGAGCTGCAGTACTCCGTCAGGGCTTCGCCAAGCGCTATGGAGGAGGAGGAGGTGTTGGAGAGGGAGAAGGAGGCAACCAAAGGCGTGGATGAAAAGCCCTCCTTCCCCCACTATATATAGGAGGGCCTAGGGGGGGGCGCCGGCCCTAGGAGATCCAATCTCCTAGGGGGGCGGTGGCCAAGGGAGGTTTCCCTCCCCCCCAAGGCACCTAGGGGGTGCCTTCCACTTGTGGGACTCTTCCCCTTTGGAAACCCTAGGCGCATGAGCCCCTTGGGGCTGGTGCCCTTGGCCCATGTAGGCCAAGGCGCACCCCCTACAGCCCATGTGGCCCCCCGGGGCAGGTGGCCCCACCCGATGGACCCCCGGGACCCTTCCGGTGGTCCCGGTACAATACCGATAACCCCGAAACTTGTCCCGATGGCCGAAATAGGACTTCCCATATATAAATCTTTACCTCCGGACCATTCCGGAACTCCTCGTGACGTCCGGGATCTCATCCGGGACTCCGAACAACATTCGGGTTACTGCATATACATATCCCTACAACCCTAGCGTCACCGAACCTTAAGTGTGTAGACCCTACGGGTTCGGGAGATATGTAGACATGACCGAGATGACTCTCCGGTCAATAACCAATAGCGGGATCTGGATACCCATGTTGGCTCCCACATACTCCACGATGATCTCATCGGATGAACCACGATGTCGAGGATTCAAGCAACCCCGTATACAATTCCCTTTGTCAATCGATATGTTACTTGCCCGAGATTCGATCGTCGGTATCCCAATACCTCGTTCAATCTCGTTACCGGTAAGTCACTTTACTCGTACCGTAATGCATGATCCCGTGACCAGACACTTGGTCACTTTGAGCTCATTATGATGATGCATTACCGAGTGGGCCCAGTGATACCTCTCCGTCTCACGGAGTGACAAATCCCAGTCTTGATCCGTGTCAACCCAACAGACACTTTCGGAGATACCCGTAGTATACCTTTATAGTCACCCAGTTACATTGTGACGTTTGGTATACCCAAAGCACTCCTACGGTATCCGGGAGTTACACGATCTCATGGTCTAAGGAAAGGATACTTGACATTGGAAAACTCTAGCAAACGAACTATACGATCTTTAAGCTATGTTTAGGATTGGGTCTTGTCCATCACATCATTCTCCTAATGATGTGATCCCGTTATCAATGACATCCAATGTCCATAGTCAGGAAACCATGACTATCTGTTGATCAACGAGCTAGTCAACTAGAGGCTTACTAGGGACATGTTGGTGTCTATTATTCACACATGTATTACGATTTCCGGATAATACAATTATAGCATGAATAAAGACAATTATCATGAACAAGGAAATATAATAATAATCCTTTTATTATTGCCTCTAGGGCATATTTCCAACATGCCTATGGCACAACTGTAGATTCATGGGACGAGTACCACCGGATGCCCTAAAGCACATGTCTCGAAGCCACAGTCAAGTTTGCTACTGCAGTAGTCAAGGTGTTTGGATTGGAGTACTAGAGATAACCAACGGCCGAAGACACTGCATGCCTGGTGGCACTGTCTGAAGTAAGAGGGTGGGCAGATATGCCCAAGTGTTGGACCCGCCGAAGACACCGCATGGCTCGTGGCACTGTCTGAAGTAAGAGGGTAGCCAGACATGCCCAAGTGTTGGACCCCCAAGCCACCATCTGGAATTTGAGCGCATGCTTGATCTTATTCAACTTTCAGAGTAGTATCCAACGACATTTGAGGATTTTATCCGAATACATCTGTCGATTAGCCAACGAGCAATTAATGAGCAGCTTCAAAATGATCTGGCTAAGCATTTGTGGGCGCTTCAAGGGTCGAAGTAAAAAATGTGTCTGAAAAAGTTGAATTCAATTTTAACCATTTTATTGTAAAACTTCATGTTTGGATTGTAATATCTATATTTGAATTATTGTTGCATTCAGATATTTGCACAACATCATTTCTGGACGAAGGATGATATTTATCTTTAATTATTGTGCGTGCTCTAGATATATATAGGGAAAAACAGGGACGAACATTTGGTGCATGGGGTTAGATGGCCACCCCCTATCTGCTATCTGCGAACACGTCCGACATTGCTGTGTCCGATAAGATGCACAACATGGAGATGCCCTTACATGGAGGGGGGGGGGGGTCCGAAAACTATGCCACCACGTATATATGTTCAATGAAAATGTTTCTAACCCCAAACACTTAGAGCATCTCCAGCCGTTGGCCCCCCAGGGGGCGCCTAAAATCGCCGCCTGGGGGTGAGCCGGTGCAAAAATTGGGCCTGGGGCCGAGTTGGTCCCCAGCCGCCGGCCCCAGGGCCGCCCCCAGGCGCGTTTAAAAATAAAATTTGTATAGCAAATTTCGGCACAGTTCGGCGAACTTCGGCTAAACACGATAAATTTCGGCAAACTTGGGCATATATTAGACATGTTCGCGGATTTTCATTACATAGCAAAATAGATAACTAATCTAAAAAAGAAACTGGCTGAACGCCGAGTAGTCGCCGTCGTCGCCGCCATCGTCGCCGCCGCCGTCGGACTTCTCCTCCTTGACGTGGCCGTCCCTGGTGGACCCCTGACCGGCGTCGCCAACGCGGGCTGGTGGTGGCGGCGCGTCGTCGTCGTCGCTGTCGCAGATGACGACGACTCCGCCTTCGTCGCGGCCGCGTCGGCGCTCCGCGAAGCGGCGTAGGGCGGCGCACTGGCGCTCCTTCGCCTTCTCCAGGCGCTCCTTCTCCATCGCTATGGAGTCCCTGCGCGCCCATTCCAGGGCCGCGTCGTCATCGTCGAGCTCCGTCTTCACCGGCGCGGCCGGCTCCTTCTTCACCGGCGCGAGCCCCGGCTCCGTCTTTGGCTTGACGAAGCGCGGAGGAGGAGACGACGAGGAGGCGCGCCGGCCGCCCTCGTTGATGACGATGCCGGCCTGCGAGTGCGTCTGCCGAGCGGCGTCTCCGTCGCGGGCTCGGCCTTGACGCCGAGCAGGGCCGGAGTACCGGAGGAGTGCGAGGAAGATCGCGAGGAGGAAGAAGAGGAGGAGGACCGGAACCTCCTTGGCGCCCATGGCTCGGCGCGTCGGTGGTGCGCCGGGGCGGCCACCCTCGCCGGGTACGCCAACGGCGGGTCGTTGCCGCCCTCGAGGTACGTCAGCACGCCCTCGAGTGTGCGGCCGGGGACGCCCCACCACAGGTGGCGCCCTCGCTGTTCTTCTGGCCGCCGACCACTGCCGCGCCGTTGGTGGACGCCAACCGCTCCTGCTGGCGGCGGCCGAAGTACGCCGCCCAAGCCGCGTGGTTGTCGGCAGCGTACTGGGGGAGGGAGAGCTGGGCGTCGGTGAGGGAGGCGCGTACGACCTCGACCTCCTCGGCGAAGTATTTGGGCTTGGCCATGGCGTCGGGCAACGGGGGAATGGGCACTCCCCCGTCGCTGAGTCTCCACCCCGTCGACCCGGCGCGCATGTCCGGCGGCGCCAGGATGTTTGCCTGGAACAGGAGCCAGGACTCCTGTTCGCGCAGCGAACGACGGCCGAAGCCGTTGGCCGCCGCCTCGTCTCCGGGGAAACGTTCTGCCATGGCGACGGGCTCGGGAGAGGTAGAGAGGGAGAGGGAGGGGCTGGGCGGCGGCGCTCAGGAGAGGTAGAGGGAGGGGCTGGGCGGCGGCGAGGGGCGGGGCTGGTGTGGGCACAGGCGAGTGAGGCCACCGGCTATATAGCCGCGCCGCGCCCGTGTGTACGCGTGCGAGGGAGGGGAGGCGTCGGCGCGCCGTCCCGTGACGCGCCGCCCGTGAGGAATCAATGGCAAGGCTGCCGCGGTCAGCCTTGCCATTGATTCCCCGCGGGAACCGAGGCCGTTGGGGGAAGACGAGGCGCCGTGTCGCTGACGCGGCTGGCCCGCGGTTTTTTCGCGCCAAAACAGCTCGCCCCTGCGCCCCCGGACGCCCCTCAGCGCGCCGGGTTCGGCCTGAGTCCGCCGACGCTGTTTTCGGCCCAGGCCGGCGAAAATCGGGCTCCTGGGGGCGCGACTGGGCCGTTTTTTCGGCGCCGGCGCGAAAAAAATCGTCTGGGGAGGCCTTCCTGGGGGCGCGGCTGGAGATGCTCTTACATATCACCAATATAACTTCGACATAACAAATTCTACACCGACTTTAGATGTAGACATACCCTTAAATCTAAAACCTAAGAGTTTTGTTTTTGAGAGAAAGACTCTTGGCACTTTATTTAAGTTTAAAAAATGTTACATCATTGATCACATGTGGCAAGAGAAAATCAGGTGGATCATCATCCCACCAATACACCAACTTTGAATCATAGGCATGTCTAGCTAAAAAGTGTGCCAAGCCATTAGCTTCCCTAGGGCAATCTTGAAATCTAAGCATTGGTATTTTATGTGCAAGTTGAAAGCAAAATCCTCCATCACAGTGTGCCAAGAACATCCATGGTACCATTTGCAAGCTTCTATGATCTCCAAACTATCCAACTTCTCAATCACTCTAGCACAGTTAATCTCATCAACTAGTTTGAGTCCTCGTCGAGCAAGAGCTTCAGCGGTAGTTGTGTTGAGTACATGATCAAACAACTCAGTCACGCCAGACACCGCTTCTCCTCTTCCACTGCGAAGCATAACAACAATAGCACCAGTACCGCCCTCAAGATATGATGCATCGATGTTCAGCTTGTTCATACCCATCGGTGGCTTCTCCCAGAGAACTTCCGGAATAGGTTCTTTTGGCGAACTTCGAAGAATAAAATCAAGGGATTAAAATCGAGTTGAGTCGGTGCATCCATCTATGCATACGCTTCTCTGCCCTTAAAAAAATGTAGTGTTTGGTTAGCTGTTAATTTATTTGCAAAACCACACAACCATAGGACAAAGGGGCAACCACCACTCTTGAAGAATCTCTATGACTATAGTGTTGCTTTCCATATTGATCATCCAACTACTCCTCGTTTGATCTATCCCTCTATTTCTATATACAAGGACACTTTATTTTTCGTGTTAATTTTTAACTTATAATTTGATCAACAAAATATGGGTTATATGTCAAAAAAAAATACAACATCAGAAAGTTCTTTGAAATGTGCATCCAATGGCATACTTTTTCTGGCATATTACTCACTTTTTTGATAAAATTAATGATTAAAGTTGTAAATACATAGAAATATGGAGTGACCTTGTACATAAAAATGTAGAAATGGAGGGAGTAATAATTTTGCAAGACAAATTGATGCTTCTTCTGTAATGTACATAAACTATGCTCTTTTATTCGGATATACAATACAAAGAGAGGTCTGTTTTCATCTCAAATTCATACTACTACACTAGTAGTAGTACTACTACTAGTAGTTTTCATCTCAAACAGACGTTCACATACTTTGGCTGGATTCTACGTTTGGGCAGCTGTGGGTCGGGAGCGAGGCAGGGTGAAGAACACGAGCAGGGAATCACATCACATTGCCGCAAGCTCGGCCAGGAAGGCGGCGGCGTGCTCCGGCCTGACGCAGAGCGACTGCACATTGACCCCGTCCTTGCCCTTCCACGGCGGGCACACGATGCACTCGGGCACCACCATCCGATCCTCGTGCCACATCACCCGCGCCGGCGTCCCGCCGCCGAAGTCGGTCGCGTCCAACCCGATGCGCCGCCAGCTCGACACGGCCAGCCTGTTGTACAAGTCTCCGCCGGCCTCCGCGCGGCCGCCCTCGGCCTCGAGCAGAGTCTCCTTGCCGCGCCTGACGAGCCGCACCACGTCCCTGATGTCACCGTCGGCCACCTGGGCGCGCGTCGCCTGTACCGACTTCATGATGGTGCAGTTGCCGTAGTAGCCGTCGTGCGCGCCGGAGAGCTCGCGCACGTTGTTGGGGAAGATGAGCGGCGTAGGGGCGTCGGGGTGCTCGACGGCCGCGCGGGTCCGGCACCGCCACAGCACCGCCGCGACGGCTTCGAACACCGTGCAGGCGCACTGGGCTTTGACGCGGCCGATGAGGGTCGACGGGACGGTGATGTCGAGGAAGGCGCCCTGGCCCTCCTTCTCCTTGGGCTTCATCAAGGAGCGCCTCTCCGCCGTGGCCGTGGGCGGCGGAATATCCCGGACCGCGTCAGCCGACCTGACCGGGATGACGGACGGTCGCGGCATCCCGCGGGCGAGCTCGCCGACGGCCTGCAGGAACTGCCCCATCCCGGTGCCGTCGGCCAGGACATGGTTCCACGTGACCCCGACGACGAAGCCGCCGCAGGGGAACTCCGTGACCTGCATCTGCAGCAGCGCGTCGGCGCGTCGGCAGAAAGGACCAGCGTAGGCGACGGCGAGATCCGCGAGCAGCGCCGGGGTGATCCCCTCCAGGTCTAGGGCGCAGCTGGCGGACGCCCCCACGAACGGCACGCCCTCGTCGGTGCACTTGATGCGGTGGTCGGCCCCGGCGAGGCGGCCGCACACAGGGCGGTAGTAGACGAGCGCTCGCGAGAGCGCAAGCTTGACGGTCTCGATGGGCTTGTCGATCGGATGGTCGAACATGAGGATCGATGTGACCGCGAAAGGGGGGATGCGCTGGTCGAAAGAGGAGAGCTGGACGTCGCCGGCCGGCGCCCGGGGTTCGGCGGGGTACACGACCACCGGCGAGGACTTGCTCACCACAACGCTCATCGCTATCGATCTGCCCAGCCCAGCGCTGCCACAAAGGAGGACTTGCTTTACTTTATTTCGTTTGTTGGTCTTCGATTTTTTATTGGGAAAAACTATATTATGGACGTACGTACAGCCGCGTAAAGTACTCCCTTCGTTCAGAATTACTTGTCTTCAAAATGAATATATCTAGACGTATTTTAATTCTAGATACATCCATTTTCGAGACAAATAATTACGAACGAATGGAGTACCAAAAAAAATGGTGATATTATTTCGGTTGTTGATTTTTTATTGTGCACGGACGCGTTACAGTGCACTGTACGCTATAGAGTATGAGGGCATGTACAATGGTGCTATTTTAGGAGTGTCATGTAGGATAAATGATGAGGTGGAGGAGAGAAAACTCATAAGAAAAGGATTGTCTTCTCTTATTTAAGATAAGACAAGAGATAATATCTTAGCATAATATGTGTCACCACGTTTTTAGAAATAACTAGTTATGAAGATAAGGCTAAAAAATGATCTATTGTAGACATCTTTTTTTGTCATCTCTTAATTACATACGAAACCTAAAATAAGATTATCTTATCAACCATTGTACATGCCTGATATTCTATTCGCTACACTAGCTGATGTTGGTGATATTGTTTGCTCGAAAAAATGGCACTGTCCACGACAGGTCATGGAAGTGGTTGCTGCGCGCTACACTACCATTTTTAACTTTTGTGCCGAAGATTACCTCACGGGTTGATGCAGTCTTTTTTATTTTTCGGTAGGCACCATCGAGAAGCTTGTAGTCCACTAACACGGCGGAAAATGCCAATAGAGACCGAGCTACACGGAGCTCGATTTGAAATTCATATTTCCAAAGCATGATTTTATTTTATTTTATTTGTGAAAGACACTTACACATGTATACTAAATTCCACAGCATTATACTTTCACATGTGAAGCACAAAAAAAAAACAAATACACACTTTTAAATGTGCCTTTTATTTTTGTTGTTGGGCCTTTTTTGTTTTTTGTACAGCCTACGAATCACAATATTTTCAAATGAAATTTAACACGTTCTTGCAGAATATATATATGTTCCCATGGAATTTTTTCTGACTTTTTTGAAACTTTTAAGTATGTATTTTGATGTTTTCAAAATACTGAGCTTTGGCCAAAGAAAAAGGTCGGGCTCGTTTGCAACCGAGGCAAAAAAAAAAGAGTCCGGCTCACTTGCAAGTTATTGATGAAATTGCAACTTTGGCCAAAAAAAAAGGTTAGGGCCCAATTGCTAGTTGTGGGTGACTTTGCAACTAAGTCAAAAAAGTGTCGGGTTCAGGATGAGCCTAGTTGCGAGTTGACGGTGGACTTGTAACTGGGACAAAATACTTTTGTCTCAGTTGCAAGTTGATGGTGGACTTGTATCCGGAACAAAAAAAATTCGGGTTCAGTTGCGAGTCAAGAGTGAACTTGCAACTGAGGTGAAAAATGTCCCAAATCGGGGACGCCAATATTGCTTGTTTTGCTTGCTGATACACAAGAATCTGTTCTGTTGTTTGTGGAATAGATCTAATCTGCTTAACAATCAAAAATATCTGCTGGTTCTATTGTTCGCCGTGAAAGATTTGGTCCAAAAACCTTAGAATCTCTACTTAATCCTTATCGTTGATGTTCAAGTTGCTGACCCCCGACACCATGAGGGTGACCGTCTTCATCGACGAGGGCGTGGAGGTGGTCATCAAGTGCAAGAAGCATGACGATGCCTTCGCCTTGACCGCCTAAGCTCATGTTGCCCGTTCCTTTGTTGGTTGTTGATTTAAGACTTGAGTTTTGTTTAAAACTTATTGTACCACATTGGTTTAAAACTTCTGATGCGTGGTTATGACTTGTGTTTGTGCTTAAGTTTGTTCTGTTCCTCTAGTTATGTTCTCAGTTGTCCACGTGTGCCTCTAGTAACCTCGCCATATCGAGGAGATGCAAGCCAAACAGTCATGTATGTAACCAAACAACTGGACTTGTGTTTTCCTCTGAAACAAGTTGGCAGCCAAACAGCAGGCCTTCCGTTTCACGACAAGCATGCTAGAGGGGATGCAAGCAACCAATCAACATGCAGATGTTGGTTCTTTTTGCCTGCATATGCTCAGCCAATCCCAACTGGGACAAATATGCAAAGGGGCGAAAAACGACGCAGGCAACCAAACGCATCCATAACGTCTCTCTCCTCCCGCAAGCACCACCACCCTCGCTCCACTCCACTCCACGCGTATGAAGTTTGTCGTGTATCCATAAATTTTGCTTTTATTTCCCATGCAAGACCCTCTTTGTAAATGGCAGACCTTAGAGCGACTCTAACATGGTCGCCAAAAACATCCAAAATTCGTAATAACCGTCATATGGAGCACAAGCAGGAAAAAAAAGCTCTAGCAGAGTCGTCATGCGGGTCATTATGACCATGCATTATGCAGCGCCCTCCATATCCGACCTCTCAGCCTTCATATTTGGCATCTCGAAACCAGCTTTAGAGCGATTCAACAAAGTTATTGACACGAAAAGAACATCACATGATCCTTCACCTCATGGTGTGGATGTATACAAAAGGACACCTCTCCGGGCAGAAGGAATTTGGAGGCCCGAATATAGCGATTCCGAGTTCGCCTCCGACCTCGTTGGAGCATCCATTAATTTTGAGGACTGCCATTGTGGCGATCTAAAATTTGACGGCCGCTAGAGCTGCTCGTATACCATGGGATGCTTTCCCGCGCGCGGCCCATTGCTCGTAGCGTCAGTTTTCTTTTATGCATTTTTCTCTCTTTCTATTAATATCTTTATTGATGCTGTTTGTTTCTAGGTGGAGTTGCCTTGAATGAAGAAGACGGCAAGAACGGACAGAGAAGCTCAGTCGCACGAATGAGATAGCTGCTGCAATCCTGCCCACATGACGGTGCACGTTGCGGACACGTAAAAGAGGCGTATGATCCTGTCACACGTTGCGGCGTTCTTATGTGTGAGAGGGATCCCGCCGCGGTCGCCGGTCGGTCTGCGTCACCGTCGCTGCCCGCCCCTGGCTTCTACGCCGACGGCGAGCCACGTGCCTCGTCAGATCACGCTGACAACTTGACTGTCCATGCCGGTAGCTTCCGATAAGTTCTACCGCCAACTACCGCTGACTGCTCGCCGTTTCTTTCTTTCACTTGTCTCAAGCCCTCTCGTTTCCACCCACGCCGTCGATCGGCCGTTGGACGCCACCGGCGACATGGATCCCCTCCGCCTGCTCCTCCCCCGCGCCCAGGCCCAGCCATTGCTCCCGCTCCCCGCCGGCGTCCCAGCGCCGAGCGTCAGGCCCCGCCTCGTCCCGCGGCGACGGGCGCGCCGCCACCGCAACGGGGCCGCACGGATGCTGCCGGCGTCGGCCGTGGCGTCCGAGTCGCCGTGGACGGAGCAGGATCCGGCGTCCGGGGAGAAGGAGGAGCGATTCGACTGGCTGGACCAGTGGTACCCTTTCGCCCCCGTGGAGGACCTGGACCCCGGCGCGCCGCACGGCAAGATGGTGCTGGGCATCCGCGTGGTGGCCTGGTACGACCGCGGCGCCGGCGAGTGGCGCGTGTTCGAGGACGCGTGCCCGCACCGCCTCGCGCCGCTCTCGGAGGGCCGCATCGACGACAAGGGCCGGCTCCAGTGCGTGTACCACGGCTGGTGCTTCGACGGGCGCGGCGCCTGCAAGTTCATCCCGCAGGCCCCCGCGCTCGGCCCGCCGGTGCACGCCAACAGCAAGGCGTGCGTGGCGTCGTACCCGTGCGTGGTGCAGAACAAGCTCCTGTGGTTCTACCCGCGCGCCGGGCCGGAGCACGCGGACGTGCTGCGGCGGAAGCGGCCGCCGTTCATCAAGGAGATCGACGACCCGTCCTTCGTCACCTCCTTCTTGATAAGGGACATGCCCTTCGGGTAAAGCTAGAGCGCGCATGCAGCTCCATCGTGTTCCTTTTCTCCTTTTTCTGAATCTTGCATTGATCGACGGAAGCTGCACTGTATTTTCTTGCAGGTACGACGTGTTGGCGGAGAACCTCATGGACCCTTCTCACGTGCCCTACGCGCACAAAGGCCTGTTCCGCGGCCTCCCCAGGCTTGTAGACCCCGGCAGATATGTCCCTGCCCTCATATTACTCAAATGATCCACCATGGCAGCTTCCCTGAATTTCACTAACCGGGACGAACCTTCATTTCTTCTTCTTCTTCTTCACAGAGGAGTACGACGAAGAAGGCGGCGTGCCGATGGCGGTGAAGGTGGAGGAGTCGAGCGTGAACGGGTACGCCTCGTCGCAGGGCCCCGGCTACTCCAAGTTCGTCGCGCCTTGCACGTACTACGGATCGCCGGCGTCCAAGAAATCAGAGGTACGTACGTGGGATGGGAGTAAGAACTGGCCAGTCCCCTCCTAGTTACTCCCCTGTCAAACACGGAACAGCAGTTGATCCTGGTCTGTGTGTATGCAGAAGAACAAGCCTCACCTCATGATCGTGTTCATCATCGTCCCGGTCGCTCCGGGGAGGAGCAGGGTGATGTGGGCCTACCCGAGGAACTTCGGCCTCTGGCTGCACAAGATCACGCCGCGGTGGTTCGACCACATCGGCGTCAACGTCGTCTTGGATTCCGACATGTACCTCCTCCACCTCGAGGTACGCAGCAGCCATTCCCCTCTCACTTCATGGTCAGTGATTCCACTGGATCCGATTCATGCCATTAAGTGAACCAAAATCTTCTTCATCTTCTTCGTTTCGTTTCAGGAGCGCAATTTCGCCAAGGCGGGCATCGAGAACTGGCAGAAGAGCGTGTACGTGCCCACGACGTCGGACGGCACCGTCGTCGCCTTCAGGAACTGGTTCAGGAAGCACTGCAGGTTCCAGGTCGGCTGGGCGGCCCCGACGGTCGACCAGCTGCCGCCGACCCCCACCAAGGACAAGCTCATGGACAGGTACTGGTCGCACGTCGCGCAGTGCACGAGCTGCAGCGCCGCACTCAAGGCCATGAAGGCGCTGGAGGTCGCCCTGCAGGTGGCGTCGATCGCCGTCGTCGGGCTCCTCGCGGTGGCCAAGGGGACGCTGCTCACGTCCGTCGCCCAGCGGGCCGCCGTCGTGTCCGCGGCCGTCCTCTGCTTCGTGGCGTCCCGGTGGCTCGCCGACTTCATCCAGAAGAAATTCTATTTTGAGGACTATGTCCATGCTTACAAGTGACTTGGCAAATCATCCGGTAGGGAAAAGTATGTGTAGGGATATACTAGAAAATACATCTAGGGCCGTTGTTTTTGTAAATCAAATTTTAGTGCATCGAAAATCGGTGTATTTTAGTCCAAATATCAGTTTTGAGCAGAGATCAGCACGCCTGCATCAGGTACCACACGTTCTGAAACAGTGTTGGCCCTCCCGGAACAAGCCAAGGATTGCACTAGGATGTGAAACCTATTGAGTGACAGTCTCACGGCACCACGCAATTTGGCCAGTTTGTCCTTTTGTATGAATTTCATCACGATAATGAAACATCTCCGTCGTAAGGTTTCGATCAAGGTGGTGGTTGAGCGCTACGAGCATCTACAGCCACAATGAGCAAATCTCATCCTCAAACATCCGTGAACACGCCGGAACAGACAGTGACCGGGCGTGTCTATTTTGACACGGCCGGGCAGTGACCGGACCACTATTGAGTAAGTTCTCATCATCATCTTGAAGCCCCATGCATGAACCTCCATCTTCCTTCGACTTGAACCATTACCATGAGCTCCGCTGCTAATTCGTTGACTTTGACATGGATATGCAACAATGGTCCCTTCCTTTTATCCATCACAGCCAATGCTCGCACGAAAATCAAACTACTATAGCCGAAATGCTTTATGTATTCTCACTCTCACCCTAGTAGCTCCTTCCCTGATCCACTTGATAGTGAACAATTCACACATTGGACGTCACGTAAAGATTTTCTGAACTCACTGTCTTTACTATTGTTGACCGCATGTCTCGACTTGAAAAAAATACATTGTTGCACATACGTTTTTCCTTTTTGATAATCACAAGCAAATATGTGCTTCTCGTGGAAACACTTTTTTTAGAAAACAGCTGCGCAACTTGCGGAAGCAAATATGTGCTTCTACGAGAAGCAAATCTGTACTTCTTATCGAAGCACAATTTTTCCTTTTTCGGAAAGCACAACTGTGCTTGTTACGAAAGCAAATATGTGCTTCCACGAGAAGCACGACTGTGTTTTTTTTTTCTGAGAATCACAGCCGTGCTCCGCAAAAAAAAACATTTGCTTTTACTCTAGGACATATAGAAAACCAGCCAAAACACAAAAACCCAAAAGATAACACAAAAACTATCTAAAATCCAAAAACGCATACAAAAAAATCTATGGGGAACCGCCAGCACATAGCACGTGGCGACGGCTGAACACACCACTTGGTGTGCTCGTATGCCAAGAAAGGGGCCCTTGCGTAAGCCCCGGAAGGGGTAACCCTTGAATAGTTGCTCCCCTCTTCAGGGCCGTAGAGGGGCTGTGCGAGAGGTGCGACCGCACATGGCCCCTGAATCCCAAGGGCCCCTATTTTGGGCCAATGTTGTGTATTTTTTATTAGGCTATCTTATTTCTTTGCATTTTTTTTGGGCCTGAGGCCTGGTCTGATCGCTTGAACGCTCCCCCCAATTTGGTTGGGTTGATCGCAGCCCCGAGCCTTTTCCCAACTTCCTCTCGGTCAGCCCTCTGGCCCACAATTCATTCTAGTCTGCTTGAGTGCCATGGCTCGAGTTAGCTAGTTATGGAGCTGTCCTTCGGGAGATATCAGAACACTCTTCTAGTTTTTTATCATGCAATATAGGTCATGAATTTAGGAGCTCAAACTATGAAACTCACAATCTAGTGAAACATTCTCTCTCCATCGCGGTTGGCCGCCATGTGTGGTTAGACCAGCCGGGAGATCTTTATTTCGTCCCTGTAAACATTGTGACGGGTTAATAAAGTTTCGCGAGATTGTCTCCGAAAAAAAAGAATGCCACAGCTCGATCTAATCTGCTTTGGGGAGGCGGAGCAAGAAACAGGATGGTGGCAGAATTCACCCCACAAATCGAGCAACAGCCAGCATGAGCAAGGGAAAACGACATCAAAAAAGGCAGAATGCAGCCGCTGCTAGCCGGTGGTCAAGCGCCTAGGATTGGGATCGATTTGCAGATTAATCAGGTGCGCCCAAGACCAAGAAGGTTTAGTTTACGTTATTTTTTGTTGAATAACTTAATGGGCAGTGAGTATATTGTATATGCACATCAGTTCTTAAGTTAATTAATAAATTACCGTATGTTTAATGTTTAGCCGATGCATCCTTTATAGTAGAAGATAGTTTGTGTATCAGATATATTTCATATATTGTATGAAATATCATATAATAAAAGTTAATATGACTTAAAAGAGAGTATCATATAGTTTACTAATATTTTGGCTACAAGAGTTTTTCAGATTTTAAGGCATCATTTTCATTTCGCACCGGGGCCCCAAATTTCTGGAGACGGCCATGCCTCTCTTTGGCTACATCCTTGTTCGCGCTTCCAGGGTGGGACCGCCAACTCCTTGAACCGTCTGCCATAGAGCATCTCCAGCCGCGCCCCCAACAGGCCCTCCCCAGGCGTTTTTGCCGTGCTGGCGCCGAAAAAACGGCCCAGTCGCGCCCCAGAAGCCCGTTTTTCGCCGGCTTGGGCTGAAACTGGTGCCGGCGGACCCAGGCCGAACCCGGCTTCCTGGGGGTGCCTGGGGCGCCGGCACAAGCGAAAAGGGCGCGTGGGTCCGCCCTGTCGGCGAGGCGAGTGCCTCTTCCCGCCGTTTCTTCCCGCGTTTTCCCCACTTCCCTCCCGTACTCTTCCTTCCTCCCGCCAATCTCCCTCCGGCTCGCCTCCCTCCCAGCCGGCCGCCATGCCACCGAAGAAGTACGTCGCCCCCGTGCGGCGGCAACCGCGACCGCCTCCGTCGCCCAGCCGAAGCAGAGGAAGCCAAGGGTGCCGCCGATCAAGCCACCGGGCATGTCAAACGCCGAGTGGAGGGCGGAAGTTCAGCGGCGGGAGGCTGTCACCGCCAACCGGTGGAACAGGGCCATCGCCAAGAAGGCCCGCGACAACGCGGCGCGCGCGGCTGCGGCTGCCTCGGCGGACCAAACCGAGGCCGAGGCGACTCGCGCAGGGATGATGAATCCACCCGGAAGCCACGCCCAGTACGCGCCCTGGGGCCAGCAAGGCGTCGGCTCTCCGCAGCCATGGGGATCGCCCTCGCCGGGCTACGCCGACGGGGACGCGCACGGTGGGTTCAACCCAAACGTCACCTTCCCCCATGGATACCCGGCCCAGCGCACGCCCTCTCCTGCCTTCGCCGGCGTGCAGTACCCTCCATACAACTACTCGCTGCCCGCCTACGCTTCCTCTCCGACGCCCCCGCTACGACGTGGCCCGCTGCCCTTCTCGCACCTCGGCGACACTGACAAGACCGAGGCCGACATGGACGACATCATTGCGGCAGGTTCGGCCGCGGCCGCCGCATCTCCCGGGTTCGTCACCCAGGACGAGGTGGTGGATCTCAGCGGCGGCATGGACAGCGAGCTCGGCTACATCTATGGCGAGGACGAGCAGGAGGAGCAGGAGGAGGAGGACGACGAGGAGGAGGAGGAGCCGACGCCTGCGACGGCGAAGGGGCGCAAGAAGAAGAAGCGGGCGCCAGGACAGGCGAGCCGCGCATCAAGTGGGCGTCCAAGGAGGAGGAATGCCTCGCGGAAGCATGGAAAGTCGTCTGCCTCGACCCGACAACCGGCACGAACCAGAGCATCGACACGTACTGGGACCGCGTCAAGGCCGAGTTCGACGAGCGCAAACTTGTCGACCCCTACTTCAAAGGCGTCTACATGCAGCGCGGCTCCAAGGCGATGGTGAACCATTGGGGGCGTATCCAGGGGGCGTGCAACAAATGGCATGGGGTCGTCGAGGAGGTCGCGGCTCGCCCGGAGAGCGGCGCCAGCGTCGAGGATTAGGTATGCCACGCCGGCCTCCCGCCTCTCTTCGCTGTGTACGCGAGCCAACTGTTTGTTCCTTCACGCAATTGCTGCGCATGTTCGCCCTGTACCGGCAGAGCAACAGCGACGCCGAATTCAAGTACCTCCGCGTCTACAAGCGCATTGACAAGTGCGAGAAGTGGGCGGAAGTTCGGCGCACCCTCGACAAGGCCAAGGAGACCTACAAGCCAGATGCGCCGACTCCTGGCGCATCGGAAGGGCGGCCGGACGGCAACAAAGTTGCCAAGAAGGGGAAATACGCCGACGCGGCCACCGCTCGAGTGCAGGAGTCCATCGAGCACTACCTCGCCGACGCGCAGGCCCGGGCCGTCCTTCGTGAAGAGAAGACCGAGGCGCGGTGGTCGGCGTTGATGTCGAGCAGCGTGATACGTCTCCAACGTATCTATAATTTTTGATTGCTCCATGCTACTTTATCTACTGTTTTGGACTATATTGGGCTTTATTTTCCACTTTTATATTATTTTTGGGACTAACCTATTAACCGGAGGCCCAGCCCAGAATTGCTGTTTTTTGCCTATTTCAGTATTTCGAGGAAACAAAATATCAAATGGAGTCCAAACGGAATGAAACCTTCGGGAACGTGATCTTCTCACCGAACGTGATCCAGGAGACTTGGACCCTACTCCAAGAAGTTTTCGGGGAGGTCACGAGGGTGGAGGGCGCCCCCCCTAGGCGCGCCCCCTGCCTCGTGGGCCCCTTGGAGCTCCACCGACGTGCTCCTTCCTCCTATATATACCTACGTACCCCATTAGACCAGGGAGGGAGCCAAAAACCTAATTCCACCCCCGCACCTTCCTGTATCCACGAGATCCCATCTTGGGGCCTGTTCCGGAGCTCCCCGGAGAGGGCGTCCATCACGGAGGGCTTCTACATCAACACCATAGCCCTTCCGATGAAGTGTGAGTAGTTTACTTCAGACCTTCGGGTCCATAGCTAGTAGCTAGATGGCTTCTCTCTCTTTTTGGATCTCAATACAATGTTCTCCCCCTCTCTCGTGGAGATCTATTCGATGTAATCTTCTTTTTGCGGTGTGCTTGTTCAGACCGATGAATTGTGGGATTATGATCCAACTTATCTATGAATGATATTTGAATCTTCTCTGAATTCTTTTATGTATGATTGAGTTATATTTGCAAGTCTCTTCGAATTATCCGTTTGGTTTGGCCAACTAGATTGGTAGTTCTTGCAATGGGAGAAGTGCTTAGCTTTGGGTTCAATCTTGCGGTGTCCTTACTCAGTGACAGAAAGAGTTGCAAGGCACGTATTGTATTGTTGCCATCGAGGATAACAAGATGGGGTATTTATCACATTGCATGAATTTATTCCTCTACATCATGTCATCTTGCTTAAGGCGTTACTCTGTTTTTAACTTAATACTCTAGATGCATGCTGGATAGCGGTCGATGAGTGGAGTAATAGTAGTAGATTTAGGCAGGAGTCGGTCTACTTGTCACAGACGTGATGCCTATATACATGATCATACCTAGATAACCTCATAACTATGCTCAATCCTATCAATTGCTCAACAGTAATTTGTTCACCCACCGTAGAATATCTATGCTCTTGAGAGAAGCCACTAGTGAAACCTATGGCCCCCGGGTCTATTCTCATCATATCAATCTCCATTACTTTATTTTTCTTGTTTTGCTTTTACTTTTTACTTTGCATCTTTATACCAAAAATACCAAAAATATTATCTCTATCAGATCTCACTCTCGTAAGTGACCGTGAAGGGATTGACAACCCCTAAGCGTTGGTTGCGAGTTGGTACCGTTTTGTGCAGGTACGAGGGACTTGCGCGTGACCTCCTACTGGATTGATACCTTGGTTCTCGAAAACTGAGGGAAATACTTACGCTACTGTGCTGCATCACCCCCTCCTCTTCGGGGAAAACCAACGCTAGCTCGAGACGTAGCAAGAAGGATTTCTGGCGCCGTTGCCGGGGAAGCCTACGCAAAAGTCAACATACCAAGTACCCATCACAATCTCTATCTCTCGCATTACATTATTTGCCATTTGCCTCTCGTTTTCCTCTCCCCCACTTCACCTTGCCGTTTTATTCGCCCTCCCTTTCCCTTTGCCTTTTGTTTTCTCGTGTGTTAGTTTGCTTGCTTGTTCGTCAGGATGGCCTTACCTAATTTTGGTGATCTTCACCTTAAAAGGCTAGAAGATATCGAAAACAATGTCAGGAAGTTTATGGTCTTGCAATTTGAGCATAATAATTTCTTTAGAAACGAGCTTAAGGAACAAAAGAGTTTTATGAGTTATATGAATAAAGAGCTCGATGATATGTCCAAAGAATTTGATGGTGTAAGAGCCCAAATTGCTCATCTTGAAAAAATGACCGCTGAAATTTCGGATATGCAAGCCACCTTAGTCAATAAGATGGCCACTAAACCGAATAACTATGAAAATCAAGATGAAGATCTAAAAGTTATTGATGTGTCTCCTATTAAATCTTTGTTTTGCAATATGAATCTTGATGAATCTGATTATGATCTTCCCTTACCTAGAAGGCGTTCTAAGAATTCTGAGTTTTTAGATCCTGATGATGAAATTGATAAAAAAGGGATTGAAAGAAATAAAAATCTAGATATTGCTAAACCCACTATTTTGGATCTCAAGGAATTTAACTATGAAAAATTGCTCTTTAATTGATTGTATTTCCTTGTTGCAATCCGTGTTAAATTCTCCTCATGCTTATAGTCGAAATAAGGCCTTTACCGAACACATTGTTGACGCCTTAATGCAATCTTATGAAGAAAAGCTTGAGTTAAAAGTTTCTATCCCTAGAAAACTCCATGATGAGTGGGAACCTAAAATTAAGATTAAAATTAAAAATTACGAGTTTTATGCTTTGTGTGATTTGGGTGCTAGTGTCTCTACTATCCCCAAAGCTTTGTGTGATTTGCTAGATTTCCGTGACTTTGATGATTGCTCTCTAAACTTGCATCTTGCGGATTCCACTATTAAAAAGCCTATGGGAAGAATTAATGATGTTCTTATTGTTGCAAATAGGAATTATGTGCCCGTAGATTTTATTGTTCTTGATATAGATTGCAATCCTTCATGTCCTATTATTCTTGGTAGACCTTTCCTTAGAACGATTGGTGCAATTATTGATATGAAGGAAGGGAATATTAAATTCCAATTTCCCTTAAAGAAGGACATGGAACACTTTCCTAGAAAGAAAATAAAATTACCATATGAATCTATCATGAGAGCCACTTATGGATTGCCTACTAAAGATGGCAATACCTAGATCTATCCTTGCTTTTATGCCTAGCTAGGGGCGTTAAACGATAGCGCTTGTTGGGAGGCAACCCAATTTTATTTTGTGTTTTTTGTTTTTGGTTCTGTTTAGGAATAAATAATCCATCTAGATTCTGTTTAGATGTGGTTTTATCTTTTAATTGGTGTTTGTGCCAAGTTAAACCTATTAGATCTTCTTGGAAGATAGTTATTTGATCTTGCTGTAATTTCCAGAATCTTTGCGCTCAGTGCCCGAATTGTCAAAAATCACCAGAACGTGATAAAATAGTGATTAAAATTGCTGCTGATCAATAAACAAATTGCCCAGGTCTTCTAATTTTGGTAGAACTTTTTGGGTTCCAGAAGTTTGCGTTAGTAACAGATTACTACAGACTGTTCTGTTTTTGACAGATTCTGTTTTGCGTGTGTTGTTTGCTTATTTTGATGAATCTATGGCTAGTAAAATAGTTTATAAACCATAGAGAAGTTGCAATACAGTAGGTTTAACACCAATACAAATAAAGAACAAGTTCACTACAGTACCTTAAAGTAGTCTTTTGTTTTCTTTCTCTAACGGAGCTCACGAGATTTTTATTGAGTTTTGTGTTGTGAAGTTTTCAAGTTTTGGGTGAATTCTTTTGATGGATTATGGAACAAGGAGTGGCAAGAGCCTAAGCTTGGGGATGCCCATGGCACCCCCAAGATAATCCAAGGACACCAAAAAGTCAAAGCTTGGGGATGCCCCGGAAGGCATCCCCTCTTTCGTCCACTTCCATCGGTAATTTACTTGGAGCTATATTTTTATTCACCACATGATATGTGTTTTGCTTGGAGCGTCTTGTATTATTTGTGTCTTTGCTTGTTAGTCTACCACAATCATCCTTGATGTACACACCTTTTGAGAGAGCCATGTATGAATTGAAATTTGTTAGAATACTCTATGTGCTTCACTTATATCTTTTGAGCTTGATAGTTTACTCTATGTGCTTCACTTATATCTTTTTGAGCGTGATAATTTTTGCTCTAGTGCTTCACTTAGATCTTTTAGAGCACGGTGGTGGATTGTTTTAAAGAAACTTGATCTCTCATGCTTCACTTAGATTATTTTGAGAGTCGTTAATAGCATGGTAATTTGCTTAATGTTAATATACTTGGTATTCAAGATATGTGAAACTTTCTTTTTAGTGGGTTGAATACTAAGATAAGTTTGATGCTTGATAATTGTTTTGAGGTATGGAGGTGATAATATCATAGTCGTGCTAGTTGAGTAGTTGTGAATTTGAGAAATACTTGTGTTGAAGTTAGTAAGTCCCGTAGCATGCACGTATGGTTAAAGTTGTGTAACAAATTTGAAGCATGAAGTGTACCTGGCTTGTGCATCCTTATGAGTGGCGGTCGGGGACGAGCGATGGTCTTTTCCTACCAATCTATCCCCCTAAGAGCATGCACGTAGTACTTGATTTTTGATGACTTCTAAATTTTTGCAATAAGTATATGAGTTCTTTTGACTAATGTTGAGTCCATGGATTATACGCACTTTTACCTTTCCGCCATTTGCTAGCCTCTTCGGTACCGTGCATTGCCCTTTCTCACATTGAGAGTTGGTGCAAACTTTGCCGGTGCATCCAAACCCCGTGATATGATACGCTCTTTCACACATAAACCTCCCTATATCTTCCTCAAAACAGCCACCATACCTACCTATCATGGCATTTCCATAGCCATTCCGAGATATATTGCCATGCAACTTCCATCATCATCATCATCATCATCATCATGACATGCTTTACTTTTGTCATATTGCCATTGCATGATCTTGTAGTTGACATCGTATTTGTGGCAAAGCCATCATGCATTATTTTTCATACATGTCACTCTTGATTCATTGCACCATCTCGGTACACCGCCGGAGGCATTCATATAGAGTCATATCTTGTTCTAGTATCGAGTTGTAACCATTATGTTGTAATCAATAGAAGTGTGATGATCATCATTATTAGAGCATTTCCCAATCAAAAAAAGGAGAGAGAGAAAGGCCAAAAAGAAAAAAAGAAAGGCCCCAAAAAAGAGAAAATAAAAAGGGCAATGCTACTATCTCTTTTTCCACACTTGTGCTTCAAAGTAGCACCTTGTTCTTCATGTAGTGAGTCTCATATATTGTGCTTCAAAGTAGCACCATGATTTTCATATAGTGAGTCTCATAAGTTGTCTTGTTCATACTATTTGGAATTTTTCATTATAGAACTTGGCTTGTATATTCCAACGATGGGCTTCCTCAAAATGCCCTAGGTCTTCATGAGCAAGCAAGTTGGATGCACACCCACTAGTTTTATTTTGTTGAGCATTCTTAGCTCTAGTGCATCCGTTGCATGGCAATCCCTACTCCTTGCATTAACATCAATTGATGGGCATCTCCATAGCTCATTGATTAGCCTCGTTGATGTGAGACTTTCTCCTTTTTTGTCTTCTCCACACAATCCCCATCATCATATTCTATACCACCCATAGTGCTATGTCCATGGCTCGCGCTCATGTATTGCGTGAAGGTTGAAAAAGTTTGAGATTATTTGAGTATGAAACAATTGCTTGGCTTGTCATCGGGGGTATAGAAGTTGGGAACATCTTTGTGTGATGAAAATGAAGCATAGCCTAACTATATGATTTTGTAGGGATGAACTTCCTTTGGCCATGTTATTTTGAGATGACATAATTGTTTGATTGGTATGCTTGAAGTATTATCATTTTTATGTCAATATGAACTTTTGTATTGAACCTTTCGGATCTGAATATTCATACCATGATTAAGAAGATTTACATTGAAATTATGCCAAAGTATCACTCCGCATCAAAAATTCTCTTTTTATCATTTACCTACTCGAGGACGAGCAGGAATTAAGCTTGGGGATGCCTGATACGTCTCCAACGTATCTATAATTTTTGATTGCTCCATGCTACTTTATCTACTGTTTTGGACTATATTGGGCTTTATTTTCCACTTTTATATTATTTTTGGGACTAACCTATTAACCGGAGGCCCAGCCCAGAATTGCTATTTTTTGCCTATTCCAGTATTTCGAGGAAACATAATATCAAATGGAGTCCAAACGGAATGAAACCTTCGGGAACGTGATCTTCTCACCGAACGTGATCCAGGAGACTTGGACCCTACTCCAAGAAGTTTCCGGGGAGGTCACGAGGGTGGAGGGCACCCCCCCTGGGCGCGCCCCCTGCCTCGTGGGCCCCTCGGAGCTCCACCGACGTGCTCCTTCCTCCTATATATACCTAAGTACCCCATTAGACCAGGGAGGGAGCCAAAAACCTAATTCCACCACCGCAACTTCCTGTATCCACGAGATCCCATCTTGGGGCCTATTCCGGAGCTCCGCCGGAGAGGGCGTCCATCACGGAGGGCTTCTACATCAACACCATAGCCCTTCCGATGAAGTGTGAGTAGTTTACTTCAGACCTTCGGGTCCATAGCTAGTAGCTAGATGGCTTCTTCTCTCTTTTTGGATCTCAATACAATGTTCTCCCCCTCTCTCGTGGAGATCTATTCGATGTAATCTTCTTTTTGCGGTGTGCTTGTTCAGACCGATGAATTGTGGGATTATGATCCAACTTATCTATGAATGATATTTGAATCTTCTCTGAATTCTTTTATGTATGATTGAGTTATATTTGCAAGTCTCTTCGAATTATCCGTTTGGTTTGGCCAACTAGATTGGTAGTTCTTGCAATGGGAGAAGTGCTTAGCTTTGGGTTCAATCTTGCGGTGTCCTTACTCAGTGACAGAAAGAGTTGCAAGGCACATATTGTATTGTTGCCATCGAGGATAACAAGATGGGGTATTTATCATATTGCATGAATTTATTCCTCTACATCATGTCATCTTGCTTAAGGCGTTACTCTGTTTTTAACTTAATACTCTAGATGCATGCTTGATAGCGGTCGATGAGTGGAGTAATAGTAGTAGATGCAGGCAGGAGTCGGTCTACTTGTCACGGACGTGATGCCTATATACATGATCATACCTAGATAACCTCATAACTATGCTCAATTCTATCAATTGCTCAACAGTAATTTGTTCACCCACCGTAGAATATCTATGCTCTTGAGAGAAGCCACTAGTGAAACCTATGGCCCCCGGGTCTATTCTCATCATATCAATCTCCATTACTTTATTTTACTTGTTTTGCTTTTACTTTTTACTTTGCATCTTTATACCAAAAATATTATCTCTATCAGATCTCACTCTCGTAAGTGACCGTGAAGGGATTGACAACCCCTAAGCGTTGGTTGCGAGTTGCTACCGTTTTGTGCAGGTACGAGGGACTTGCGCGTGACCTCCTACTGGATTGATACCTTGGTTCTCAAAAACTGAGGGAAATACTTACGCTACTGTGCTGCATCACCCCCTCCTCTTCAGGGAAAACCAACGCTAGCTCGAGACATAGCACAGCCACGTCAAGCTCGACCTGCTCCGGACGAACGTTGCCGCGAAGAAGAGAAACACCGACCTGGCTTTCCTGCTGGGCGGGGCGGACATGCTCCAGAGCACCGACGAGGCGGTCAAGGCGTGGTACTTGGCGGAGCGCGGCCTCATCCTGAACCAGCTTCCGTCGACAAGGTCGCCGACGCCGCCGCCAAGCCCGCGTGACGACGCCTCGACGACGCCCAGCACCACTGAAGCCGCGCCGACACCGCCCAGCGGAGAGGCTGCTCCGACACCGCCAAGCCCGCGCACGCCAACTCCGCCGACGCCTGGGGCAGAGCCCGCCGAGTGATGCGCATGCGAACTTCTGCCGCTCTATTTTTTGTACACCGAACTGTGGCTTGCGATCGCCCGACTTGTGGCATCTTTTGTGAGAGGGAACGACCAAGTTCGAATTTTTCGCGTCTTGGGGGCGTGACTGGGAGCTAGGTCACCCTGTGCAAAACCGAACCGAAAACCAAAAACCAAACCGAAAAAACTAAACCGAACCGAAAATTCAGTTTTTTAAGGTTTTGGTTATGGTTTCAGTTTACAAAATCGAAAACCATACTCAATTCGGTTTTTTCGGTTTGAAACCGAATTTTTTTGGTTAAACCGAACTAAACCGAAAGCCCAGCAACATAAAAAAATTACAAGCCCAGTCGGCCAGCCAAACTGGGCCTTCTGCTTTATTCCTTCAACCTAGCCCAATTGCCCTAGGGAAACTCACAAGCGACACCCCCAGTCCCAGACCCCAGTCCCTGACGCAGAGGAGAGAGACCGAGAGAGGCCAGCCGCGCAGAGCAGAATATGGGTGGCAGCGGTGGCGCCCTAGCTTAGCTAGGTCATACTCCGGCGCATCCATCCGCCCCCTCCGCGGCTCCACCCCCCCAGCAGGCAAAGCTCCGTGCCTCCGTCCATCTCCGCCTTCCGTCCTCCATCGCACACACCGGCGATGCTGACCTCCGCCATCCGTCCTCCGCATCGCCGCTGACCTCCGGCTCCGCCCTCTTTCCTCCACATTGTTGATTCGCAGACTCGCTGACCTCCGCGGCTCCGTCCTCCGTCGTGCTCGCCGACGCACGCTTCCACGGAGCAACACGAGCTGTGGACGCCATCATGGTAAGCCCATTCTTTGACCTTTAGTTCGATCTGGTTGGATACTTGTTCAGTAGCATAGCATCTCCCTGATCTCATGATACATACATTAGTTGGTTCAGTTTGGTTGCAGACTTGCAGTAGTAGTGGCTGAGAAAAAAAAGCATTTGCTAGTTCGGCTGCAGTAGTAACTAGTAGTGGGCTACTGGCTGAGAAAAACAAGCACTTCCGTTCAGTTGCAGTAGTGTGTGTTTGCTACTAAACAATTATTTCATTACTTTCCACTGTTGGTTCTGTTGTTAGTACTAATCTGAATGGGAACTACCTAACTTATTTCTTCAGGTGTCCGATAGTGTCAATCTTGGTGCTGGTTATGCTGCTAGTCATGGTTCCTCTTCCTTACCTGAAACACAACCTGATGTTACCCCTGACAGTGTTAGCAAGAAAAGGAACAAGAGGTCAAAGGCATGGGCACACTTCACAATTCAGAACGATGATCCAGATCATGCAAACTGCAACTATTGTAGTGCTATATTAGGCTGCAAATCCACATCGGCAGGTACTGCTTCTTTAGTAAACCATTTGAAGATTTGCAAAAAGAATCCTGCCCACATCGGTAGCAATCAGACCGAGCTTACCTACCAAGTTTGTGATGATGGCAATTCTGTGGTTCCTTGGCAATACAATGAGAAAGAAGTTAGAGAAGCATTTGCTCGCATGATAGTGATAGATGAGCTTCCGTTCATATTTGCAGAGAAAGAAGGATTTAGGTTCTTCATGTCTAAAGCTTGCCCTAGGTTCAATGTGCCATCTAGGACCACTATGTATAGAGATATCATTGCTCTTTATGAAACTGAGAAAGCTATGCTTAGAAAGTATTTCATCGATTCACGTCAAACTGTTTGCCTCACCACTGATACATGGACATCAAAAAGACAGCAAAGCTACATGGTTCTTATTGCACATTTCATCGATTCTTCGTGGAACCTTAGGAAAAAAATTATTAGCTTTGTCTTGGTAGATGGACACAAAGGGGACGATATTGGGAAATCGTTAGAAAAATTACTGATTGAGTGGGGCATTGAACGAGTGTGCACTATTACAGTAGATAATGCGAGTTCTAATGACACCTGCTTAGCCTACATGAAGAGATCTTTGACTAATAGGGTCTGCACACATGCAAGAAGTCAATATCTTCACATGAGGTGTGTGGCTCACATTGTTAATCTTGTGGTTCAAGATGGGCTAAAGATAATGTGCCATCCTGTAAACAGAATTCGCCATGCTATCAAGTTTGTTAGAGCCTCCCCAACTAGACTGGATGTATTTAAGAAGTGTGTGCAGCTAAGCAAGGTAGCGAGCAAAGGTTTGATTAATATTGATGTGGCTACTAGATGGAACTCTACATTTGTAATGCTAGACAATGTTGAGAAATTTGAGAGGGCATTTGAGCAATATGCACTTCATGATCCCAACTACAAGACCGAGTTAGAAAAAACTGGTCCAGAACCTAAGCCCGATGCTCTTGACCAACGGGGTCCTCCAACTCAAAGTGATTGGGTATATGTTCGTGAGTTCAAACAATTCCTCCAACACTTCTATGACCTCACGAATAAGGTTTCTGGCACCAAGTATGTTACAGCCAACACCTTCTTGGAAGAGATTGCTGATGTTAACTTTTTGTTGGGTGAATGGAGTGATCATGTGATCTGTGGTGATGATGAAATATTTAAATGCATGGCTCTCAAGATGAAAGCGAAGTATGAGAAGTATTGCGGTGATCCTGAAAAGATGAACAAATATATATTCATTGCCGCCATCCTTGATCCTAGGTATGTGGTTGACTGGCTGTTGTTCTTTTGTCAACTATATGTATGCTGTTCTTAATGTCTTTCTAACTTGCCTTGTCTTGTCTTAATTCTTTATGCAAGGACCAAGGAATCTCATTTCTTTAAGGACATGATTGAAGACACCTATGGTTGTATAATAGGTAACAGAATCTTGACTTCTTCACACAACGAATTTGTCTCTCTTTTTGGAGAATACAAAGAATTGTATGGAACCAGTTCTACTAGTGAATTAGCATCATAAGCTCGTGCTAGTGAAAATGCTTCTGAAAATTCTCTTATGAGGTCACGCTACAACAAGAAGAGAATGAGAACTTGTGGAGAGGGTAGCACTAGCTCAAATATGAGAACTGAATTAGACAAGTACCTAGCTGAGGATACCGAAGAGTTGACTGCAGAATTTGACCTTCTTGAGTGGTGGAAGTTGAATGCTGCTCACTTTCCTGTCCTGTCAAAAATGGCTCGTGATATACTAGCAATCCCATCTCAACGGTTGCTTCTGAATCAGCTTTTAGCACTAGTGGCCGTATTCTTGATGACTTCAGAAGCTCTTTGACACCAGTGACACTCCAAGCGTTGATATGTACGCAAGATTGGTTGCGTAGTAAGCCTATCAATGTTGAACTCGATCTTGCTGAGTTGACCAAACTGGAGGAAGGTACTTAAATGGGTGTGCATTTCAGTTATTTCAATGACCATGCAAAATTTATGTTATTTACTCGATCATGCAATATTTCTGTTACTTTTTGTAGGTGTGGGAGCCCTTCGATTGGACGATAATGGTGTAATATCGATTGATTGATCTTCATGTGTGGAACTGGAGTGGAAACTTGTGCAAGTTGCTGCCTGAAGTGATGAAGTTTGTGTGTGTCATCAGTCATGTGTTGAACCCATTTTGCGCTATGTTGAACTTTGGCTGTGTTGAACTTGCTTGTTCTAGAATTTATTGTACTTGTACTCAGCTTATGCGCCAGAATTTCACATGAACTTGTAATGGAGTTTATTATCTTCATGTTGTTGTTCCAGAATTTCTTCATGTTGTTGTACTGGACATGTACTAAGTGCTTGTACTAGATTGATTTGTGCCTTGTGTTATTGTGCAGTTCTGCTGGTACTTGACTGCTTGTACTTGTAGTCTTGAGTCTTGACCTTGTACTGGATTGTGCTTGTATGTACTATAAGTGCTTTGTACTGGAACATAAATTGTCTAGAATTTCTTCAAACACGTCACTAGGCTGTGCTTGTACCCCCTACTTGTATTGGACATGTACTAAATTTGTTTCTTCATGTAGCAAAACCATGTGTTGATCAGAAGTTCGCGTCAACTTTGGTTAATTTGGTTATTACCGAAACCGAACCGAAAGCAAATTGTTACAACCGAAACCAAACCGTATCTATGTATAAAACCGTATAAACCGAAGTATAAAAACCGTATAAACCGATAACCGTATAAACCGAACCGAATCAAACCGAAAAAACCGAATGCACAGGCTGAGAGCTAGATCGCCCCCAGGGGCCGAACTAGCGTCGGTTCGCCCCCAGACCGCCCTTTTTTAGCGCCCTGGGGGGCCAAACGGCGGGAGATGCTCTTAGGCACACCTTGGGCCTTGCCTAGTCCTTGGACTGCACGGCCCTGGCCTTATTGCCTATGCGCATTGTGCCGCTCCTTGGGGCCACAACTATTTTATGCGTTGGTCTCTATGATAAGTGCAGCCCTGCACGCAGCGGCAGTTGCACGCAGCGCATCCACGGCTGGTACTGCGCCGCGATTTGGACCGGCTGCAAGTGCTACTTGGAGTATAGAGCTGCGAAAGCGAGCAATATGCTTCGTATTTGCTGTATTCGTTGTACCGCGCACTGACAGGGCGACTGACGCACACTTGCATAGCACTGTGCGAGCGCAGGATGAAGGACACAATATTATCGTTGCGACAAGCACTGTATAACATAAACACTTTACACCTAGATGCATGTATTTAAGGCCCATGCACAAGCCGTTGTCCCAGTACCGATTGTTTTGCACGTTCCCGTTCAAACAAGCACACAAGCACAGCTTGTTGCCCCGATCCATCGACGCCGCTGTGCCACGATGTCCCAGAGCTCATCTTCTGCACATCGCCTCCGTACCCCCCGCCACCGCTGCCATTGATCCTGTGCCCGAGATGCGCCGGAACGAGGACTAGATGGTTTGTCTTCGGGACAGACCGGAACCCCGGTGTTCATTTCTACAAGTGCCCGAATCAGGGAATAAGTTTGTTTATTTGAAACTGACGGCTTTGCTTTGCGGATGTTGCAGTTTCCGACTTTGCTTTGCGTTTTCTTGTTCATCATTCAGTTTTGAAACTGACGCAGGATGAAGGGCCGTGCGACTTCTGGTTGTGGGAGGACTAGTACGCGTTCTTCATCACCGGCGTTGGCATCAACCTTCTCATCGAGGCAGCCGGAGGTGGGACCAACGTGATGTTCGGTATCGGCCGGGCCATGGAGGATGTATGCATTGCAACTAGGAACACCATGATGATTTGCTTGTTCATGCTCCTGCTGCTGCTCGCCAAGGCAGTCGGTGGGCAGTGACGATCCCACAGTGCCGGTGTTCGACGCGGAGAGGTTGGTGCATGGGCATGATTTTAGGATTAATGAATTTAGCAGCCGCGTGTGCATGAGTAGTTCCGTTAGCGCAGCTGGTGCAATAGAATCTTATGTAATCGGCAAGGTATTTCTAATCTTCATTTACATGTATTAAATCACCCAGACTGATGAGTCTCCTGGACTGTTATGTATCATTTGCACCCACGGCCGACGAGTTTTGTGCATGCCTGCGGAGGCACATGGGCCAGCGGCCGGTCAGTCAAAAAGTGCACAGAGGAGGACACGCATGGTCAAACGTAACCCAATCCCCAGCCACTCTGCAATTAATTAAAGCGACCGCACGCACATGCTGGGGCCACCCACTCCCCTGCTCGCAACACTGTACACCACGAGTTGCGTCCATCTGCAGAACAGAGCATCGGAGAAGTGCCCGCTCTCGCCGGGCGACGCATCAGGCGGCGGATCCGCCGCGCAGCTAGGTACGGTGCGAACCTCAGCCACGGGCGCTTGGCATAGCTACCCCAACCTCTAGACTAACCCCACTCCTCCCCCCACCTGCCCCTTGTAGATTTTTCGATGGGAGAAGAAGAACACCATCTCAGACGACAGATCCAAACTCCGGGCGCCATGGCGATAGAGGGAGAGCAGGAGCCAGAAGGCGGTGAAGTAGCAGCTCTTGCCGGATCATCAAGAAAGTCCACATCATACACATCTAGAATAGCTATTCATAAAGTAGTAGAGGTCATGGCTGCATTATCCGACTACCAAAGATTTCTGGTAGAGAAGATTGGTTTTTAGGGAGTATTGCACATTCCCATGATACCGAAAATCAACTTAAAGTTTAGCAAGTTCCTCATGACTAAGGTGGATGTCAAAGACCATGCTACATCTTGAGCTTGTGTTGGTTTTCCCCAAAGAGGAAGGGATGATGCAGCAGAGTGGCGTAAGTATTTCCCTCAGTTTTTGAGCACCAAGGTATCAATCCAATAGGAGCCCACGCTCAAGTCCCTCGTACCTGCACAAAGCGATAGCTACTCACAACCAACGCGATTAGGGGTTGTCAAGCCCTTCACGGTCACTTACGAGAGTGAGATCTGATAGATATAATATTTTTGGTGTTTTTGGTATAAAGATGCAAAGTAAAAAGTAAAGACAAAGTAAAAAGCAAAGCAAGATTAAAGTGATGGAGATTGATATGATGAGAATAGACCCCGGGGCCATAGGTTTCACTAGTGGCTTCTCTCAAGAGCATAAGTATTCTACGGTGGGTGAACAAATTACTGTTGAGCAATTAACGGAATTGAGCTTAGTTATGAGAATATCTAGGCATGATCATATATATAGGCATCACGTCCGTGACAAGTAGATCGAAACGATTCTGCATCTACTACTATTACTCCACTCATCGACCACTATCCAGCATGCATCTAGAGTATTAAGTTAAAAATAGAGTAACGTCTTAAGCAAGATGACATGATGTAGAGAGATAAATTCATGCAATATGAAATAAACCCCATCTTGTTATCCTCGATGGCAACGATACAATACGTGCCTTGCTGCCCCTTCTGTCACTGGGTAAGGACACCGCACGATCGAACCCAAAGCTAAGCACTTCTCCCATGGCAAGAACTACCAATCTAGTTGGCCAAACCAAACGGATAATTCGAAGAGACTTGCAAAGATAACCAATCATACATAAAAGAATTTAGAGAAGATTCAAATATTGTTCATAGATAGACTTGATCATAAACCCACAATTCATCGGTCTCAACAAACACACCGCAAAAAGAAGATTACATCGAATAGATCTCCACAAGAGAAGGGAGAACTTTGTATTGAGATTCAAAAAGAGAGAAGAAGCCATCTAGCTACTAACTATGGACCCGAAGGTCTGAAGTAAACTACTCACACTTCATCGGAGAGGCTATGATGATGTAGAAGCCCTCCGTGAGGACGGCCCTCTTCCGGCGGAGCTCCGGAACAGGCCCCAAGATGGGATCTCGTGGATACAGAAATTTGCGGCGGTGGAATTAGGTTTTTGGCTCCTGTTCTGATCGTTTGGGGGTACGTGTGTATATATAGGAGGAAGAAGTACGCCGGAGGAGCAACGAGGGGCCCACGAGGCAGGGGGTGCGCCCCCACCCTCACGACCGCCTCTTTTGTTCCTTGGAGCAGGGTCCAAGTCTCCTGGATCACGTTCGGTGAGAAAATCACGTTCCCGAAGATTTTATTCCGTTTGGACTCCGTTTGATATTCCGTTTATCCGAAACACTGAAATAGGTAAAAAAACAGCAATTCTGGGCTGGGCCTCCGATTAATAGGTTAGTCCCAAAAATAATATTAAAGTGGAAAATAAAGCCCAATATAGTCCAAAACAGTAGATAATATAGCATGGAGCAATCAAAAATTATAGATACGTTGGAGATGTATCAGGCATCCCCAAGCTTAATTCCTGCTCGTCCTTGAGTAGGTAAATGATAAAAAGAGAATTTTTGATGTGGAGTGCTGCTTGGCATAATTTCAATGCAAATCTTCTTAATTGTGGTATGAATATTCAGATTAGAAAGATTGAAGACAAAAGTTTATATTGACATAAAAATAATAATACTTCAAGCATACTAATAAAGCAATTATGTCTTCTCAAAATAATATGGCCAAAGAAAGTTATCCCTACAAAATCATATAGTCTGGCTATGCTCCATCTTCACCACACAAAGTGTTTAAATCATGCACAACCCCGATGAGAAGCCAAGCTATTGTTTCATACTCTAACTTTTTCAAAACTTTTTCAATCTTCACGCAATACATGAGCGTGAGCCATGGATATAGCACTATAGGTGGAATAGAATGGTGGTTGTGGAGAAGACAAAAAAGGAGAAGATGGTCTCACATCAACTAGGCGTATCAACGGGCTATGGAGATGCCCATCAATAGATATCAATGTGAGTGAGTAGGGATTGCCATGCAATGGATGCACTAGAGCTATAAGTATATGAAAGGTCAAAAAGAAACTAAGTGGGTGTGCATCCAACTTGTTTGTTCACGAAGATCTAGGGCAATTTTTTGAGGAAGCCCATCATTGGAATATACAAGCCAAGTTATATAATGTAAAATTCCCACTAGTATATGAAAGTGATAACATGAGAGACCCTCTACTATGAAGATCATGGTGCTACTTTGAAGCACAAGTGTGGTAAAAGGATAGTAACATTGTCCCTTCTCTCTTTTTCTCTCATCATATTTTTATTTGGGCCTTTTTATGGCCTCTTTTTATTTGGGCTTCTTTGGCCTCTTTTTTTATTTTATTTTTCGTCCGGAGTCTCATCCCGACTTATGGGGGAATCATAGTCTCCATCATTCTTTCCTCACTGGGACAATGCTCTAATAATGATGATCATCACACTTTTATTTTTCTTATAACTCAACAATTACAACTCGATACTTAGAACAAAATATGACTCTATGTCAATGCATCCGACGGTGTACCGGGATATGCAATATGACAATGATGGAGTGTGTCATGATGAACTAGATGGTGAAAAGTTGCATGGCAATATATCTCGGAATGGCTATGGAAATGCCATAATAGGTAGGTATGGTGGCTGTTTTGAGGAAGGTATATGGTAGGTGTATGATACCGGCGAAAGGTGCGCGGTATTAGAGAGGCTAGCAAAGATGGAAGGGTGAGAGTGCGTATAATCCATGGACTCAACATTAGTCATAAAGAACTCATATACTTATTGCAAAAATCTAGAAGTTATCAAAGCAAAGTATTATGTGCATGCTCCTAGGGGTATAGATTGGTAGGAAAAGACCATCGCTCGTCCCCGACCGCCACTCATAAGGAAGACAATCAATAAACAAATCATGCTCCGATTTCATCACATAACGGTTCACCATACGTGCATGCTACGAGAATCACAAACTTTAACACAAGTATTCTTTAAATTCACAATGACTCAACTAGCATGACTTTAATATTATCACCTCCATATCTCAAAACAATTATCAAGCTTCAATCTTTTCTTAGTATTCAACACACTCAAAAGAAAGTTTCACAAATCTTGAATACCAAGCATATTATTATTAAGCAAATTACCATGCTATTAAGAGACTCTCAAAATAATTTAATTGAAGCATGAGAGATCAATAGTTTCTTTAAAACGAATCCACCACCGTGGTCTAAAAGATCTAAGTGAAGGACATAGAGCAAAATTATAACGCTCAAAAGATATAAGTGAAGCACATAGAGCAAAACTACTTAGCTCAAAAGATATAAGTGAAGCACATAGAGTATTCTATCAAATTTTAATTCATGTATGGCTCTCTCAAAAGGTGTGTACAGCAAGGATGATTGTGGCATACTAAGACACAAAGACACAAATAATATAAGACGCTCCAAGCAAAACACATATCATGTGGTGAATAAAAATATAGCTCCAAGTAAATTACCGATGGAAGTGGACGAAAGAGGGGATGCCTTCCGGGGCATCCCCAAGCTTTGACTTTTTGGTGTCCTTGGATTATCTTGGGGGTGCCATGGGTATCCCCAAGCTTAGGCTCTTGCCACTCCTTGTTCCATGATCCATCAAAAGAATTCACCCAAAACTTGAAAACTTCACAACACAAAACTCAAAATAGAAAACTCGTGAGCTCAGTTAGCGAAAGAAAACAAAAGACCACTTCAAGGTACTGTAATGAACTCATTATTTATTTATATTGTTGTTAACCCTACTGTATTCCAACTTCTCTATGGATTATAAACTATTTTACTAGCCATAGATTCATCAAAATAAGCAAACAACACACAAAAACAGAATCTGTCAAAAACAGAACAGTCTGTAGTAATCTGTAGCTAGTGCAAGATCTGGAACCCCAAAAATTATAAAATAAATTGCTGGACGTGAGGAATTTATCTATTAATCATATGCAAAAAGAATTAACTAAATAGCGCTCTTCAAATAAAAATGACAGCAGTTCTCGTGAGCGCTAAAGTTTCTGTTTTTTACAGCAAGTTCAACAAGACTTTCCCCAAGTCTTCCCAACGGTTCTACTTGGCACAAACACTAATTAAACACAAAAAACACAACCAAAACAGAGGCTAAATAATTTATTTATTACTAAACAGGAGAAAAATGCAAGGAATAAAAATAAAATTGGGTTGCCTCCCAACAAGCGCTATCGTTTAACGCCCCTAGCTAGGCATAAAAGCGAGGATAGGTCTAGGTATTGCCATCTTTGGTAGGCAATCCATAAGTGTCTCTCATGATAGTTTCATATGGTAATTTTATTTTCTTTCTTGGAAAGTGTTTCATGCCCTTTTTTAATGGAAATTGAAATCTAATATTCCCTCCTTCATATCAATAATCGCACCAACCGTTCTAAGGAAAGGTCTACCAAGAATAATAGGGCAAGAAGGATTGCAATCTATATCAAGAACAATGAAATCTACGGGCACATAATTCCTATTTGCAACAATAAGAACATCATTAATCCTTCCCATAGGTTTCTTAATAGTGGAATCCGCAAGATGCAAGTTTAGAGAGCAATCATCAAAATTACGGAAATCTAGTAAATCACACAAAGTCTTGGGAATAGTAGAGACACTAGCACCCAAATCACACAAAGCATAAAACTCATGATCTTTAATTTTAATTTTAATAGTTGGTTCCCACTCATCATAGAGTTTTCTAGGGATAGAAACTTTCAACTCAAGTTTTTCTTCATCAGATTGCATCAAGGCATCAACAATATGTTCGGTGAAGGCTTTATTTTTGACTATAAGCATGTGGAGAATTTAGCACGGATTGCAACAAGGAAATACAATCAATTAAAGAGCAACTTTCATAATTAAATTCCTTGAAATCCAATATAGTGGGTTTAGCAACATCTAAATTTTTATTTCTTTCAATCCCACTTTCATCAATTTCATCATTAAGATCTAAATACTCTGAATTTTTAGAATGCCTTCTAGGTAAAGGAAGATCATATTCAGTTTCATAAAGATTCATATTGCAAAATAAAGATTTAATAGGAGACACATCAATAACTTTTAGATCTTCATCTTGATTTTCATAGGTATTGGAAGAACACGCTTTAATAAAGGCATCTTTGGAAGCACGCATCCTAGCGGTTCTTTCCTTGCACTCATCAATGGAAATTCTCATGGCTTTGAGAGACTCATTGATATCATGCTTAGGAGGAATGGATCTAAGCTTTAAAGAATCAACCTCAAGAGAAATTCTATCAACGTTTCTAGCAAAATCATCAATTTTAAGCAATATCTCCTCAAGCAAAGCATTAAAATTCTTTTGTGAATTCATAAACTCTTTAACACTATTCTCAAATTCAGAGGGCATCTTATTATAATTTCCATAAGAGTTGTTGTAGGAATTACCATAATTATTAGAAAGATTACTAGGATATGGCCTAGGATTAAAATTCCCTCTATAAGCGTTGTTACCAAAATTATTCCTACCAACAAAATTCACATCCATAGATTCATTATTATTCTCAATCAAAGTATACAAAGCCATATCATTAGGATCAGAAGAAACACTCTTAGTAGCAAATAATTTCATAAGTTCATCCATCTTTCCACTCAACACATTAATTTCTTCTATCGCATGCACTTTTTTATTAGAAGATCTTTCAGTATGCCATTGAGAATAATTAACCATAATATTATCTAGGAGTTTAGTAGCATCTCCTAAAGTGATTTCCATAAAAGTGCCTTTCGCGGACGAATCTAAAAGATTTCTAGAAGCAAAATTCAATCCGGCATAAAATTTTTGTATAATCATCCACAAATTCAAACCATGAGTAGGGCAATTACGTATCATTAATTTCATTCTCTCCCAAGCTTGTGCAACATGTTCATGATCAAGTTGTTTAAAGTTCATAATATCGTTTCTAAGAGAGATGATCTTAGCGGGAGGAAAATACTTAGAGATAAAAGCATCTTTGCACTTGTTCAATGAATCAATACTATTCTTAGGCAAAGACGAAAACCAAGCTTTAGCACGATCTCTAAGCGAAAAAGGAAATAGCTTCAATTTAACGACATCATTATTGACATCTTTTTTCTTTTGCATATCACATAAATCAACGAAGCTATTCAGATGAGTAGCGGCATCTTCACTAGGAAGGTCGGTGAATTGATCTTTCATAACAAGATTCAACAAAGCAGTATTAATTTCACAAGATTCAGCATCGGTAACAGGAGCAATCGGAGTGCTAAGGAAATCATTATTTTTGGTATTGGTGAAGTCACATAATTTAGTAGTATCTTGAGCCATCGCGACAAGCAAGCAATCTAACACACGAGCAAACAAAAGCAAACGGGAAAAAAGAGGCAAATAGAGAGGGAGGATAGGGAGAGAGAGGGCGAATAAAATGGCAAGGGTGAATTGGGGGGAGAGGAAAACGAGAGGCAAATGGTAAATAATGTAATGGGAGAGATAGGGATTGTGATGGGTACTTGGTATGTTGACTTTTTGCGTAGACTCCCCGGCAACGGCGCCAGAAATCCTTCTTGCTACGTCTTGATCTTGCGTTGGTTTTCCCCGAAGAGGAAGGGATGATGCAGTAGAGTAGCGTAAGTATTTCCCTCAGTTTTTGAGAACCAAGGTATCAATCCAGTAGGAGCCCATGCTCAAGTCCCTCGTACCTGCACAAAGCGATAGCTACTCACAACCAACGCGATTAGGGGTTATCAAGCCCTTCACAGTCACTTACGAGAGTGAGATCTGATAGATATAATATTTTTGGTGTTTTTGGTATAAAGATGCAAAGTAAAAACTAAAGCCAAAGTAAAAAAGCAAAGCAAGATTAAAGTGATGGAGATTGATATGATGAGAATAGACCCGGGGGCCATAGGTTTCACTAGTGGCTTCTCTCAAGAGCATAAGTATTCTACGGTGGGTGAACAAATTACTGTTGAGCAATTGACAGAATTGAACATAGTTATGAGAATATCTAGGCATGATCATGTATATAGGCATCACGTCCGAGACAAGTAGATCGAAACGATTCTGCATCTACTACTATTACTCCACTCATCGACCGCTATCCAGCATGCATCTAGAGTATTAAGTTAAAAACAGAGTAACGCCTTAAGCAAGATGACATGATGTAGAGAGATAAATTCATGCAATATGAAATAAACCCCATCTTGTTATCCTCGATGGCAACGATACAATACATGCCTTGCTGCCCCTTCTATCACTGGGTAAGGACACCGCAAGATCGAACCCAAAGCTAAGCACTTCTCCCATGGCAAGAACTACCAATCTAGTTGGCCAAACCAAACGGATAATTCGAAGAGACTTGCAAAGATAACCAATCATACATAAAAGAATTCAGAGAAGATTCAAATATTGTTCATAGATAGACTTGATCATAAACCCACAATTCATCGGTCTCAACAAACACACCGCAAAAAGAAGATTACATCGAATAGATCTCCACAAGAGAGGGGGAGAACTTTGTATTGAGATCCAAAAAGAGAGAAGAAGCCATCTAGCTACTAACTATGGACCTGAAGGTTTGAAGTAAACTACTCACACTTCATCGGAGAGGCTATGATGATGTAGAAGCCCTCCGTGATGACGGCCCTCTTCCGGCGGAGCTCCGGAACAGGCCCCAAGATGAGATCTCGTGGATACAGAAAGTTGCGGCGGTGGAATTAGGTTTTTGGCTCCTGTTCTGATCGTTTGGGGGTACGTGTGTATATATAGGAGGAAGAAGTACGCCGGAGGAGCAACGAGGGGCCCACGAGGCAGGGCGCGCCCCCACCCTCGCGACCGCCTCTTTTGTTCCTTGGAGCAGGGTCCAAGTCTCCTGGATCACGTTCGGTGAGAAAATCACGTTCCTGAAGATTTTATTCCGTTTGGACTCCGTTTATCCGAAACACTGAAATAGGCAAAAAACAGCAATTCTGGGCTGGGCCTCCGGTTAATAGGTTAGTCCCAAAAATAATATAAAAGTGGAAAATAAAGCCCAATATAGTCCAAAACAGTAGATAATATAGCATGGAGCAATCAAAAATTATAGATACGTTGGAGACGTATCAGACCACTGCATCATCTTGAGAGACGGGGGACGCCAATTAAATTCTACCCAGAGGATTTCCACAAAGTTGTTGGCATCCCATGCGGGCAACGAGATATACATGGAATGGACGCACACATCACAAGCGAAGCAATTGATTTCATCAGGAACTCCATAGGATGGACAGACAAATTCGATCGCAGTTTAAGCTCGCTTGAAGCGTTCATTTGCAAGGAAATAAATGAACTATCTAGCCGTTTAGAGAAGGATTGCTTCAAGACGGCGTTCGTCATCTTCGTGATGGGCAATCTGTTTGCTCCATGCACCAAGCATGACTACTCAACCATTGACTATTGGGGGGCCATTAAGGACGCCGACAACATCGCCCTCTTCAATTGGTGAAAATATTTATTTGAAGATCTACTGGAAGTAGTTCGCAAACTGAAGTTGGAAACAGATGCAGACATAACTTTGAACCACCTCTCCGGGTGTCATCTATTTCTTCAGGTAAATGCCTCAAAATCGAAGCCAACATGCCCAAGGGAATCATCCCCTTTTACATACATGGTTGGTTATGTGGAACCTGGGAATGTCAACACTAATAGATTGAAATGTATTTTATGCATACAGGTTTTCGTACCGGACAATGTTGAGTTGGGCATTATGAACTTAAAGCAAACTACCATGCCACAGATACAATTATTCGATGGAGCGACCCTCAAACGGATGATCCTCGTGTGCTTAGCAAGAAAGCTAGGGGAAACAATTTTCATTGTCTCGGAGGGAATCACCACACCAATCTATATTTTATACACATTAATTAGAATCATGAACTGGGCTAACTAGGCGCTAGCTCACGCAGGCAAGACACTGGAACGCCATGTGCTACACCTGGCACAACTACAAAAACGAGATGCACGCCAAGAAGAAGGCAATAGAGACCAGGGCTGAAGGTTCAGCAAATCAGTACGCAATTGTCAAACACACCCCAGTCGTAACACGAAAGGAAGAGCACATCAACCCGGACATAGCCATTGGGCACCTTACACAGACACCAAGCAGTAGTGTCGACTTCAGCCCTGGAGACTATGCTCACTGGATTTAGATGCAAAAACCAAAACTAGTGAGTGACGTTACGTACAAATCACGCCCAAGATGGGAAGACCATGAGAGCATTTTGGTTCTGTGCACGTCTCAGGGGTGCGCTCATTTTATTTTTTTCACATCTCATGATGCTAATAATCGGCCGTCTCTTTTCATTTCAGGCTGCTTCTCCCTTAGGTTGGGCACTGAAAGAGCACAACACAAAGTGTGTCCACATTGCAAACAAAATGAAAAGGAACATTGCAAATGAGAACATTCGATTCATGAAGAAGCTGCTTCAACTTTATTCTGCCAAACCAAAACTTGCCACACCCGCACCAAAACCATCTTATTGTGCCGCTGATAACCCACAAGTATAGGGAATCAATTGTAGCCTCTTTCGATAAGTAAGAGTGTCGAACCCAACTAGGATCTAAAGGTAGAACAAATATTCCCTCAAGTTCTATCCACCACCGATACAACTCTACGCACGCTTAACATTCGCCTTACCTAGAACAAGTATGAAACTAGAAGTACTTTGTAGGTGTTGTAGGCTAGGTTTGCAAGATAATAAAGAGCATGTAAATAAAAGCTATGGGCTGTTTAGATAAAGACACAACTAAGTTAGTTTCAGTAAAGAGCTTTTTTTCACGAGAAAGTTATTTGTCCCTAGACAATCAATAACTAGACCGGTAATCATTATTGCAATTTTATTTGAGGGAGAGGCATAAGCTAACATACTTTCTCTTCATGGATCATATGCACTTATGATTGGAACTCTAGCAAGCATCTGCAACTACTAAAGATCATTAAGGTAAAAACCCAACCATAGCATTATAAGGCATCAAGTCCTCTTTACTCCCATACGCAAAAAAACCTACTTGCTTGGGTATGTGCTTCTATCACTCACGCCACCCACCATAAGCAAATCATGTACATATTGCAAACCCTACAACGGGGATCCCTCACGCTTGCGTGACACGGAGAGCACCATTGGACAACACCAATAATAAAACATGCAACTCAAACCAATCACAATCATCAATTAACCCATAGGACAAAACAGATCTACTCAAACATCATAGGATAGCCATACATCATTGGGAAATAAT